>NW_015162478.1:456964-573675 GCF_001447785.1 Gekko japonicus
ACATGCGCAGTTCGGCAGCCTCCCCCTCCTGACCGTGGCTTCCTCCCCGGCATCTGATCGTGCCAGGGAGCAACGGCGCCGCGGCTCAGGGGATCCATGGGATCCCGCCGCGGCGTCTCTATTTTGGTGCGGCTCTGATTAGCCGCACTTTGCCCGTTGTTTTTTCTGCCGTGTGGCAGGGACCTGACTCCATTTATTGATATAGTTAGGTATTCATTCCCTGCTTTTCTTCCCAATCATGGGGACTCAACGTAGCTTCCACCATGGCGCTCCCCTTCTCCATCATATCTTCACAACCACCCTGTGAGGTAGGCCAGGCTGCTAGAGAGTGACTGGCTCAAGGTCACCCAGGGAGCTTCCACAGCAGAAAGGGGATTCAAATCTAGGTTCCCCATATCCTAGTCTGACACTCTAACCGGCCCGGCTGCTATACGCATGTAGTCCTGAGTAGAAGAAGAGAGTGGATTTATACCCCGCCCCTCACTCAGAGTCTCAATGCGGCTTGAGGCTTACAGTCCTTTGACCTGTGGAACGTATTCTTCCTCAAGTGGGCTTGGCAACAGGCCTGGAGAAAAATATGTCCTGTCCCTCTAATAGGAGCTTAATGTGTAGAAACAGGCAGCTGAATCTTTCCATGGCCTGTGGGTAAATTACATCACCTGGCAAATAATGTCCCATTAAGCCTCTATTAAAGGGACAGGGAATTATTTTCTCCAGGCAGCTGGCAACCCTATGGCCTCCTGCCATGACCTTGGGAAGTGACTGGTGGGCTTTCAAACCTGTGAATCATTATTGTTGTTGGTTTTTCCAAAATTTAACCCGCCAAAGGGATAAGTAGTTGAGAGCTCCTTCTCTAGGGGCCCGTCCTGATGACTCATTTCAGGGATTGGGGCAGGTGGGCGTTGGGGAAGGAGACGCCAGGTCTGGCTCACAGTATTTTGTTCTCCCAAGCGAAGTATACCGACTGCTCCTTCCCACGCGGCTGTTGACTGGTTTGCAAAATGAACCCCTGCAGCTACCATCCATATGCTCAGTTTGGATCTGCCCAGTGGCAGCATGGCTCTGGAAGGCAGTGCCCGTTCCCTTCCGTGCCGCAGATGGAGAGGCGCAAGCCGCGTCCCCTTGGTGTGCTGCCTCACTTAGTTGCTTGGCTGGCTTGGCTGGGGAACCAAGCTGTCGGTGGCACTGTTCTGCGTTTCTGAGCACAGTTCAGAAGTGCTAACTGCTTCAGCCCACTCTGCTTCCCAATCACCGTCTGCACAGATGGTGGGGAATTACATGGAAACAGCAGCACAGGCTGGTTTCCAGCCATGAGTGTGAAGGTATCATGCTGTCAGATCCAGATCTAGTCCAGAGGGAGTGGAGATCGAAGCCAGAGCAGATTCTTCCACGTAATGCCAAGTTATTTAAAAAAAAACAACAACTGATAAAGCCTGAGATGCAACTCTTTTAAGCTCAGCTGTGTAAGAGCTGCGACTGTTTAGCAAAGCAGGGTGAGGGAGATTTCAGTTTGCAGCTAAAGAGATCTGACTGGGATCTGGGAGAGGAAGGCTCAGATCCTCCCCCTGGGCCAACGTAGATGTTACAGCATGAACGGGTCTGACCTCGGGTTGCCAAGTCTGGGTTGGAAAATACATGGAGACTTTGGAGGTGGGTCCAGGAGAGGGCGGGGTTTGGGGAGGGGAGGGGCTTTGGCATGGTACGATGCCATAGCGTCCGCCCTTCAAAGCAGCCATTTTCTCCAGGGGAGCTGATCTCTGGTCCGCTGGAGATCAGTTGTGAAAGTGGGAGATCCCCAGGCCCCACCTGGAGACTGGCAACCTGAAAAGTATGCAGATGGAGAGTGATTTCAGCTAAGCATACTTTTATTAGTCAGGAACAAGACGAAGCTGGCTGGCTCGCAGGCCGGCTTATATTCCCTCAGGACCCACCACCATAACACACCCCCACTTCCCTATAGGCTATTTACAGTAACCAAGAGGCCTATTGGCCTCACGGTCTGGGACCTAGCCCTCTGATTGGGCCGGTCTAGGATCCTACTGACCCATTGTCTTTAGGCACGAAGCTTGAGGTTTTGTCCCTGTGCAAGTCTGGACATGCCCGGACCTGTCAGGGCTGGATACACTACACAACCCTAGTCTGACCTGTGGTTACCAATGCTGTTTCAGAGATGAAACTGGCTACTTAAAAATGCAATGAGACCACTGCACTGTGGCACCAGGCAATCTTGTTTCCCCTTTATACCCCTACTAGCAGTAAAGCCCGTTGTGAAAGCAATACAACGGGATCTAGAAAGAGGCTCTGGGGGAGTGCTCTGGCTTTGGGCAAACAGTGTCAATTTGCTGTGGTGACCTCAGCAGGGTATAATGACAGAGTCCACTGTTTTCTCCAGAGGAACTGATCTCTGCTACCTGAAGAGCAGTTGTAATTGTGAGTAATCTGTAGCCCTCACCTGGAGATTGGCAGCAATTGTTACCCAGGACAAAATGGCTGGTTTGGAGGGTGGAGTCTATGGCATTCTACCTGTCTGAGGTCCCACCCCTCTGCAAACCCCACCCTCTCCAGGCTCCACCCCTCAAATCCCCAGGAATTTGTCAGCATGTAGTTGGCAACCCCATCTCCTTCCCAGCTAGCCACCAACCTACCATTATCTGCCCCTTTGACTTCAGCTGACTTCTGCCCTCCCTTCTGCAGAGCAGTTGTAATACTGAGTGCTCTCCAGCCCTCACCTGGAGATTGGCAACAATGGTTCCCTATGTGGGACTGACTGGTTTGGAGGGTGGAGTCTATGGCAGTGTACCTGTCTGAGGTCCCACCCCTCCTCAAACCTCACCCTCTTCAGGCTCCATCCCTCAAATCTCCAGGAATTTCCCATCTGGAGTTGGCAACCCTATCAGGATTGGCCCCAATGTGTTTTCTCCCAAAGGCCAAAGTAGGTGACAGGACCAAGCTTAGTTGCCTACCAACAGGCACTGAGGGGAATGTAGGGTTGCCAGCTCTAAGGAGGGAAATACCTGGAGGTTTGGGGGGTGGATTCTGTAGAGGGCCGGGCGACGGAGGCATCGGCCTTCTGTCGCCCGCCTTGCCCCCCCAATCTCGGCCCGGGCACCCGCGGCTCCCACCAGCGGCCGCCCGACTCCAGACTCCCCCGCGGCCACTCCAGCCAGGCGACGGAGGCATCGGCGGAGAGGGTGGGATTTGGGGAGGGGAGGGGCTTTGGCATGGTACGATGCCATAGCGTCCGCCCTTGAAAGCAGCCATTTTCTCCAGGGTAGCTGATCTCTGATCCGCTGGAGATCAGTTGTGAAAGTGGGAGATCCCCAGGCCCCACCTGGAGACTGGTAACCCTAGTCTGGCCTGTGGCTACTAATGCTGTTTCAGAGATGAAACTGGCTACTTAAAAATGCAATGAGACCACTGCACTGTGGCACCAGGCACAAAATCTGTGAGCCAGGCATCTTGTTTCTTCTTTATACCCCTATGAAACAGCTTGTTTCAGAGGGGGAAACAAGATCATCTGGTGCCCTCATACTGTGGGCCAAAAATTAGCATGAACTCTCCAGGGCTGAATTGGGAGGCAGAAGTCTTATCTCACTACAGATGCTAAATTACACGCCCCTAAGCATTTCTCCTCTTCTCTAATCAAGCTGATCATGATGTGCATTGTTCCTTTGCGTCCTGAGTCCTTTAGGGAGTGGTGTGCACACATTGCTCTTCCGCATTCTCATTTTTGTCACTCGCTTTTCCCTATTGCTTTGTGTCGTCCCCCCCCCCTTTTCGACATGTGTTTTGCTCCCTCTGGGACTACTAGAGACAGCAAAACACATTGGGTGGGGAAAAAAACTCTGAAGCAATAGGAACACACAAGTGATGAAAATCAGAATGCGGAAGAGCCCACAACAGTCTCCCAATAAGTCACAAATATATACAGGAGGTGAAAACTTCTTTTAAAAATTAATGATAGAGAGAAACTTCCTCATAGTTTGGGAAGCCTTCAGGGCATACCTCAGAGGACAAATAATCTTTCAACGTAGCTACTTAAAGAAAAAACAGAGAAAAGGAGAATGGAAATGATCACAGAAATTAGTCATTTGGAAATTTGTGACAAGAACTCAAGGAAAGAAGATAAGCGAAAATAGCTGTCTGCTTGTGATAAATTAATGTTGTGTGATGCACATTTAGTAGCGAAAGATCTGATTAATGCTAAACAAGTTATCTTTGAGAAAAGAAATAAAAATGGAAGATCTTTAGTAAGATTGCTGGCTGGAAAACAAGAAGATTGATCTTTCACAAAGAAATCACAGAAGTATTTGCTTCTTCATCTTCATCTTCTCTCTCTTTTTGCAGATTTATATAGTGATGAAAAAGTTATTTCAGTAGACATAGATACATTTTTAAAAAAATCTTTGCCCCAGATAGCCTAAAATATAGAGAACAGTTAGAAGCCCCGATTAAAATAGGAGAAGTTAAGAATGCAGTTGTAGAATTAAAGCAAGGGAAAGTGCCAGGCCAGAACAGATTTGGCGCAAAATTTTATGTTGCTTGTGAGGATGAGATTTCCCCATACTTAGTAAATTTGTATGATCAAATAAACGATGAGATTCAACCTTTAATTAATCTGGCAGAAGCCTGATTTACTGTTATTCTAAAACCTAACAAGGACCCAATAAACAAACAAATATACACCGGAACACCCCTGAACAATAGTTTTAATGCAGTGGCATAAATCTGGTTATGGCTCTCATTTGCATTACCGACAGCCGAGCACCTCTGTCATTTGTCTTCCTGTAAAGCGTCTCTAAGAAGCCCTTTTGCCATTTCCCTCGCATACTGGTTATCATAGCATCCCAGCAAGCGATCACACAGTGAACAATACAATATCGGGGGGGGGGACGTGCGGAAAGACACTAAGATAAAGAACAGAATAAGGACAATATACAAATAAGCAACTCTTAGGTACTATTCAAATTGGAGTGGTGGTAATACATGTATAGCATCTACAAATGTTGAGCAGGCAAGTACATAATAAACATATTTAGTATTCCAGTCTACTGAGGAAGAATATACGAAACGAAGTTTTGAAATCCGGAGTCTTCGTCTATAGACTTGCTTTGTACTTGTACTGTGGACTTGTTCTGTATTTGTATACCTACCTGTTGAAAGACTGGAAATACATTGTATGCTACCTGTTGGAATACTAAATATGTTTATTATGTACTTGCCCGCTCAACATTTGTAGATGCTATACATGTATTACCACCACTCCAATTTGAATAGTACCTAAGAGTTGCTTATTTGTATATTGTCCTTATTCTGTTCTTTATCTTAGTGTCTTTCCGCACGTCCCCCCCCCCGATATTGTATTGTTCACTGTGTGGTTGATCCAATCTTCTTCTTCTTCTTTTTTTTGCATGGCGACAATAATGAATAATAATTAAGTGCCATCAAGTTGCAACCTATTCTCAAGTCTGGATTTGATCCAATCTTCTTCTTTCTTTTTTTGCATGACGACAATAATGAATAATAATTAAGTGCCAACAACTTAAGCAAGGAAAGAGCAGTTTGCCATTGCCTGCCTCTGCATAGCAACCCTGGACCTCCTTGGTAGTCTCCCATCCAAGTACTAACCATGGCCAATCCTACTGACAACAACTTGCTGATCACTTGCTGGTGAGCCCTGGCCCTAGGGAGGCCTGGCTATCCTCAACTCGGGCTCTGATCGAGAGCAGACAGATATAATACAGAGAGGATATGAGAACAATCTCTAGGCTACTTCTTTGCCCTGAATCCAAAAACGGTTCCATACCTGAATACTTGGATTTGGAAAAGAGATGGCAAAGCCAGATAAGGCGTGTGTAAAATGGGTAAAAAGTAAAGGTAAAGGTTTCCCTTCCTCATCTCTGTTTCCAAGCCGAAGAGCCAGCGCTGTCCTAAGATTTCTCCATGACTAAATGCCGAGGCGCACAGAACGCTGTTACCTTCCCACTGAAGCGGTACCCAAACGTCGATTCAGGGGGGATCGCAGTTCCCCTGGATGAGGTGCAGGGGGCGGGGCACATGATGAAGCCCCGCCCCCTGCTTCCGGCTGCCCCGCTTCTGGCCCTCATTCAGCCAGGAGGAGGCAGGAGAAGAGGGAGGGCAAGTTGCTTCCTCCCCGCCTCTTCCCACCCCTGCCTGCCTAGGGCCAGGGAGGGCCTTGGCCGGGCTTCCTCGCACTCCCGCTGGCCTTGCAGGTCCACTGCCGGGCCCCTGATGTCAGGGGGTGTGGCATATGCTAATGAGTTCCCCTAGCTCTTTTTCTACGAAACGACCCCTGGCGGTACCTATTTATCTACTTGCAATTTCTTCCTTTCGAACTGCTAGGTTGGCAGGAGCTGGGGCCAGAGATGAGAGCTCACTCCATCACACAGCACTCGGGTCTTGAACTGCCAAACTACAGACCTTCCAGTCTGCAGCTCAGCATCTTAACTCCTGAGCCACCACGGCCCCTATGTAAAACGGGTATAGGACAGTAATCTATATATCTATTTATCATGCCAGCAATCTGAGGAGATCTAAATCTGTGGATCAGGCCCACACTGAGAGAAAGGATATTCTTCTCCAGACGTGGGGGAAACCCAGGTTTGAAAGAAAAAAAATCTGAAAATTGTAAAAAAAAAAAATTACACGGCTTTAAAAAAATCTTCCCTCAAAATAAAAGCATTTTCTGCACATGGGCAGACAACGCATCTACCCCCTCCTTTTTTGGCAGGCAATCACCATTGCTGACGCTGAAGTAGAGGGGCGGCCGGGAGCCATGGCAAGCCTGGCAGCATGTCCGACGAGGGGAAGGATGGTGCGACGTCCCCTATCGCCAGTACGGCTGAGCCTGGGGCTGGGAGGAGAGATGGCTGCACAGGGCTCTTGGGATCCTGCAGGGGCCTTTTCCCTGCCCACCACTGAAGGCATACAGGATGGCAGGGGGAGATACCTTGTCCCCAAAGGGGTCGAAACATCCGCTGAGGCTGCGGCACTGGCTGTGGGTGGTCAGGTGGATGAGCAGGACCTATCCTCCCCTCCCCCGTTGAAATTTGGGATGGGGGGGTTTATTCTGGGGACAAAGCTCACGGCAGGAGGAGAGTCCCAGCTAGGGGCAGCAGCCTGACCAGCAAGCTGTGCTTTCCCCAGTGCCTCTGGCTGTGCCGGCTGCCTGTTACCTTTGCCCTGGGGCTGCTTTGGTTGGACAGCAGCGACCACTGTCCTCCTCTGCTGAGTCCCACTGGCTGACTCCTCCAGGCTTCAGCTGGTGACACACAGCAGCAGCTGGCTGGCATACCCTGGGGCAGGCTGCTTAGCCCAATCCAGGCTGCACAACTGTTGGCGACTGCCGCCAGTCCAAACTGCTGGGGACGGAGCAGGGCAAAAAGAAGGGCTCTGGCCGGGTTGAGTCTCTCCCCACCATGTGCCAGGTGCTGCACAGACCTTTTTAAAAATTATTTAAAATTTTTATTAATTTTTAATTTTACAATATTGTTTTCAACAACAGTAAACACACAAGAAGGTAACCAAGGGGGGGGGGGTCGTACACTTACATAACAGATCTAACATATCCTCACACAAGAGTATCTGCTAGAGTGCAGTCAAGCTACTTTGTGAGCCTTGAAACACTGTTGAATTATCTCACATTCAAAAGAAAAGCAAGTTTCTATATACCAGATTGTTTGGAATTATCCCACTGTTTTCTAAGTAACTAATCATGGTGAACCAAACCGCCTGGAACCACTTTTGATATTTAACTGACTGCAGAGCTGATGTGTTGTAAGTGGTGCGCCCATAAATAAAACATTCCCAAATTTTCTTTTGCCAACCACATAAGGTGGGGATAGTCTTTTGTTTCCATTTTTGTGTAATAGCTGTTTTTGCTAGGGTCAATAAAGTGGATATTAACATTTCTGGGCTATTATTACTTGTAGATGGACGCCAAGGTTCCAAGAAGATGGATTCCAAGCTACACGGTAAGTGTATAATTGTTATTATTGCAATTTGTTTAATTATTTGATCCCAGTATTCCTTTATTAGGGGGCAGAACCACCAACATTCTATAATTCATTCATGTGCAGAGTTTGAATGCATCTGAGTTCTAAGGGGGGGGGTGTCTCGATCCAGATGTATTTGTGAGAGACGCCAAGACATTTTTACATACCCGTCGATCATGCGGGCCCGCATCATGAGCTCAGTCGCCTTCTCGTTGTCAGACCTACAACTCCGAAAAACATCAAAAAGGAGTACCAACAGCCACAGAAGCAACTTCGGCAGAACCCTCTTGGAGTCCACAAGCATGCTGAGAGGATGGAGAAGTTCCTAAGTCAGTAGGCAGACGCTGGAGTTAAGTTACAGCTGATGCTTTGATCTCTCAAGGTTAATGCCCGGAAATAATAAATTGTGTATGGGGGTGGGAAGTACACTGACCCCAAGTAGGGAAGCCTTCTCAGTCTGCAGGCTTATTTGCAGACAACATGGTTTGGCTGAAACTTAGAAAGATATGCAGCTCCAGTAACATCAGTCTTATATCACTTGTTCATCACCAAGATGCCTCCTTCCCACATAGAAAGCACACCGAGATCCCATTTTAAAGAAGCACAGCAAAGCCCCTTTGAAAAAGAGTCCCTCTCCCTCCTTGTCAGAAAATAGCTTCCATCCCACAATACTATTTATATAAATGCTCAGTTGTTTATGTAGGAGTCCTCAAGTGAGCTTTCATCTCCAGAAAGGTAGTGCTGAGAGAGGAGCCATTTCTGACTAGGCTAGGCTGCCATAACGTTTTGCGCATTGGACTTCCCCTGGAAGCTTCTGGTTGCGCAGAACACAGTGGGGCTCATCTTCATTTCTTTTTTTAAAATTGTAATCCACATTGAGTCTCAGTGAGAAGAATGGGCTGTGAATGAAGTATGTAAGCAAATAAATTTTTAAAAGCTTTTAAAGATATGGCCCAGTAACCTTCCAATATGTGCACCTTGAAAACACCATCTGTAATGATGCTCTGTTATGAAAATGATATATTCTAAGGCGCTTCCTTCACATTTTTTCTCTCTTTGGATCGACACAGATGTTTAGCAGGCACAAATAACAGCATGAAGCTCTGTGCGTGCCATGTAGTGCGGAAATATATTTATCCTTATTGTGACATGAGCGCAGAGCACACAGTTGGGAAACAGCTGGAATGCTGTCTGGAACAATTGTAAGACTGGGCTGGCAGGCAAGAATCAAAATAAAGTAGTCATGAAGAAACTGTAACTTGATTGGATAATACCCGTGATATTTCTAATGGGTGCCCAGTTTTAATACTTTGAAAGTGATGTCTTACTTCTTTGAAAAGTTGCTTACAAGGTACTCTCTCCTCTACTTCTGCACTCTTTATTTTTTTTAATGGGAAGAACAAAGAGCAAACATGTTTCCCACCCCAGCAAACCTATCCCAGGCAACAAGATTCCTTTCCCAATTTTCTGTATTATTTGACTGATGGTCACTCTTCTGACTGTGGGATCAGGGCTAGGTTGGTGTGTCTTGCTGGTGAACGTTCCTAGTAAATCACTGTGGCTGTTTTGCGGGGGGAAGCTGAAGCCCTCTCAACCCATGAACTGCAGGTAAGAGGAGGTGATGTGAAAGACCTCTTCCTGAAACCCTGGAGAGCTGCTGCTAGTTTGAGTAGACAATACTGACTTTGATGGACGAAGGGTCTGCTTCAGTATATGGCAGCTTCATGTGTGTTCATGTGTGTTCATGTGTGTTCATTTCCCAGTCTGAATTGGACTGTTACCTGCCTGAAGATTGTAAGTTTCACAGGGAACTCCCGCTTGACAGGACCTGCGATGGACACAGAGTGGACCACAGCCAGTGTAAAACATAGTTAGGCCTTAGAGGCCATGCTATATCATAGAATCATACAATCACAGAGTTGGAAGGGGCCATACAGACCATCTAGTCCAGCCCCCTGCCCAATGCAGGACCAGCCTATATAAGGCAAGACTTAGGGTTGCTAATTCCAGGTTGGGAAATTACTGGATATTTGAGGTGGAGCCTGGAGAGGATGGGGTTTGGGGAGGGGAGGGGCCTCAATAGGGTATACATGCCACAGAGTCCCGCCTCCAAAGCTGCCATTCTCTCCAGGAGAACTGATCTCTGTAGTCTGGAGAGCAGTTGTAATTCTAGATCTCCAGGTGCTACTTGGAGGCTGGCAACCCTATATCATACACACACACTGGGAGTGGGGGGAGAGGATATATGAATCAGGGTTGTGTGGCCAGAGAAGGTGGAACAATTCCTTCCCTGTTCACAAATGTAGTGCAATGTTACACATGATAGACAGAGTAATAAAATTGGGTTACAACATTCGAGAACACTGCGGGGGGAAATCAACGAAACTGCACAATATGCACAACGAAACTACTTTAAATTCTCTGAAGGTTACCTACAAACTCATTGGCTTCATAAGAGTGCCCTCCTGAACAGTTCCATTTTACATATTCTGCAGAACAACAGGGGTGTGTGATCCTTCCTGGAGATAAACCCAGACGGAAACACATCTGTTGCAAAGTTCATGGGATGGTTTCATGGGTACAGTTTGGCAACTTTCCCCAGAACTAAGCAATAAAAGAAAACAAAACAGGGGGAAAAGTGAAAAATAAGATCCCCACTCAGTTCTAAGAACAGGGGTACGATAAAAACTGAATACGACCTTTTTAACAAAGTAGCTTTCCAATCTTCTTAAACAGAAGTAATAGACAGAGTAATAAAATTGGGGTACAAAATTCGCGAACACTGCGGGGGGGAAATCAACGAAACTGCCCAATATGCACAATGAAGACTACTTTAAATTCTCTGAAGGTTACCTGCAAACTCATTGGCTTCATAAAAGTGCCCTCCTGAACAGTTCCATTTTACATATTCTGCAGAACAACAGGGGTGTGTGATCCTTCCTGGAGATAAACCCAGACGGAAGCACATCTGTTGCAAAGTTCATGGGACGGTTTCATGGGTACAGTTTGGCAACTTTCCCCAGAACTAAGCAATAAAAGAAAACAAAACAGGGGGGAAAGTGAAAAATAAGATCCCCACTCAGTTCCAAGAACAGGGGTAAATGTGATTATGATAAAAACTGAATACGACCTTTTTAACAAAGTAGCTTTCCAATCTTCTTAAACAGAAGCAAAGGGCTTTGGATTTGTTTTAATACCGAATCCTGCAAGTTGCAGGTGTTTTAAGGGAAGATGCCATCTTGTAACATTTCATACCATTAATGACCCAAGACAACCTGTGCTTGAGATAAGATTAACATTTTGAACAGTTCATACTGAACGTTGCGGCAAGAGTTCTGTAATGTAGGGGGTGGAACAGGAGGGGTGCAGCACCCTGTAAATTACGTAACTAATCCTCTATTCTGTTCCAGGTCTGGCATGATTTTATTTATGCCTTTATTTATAAACTGAAATATTTAAACCCTAACTTTCTGTTGTGGTTCAGGGCAGCTAACAATTCCAAGATTAAAAAACATACAAAATACCATGAAATCACATAACCCAACCCCAAGAAAACATCTGCAGCTTAAACCCCATTAAAACCCCTCACAAATAAAATGACCTACAGCATCTACAGCACCCCTTAAAAACTTCTGAAGGTGCCCCCCCACCTCCTTGGGGAGTCCATTCCACTACGTGGGAGTCACTGTAGAAAAAGCACCGGCTCAGGTCACCTTAAACAGGAACAATTAGCAGGTGGCAGACAAAAGACCACAGCCGTTGGTGGCTGGGGACAGATGGCTCTGCAGGTCCATTAAAGCAGAGATCACATAAATAACCCCCAAGAAACTTGTTCTCTTTCTGTGTTTCCGAGGAAAGCAGGCTCCACTCATGTATCACAGGATATTGTCTTATTGTTATATGACACCAAGGGCATCCAACGCATAGCCTGCAGGCCAAATGAGATGGCCCACCTGAGGTTTTTAGCTGTTCAAGTTTAATCCCATGATAATTACATAACAGAACTGGGCCATTATGAAGAATTATTGAGTAAAGGAAAGCTAGTATGAAGCCTCCAGCACCCTCAGCTCACATTTGAGTCACGTCCAATACTGGTACACCAAGTGTGGACCCCACTCAACATGGCTGCTGTCACGCATATTTCAGTGCACTTTAGCAATTGTTTGCAAGTGGGTTTTTTGTGTGCTGAAAGTGCATTATCCAACATGTGTCAAAACAGCCATGGGACATACGGTGACAATGTTGCCATGTGGGAGTTATTGAGCATATAAGATCAGGGAACAGATGCTTGGCACAGAGTCCCGTTGATCATGCGTCGTGGCCCACTACTGAAAACATTTGGATGCCCCTTTGGACTTGGAAGAGAGGAGTTCACATCTTGGTCTGGTCAGGTATTTGCTGTGGTGGGGAGTCTGTCTCTCTGTTGCTAATTCAGTGCCCCCATCTTTGCAGTGCAACGCTAAGCACAATTACACCCATCTAAGCCCATTGACTTCCATGGGCTTAAGAGAGAGTAACTCTGCACTCTTAACATCTGGCTTTTTGACTACATTGAAATGTTAGTCTTGATGATGATGTGATTTTTTTAAAAAACCAAACAGGTTTGTTCACAGAATCCAGGACTAGCATTACTCCATCTCCTTGGTCTCATGTCCTGAAATGTGAGGGAATAGACATTAATGAAACAGAGTGGCTCCTTCTTCACCTTCTCTTCAGTCGCCAGTAAGCACAGCCATATGTTCTCCTGAGATAAACACTGCAACTAAATTATCTCCACCAGGAGAGGAGTAGAAGCTTCTGAGGGCAGCGCTGAGTAGAGTACACTGAAGTAGTCTAGCCTAATTCACCTCAAGCTTATCAGGACTCGCTCCTCCCTCAACCCCACTCTTCCTTGGAAGGACAGCTTATCTGAGGCCTCACATATGAACGTCCTGTGCAACTTTTATATAAATAGATGGCGGGCCGCATGCCAGTTCTGATAAGGGAGTAGGAGAGAGGCTTTCAGAAGGGACTGGAAAACGGGACCTCAATGTACCTTCTGTGTGGGAAGATCAGAAGGGCCTGACAGTGGTGGATGGAATATATAAGACATCCAATTCCAGGTGTCCTTGCTATGCTAGCTTGTATGGTGAGAGCCAGCATAAAATTTTTTGTCTACAAACAAGGCTGTGGACTGAGAAGACATCCCTACTTTAGAGTTAGTGTAGCCCCCCCCTTTGTTGTTTTTGTTATTTTTAATGTGAAACCAGCAAGAGGGATAAAGCCAGCAGGTGTGTCTAAACATCAGCCTCCATTTGCCAGCTTATGAACATCTCCATCCTGTGAAGATGCTTGTGAACTCCAAGAGGGTTCTGCCGAAGTCACTCCTGCAGCTGTTGCTACTCCTTTTTGATGTTCTTCACAGTTGCAGGTCTGACAACGAGAGGGCAATTGAGCTCATGCAAGAAACCCGTTTAATTGATGGGTATGTACAAATGGCTTATCTCCTCTCTCAAATACAGAAAAGCATCTTGCAAGCGTGTTTTAGCTACCATGGTCATAGCTGCACCCAGAGAGCCAGGTGCTGACTCAGATGGGGAGTTCTCTAGGCCAGGCCTTTAGGGTTACCGGGCAGTGCCTGGCGACCAGTAGGGGAGGGTTGTGGGCAGGGCATCATCCTGGGAGAAAAATTTAAAAAGACAAATAAGGTCTCATCTACTTACAGGAAGATATTACAACAGAGTAGCCAGTGATTCCTAGAGCTACCCTTTTTTACTTCTGGGTAGCTCTAGGAACCACCAGGAACTCTATGGTGAGGCCTTCTTGTAAGAGGAGGAGGCCTTATTTTTCTTCCTTAAATTTTTCTCCTGCCATGCAACAGGACCCAGGGGTGGGGGATTCCCTGCCCCCACCTGGGGCTTGGTAGCCTGAGCTTATACAGCCTGGCCAAACTATCCCTGCCCAGGGAAGGTTTGGTGGAAGCAGAAGCTCTGGACCTGAACCCCAGTGCTCTACGTTACGTAGCTGGAAATCTACAAGACCTGCCTTCCCAGCAGTCTCCAAGGTCATTGGGACCAACTCCCATTTGCTGGAGACCCAACAGAGGACCCCCCAGGAAACTACAGATGCTTGTTAGATAACTGCCAGATTCCATATGTGTGCAAAATGGGCACTTTAAGAAACATCCCTTACAACTCCTGTGAGGGGGGGGGGGTAGGGCCAGGCTGGATCTGTGGGTTCTTGTCCCTGTGCTTAATAGCTCATTAAGAGTCCATGCTGTCTTCATGATTCAAAGTTCTGCAGCTTGCAGGTAGCAGAGCATGACCACCCTTGCTGCTGATGGTGACCCCACCCTTTATGAACCTGACTTTGCCCCAGGGGCATGTAGCCAAGCCTGGACATCATCTACGTTGTATTGTGCTTCAAAGCATTGTATTTTGAACCCAGATGCCTTCATTCTCTGCATTCAAAGAAGCATACAAACCTTCTCTAGCTTGTCTATTTGCTTTCTGAATCCAGGTGTTTGGGTTTTGGCACAGTTTTGGATTTGGGGCAGGACAAGAAACAGCTAAAGAAAATAGCTAGAGCTGAGGTTGAATGGAGAACCTCTTTTGATGTCCCCTGGAGATGTTCCTGGAGAGGGAAGGTGGCATGGAATAGCCCAGGCTCATCAGATCTCAGAAGCTAAGCAAGATCAGTACTTGTACGGGAAGGCCATGGCAAACCACCTCTGCTTCTCACTTGCCTTGGAAGCCTTTTGCTGTGGTTGCTATAAGCGGGTTGCAGCTTGACAGCACTGACATACATAAATGCTTTCTTCTCATCTAAAAAGACAATAGAGTGAAACCCCATATTGGGAACATGCTTCCGTTGGGTGAAAGGTGGTCTGAGAGCTAGTTTGGTGTAGTTGTGAAGAGCAGCAGACTCTAATCTGGAGAACCAGGTTTGATTCCCCACTCCTCCACATGCAGCCAGCTGGGTGACCTTGGGTCAGTCACAGTTTTCTCAGAGCTGTCCTCTCATGAGCAGTTCTCTCAGAGCTCTCTCAGCCCCCACCTACCTCCCAGGATGTCTGTTGTGGGGAGAGGAAGGGAAGGAGATTGTAAGCTGTTCTGAGACTCCAAGTGAAGAAGAAGAGATTGGATTTATACCCTGCCCTTCACTACCCAAGGGAGTCTCAGAACGGCTTACAAACTCCTTCCCCTCCCCACAACAGACACCCTGTGAGGTAGGTGGGGCTGAGAGGGCTATGACAGAAACTGCTCTTTTTCAAGAACAGCTGTGCCAGAACCCAGGTGGGTCAAGGTCATCCAGCCAGGTGCTCAAGGTCATCCAGCCAGGTGCAAGTGGAGGAGTGGGGAATCAAACCTGGTTCTCCCAGATTAGAGTCCGTGCACTTAACCACTACACCAAACTGTGAAGGGCAGGGTATAAATCCAACTCTTGTTCCCTCAGAGCTGTTCTCTCAAGAACAGCTCTCTCAGCCCCACCTACCTCACAGGGTGTCTGTTGTGGGGAGAGGAAGGGACAGGCCCGTAGCTACAGTGGGGTATCTTGGGGCTAGGCCCCCCGACTTACTGGCAAGGCCCCACACCTTCCCATTCAGCCTAGGCCCCCCAAGCGGCGGCAGGTGTGGGAAAGGAGCCGGGTATTCCTGCGCAGCTGTCTGGCATGAAGGGCTGGCTGTGGTGGCCGCAGGGAACCAGGCAGCACCTCTGTATTTCCCCCAGAAACTTAATTAAATTACATTAATTTGATTAGCCAGTGCTCCTTAAGAAATTTAAATGCCCCCCGACTTAAAAAATCCTTGCTACGGGCCTGGGAAGGGAAGGTGATTGTAAGCCGCTCTGAGACTCGGAATGAAGGGCAGGGTATAAATCCAGCTCTCTTCTACATGGTGAGGTTGTTCTGTCTTTCTGCCCTCCAGTCACAATGATCTGCCACTGAAGCTGAGATGGCTGTACAGCAACCGTCTGAGTAAGGTTGACCTCAGGACCCTCGACACCACCGTCACAAATATTAACAAGCTGCAAGCCAGCCATGTTGGTGCTCAGGTAGGTGGTGTGGGTTGGAAACTCAGTCTGCAAACCTGAATGGATGTTGTTTATTTATATTTATGTATTTTCCCCAGAAGTGATGTGCAACGTTGCTGACGTTGGGGGTGTAGCCGAGCTCATGCCCCCAACGTCAGCAACGTGGCTGCGTCACCTCTGGTGATGCAGCTTCGGGGGCGAGGTCCCCCCCGGGGCCCAATTCCGCCACGGCGGAAATTGGGCCTCCGAAGCGGGGGATTCCCCGCCCTCCGGGCCCATTTGGCAACCCTAGGAGATCCCCAGGTCCCACCTGGAGGCTGGCATCCATAATACCCTCATATTTGTTAGAGGAAGCCTGTCCATCAGCCATTGGGTTTGAAATGAGAAACCAGAGTGGATCGGAGCAGCTGGCGTTTCTGAATTGTGGGCTGGGATTGAAAATGCCTCCCCTCCTCCTTGATATGAGACCCATCAAGATGTGCCCCTTGAAGAAGACAGGTTCTCTGGTGATGACCCTGTGCCTCACTCGCCTGGCATCCATCCTACTCTTTTTTGGGTGCCAGGCCAAAACAAGTCTTGGGTGCCAGGCTTTTTGCTAAGGGCCTTTGGTTTTTCTAAAATTGCTTTTATTGCTCTATTATTCTAACCTGAGAACAGAAAGAATCCGATTGTATATTGCAAACAGGGCTGTTGTTTGAGTGGGCGATGAGCTTTGGGTCATCACTAACGCATTTCTAGCCTGCTTTATGATTTCTTCAGTGTCCGCAGATGTCAAATGCGGTGGGCTTCCTAGTTGTACTGCTGGCTGCTCTTTACTGCCGTAGGGTGTTTGATAAAGGAGCTGGTAGATACTGAGGTGGGAGCAGGCGGTTGAAAGTTGAATGGAGAGGCATAACCAAGCTGGCTGTTTACCTAACTTCCATCCCATCCTGAAAGATGTTGATGCCAGGTGTGCCTACTGCCTCCACTTCTTCACTATTACTGTGCAACAGCAGATCGGTGAGGAATAAAGGCGCACTCCTGTCTGGGTTGCTGGAGAGGAAAATCGATCTGGCTTGTGTGACCGAGACCAGGTTGGAAGAAAACGAGGTGGTGTATCTGTCTTCGTTAATGCTGCCTGGTTATGGGATCTTTCATCAACCCCCCGCTGGAGGTAGCTGTGGGGGGGGGGGTAGCTGACATTCTCTACGAGTCTTTCGGATTCCTGGTGCAAACAATAGCTGGTCCTGATTGTCTCTCCCTTATGTTAGGTTCCAGGGACATTCTCCTTATTCAACAGCTGCCTGGTTCTGCCTAGTTCCCTGCCAGGCGCCCTGTCTGACCTAACAGAAGTAATCTTGAGGATGTTGCCTGAGACACCCAAACTCATTGCTCGGGGTGATTTCAACTTCATGCTAACAGCACCATTGTCTGGGTTGGCTCAGGATTTCAGAGCCTCGCTGGCTACCACGGGCTCTATGCACAACTACAGGACATATCTTGCATGTAATTTTTTAAACTGAATCTTTGAGGGAAGGTCTGGTCTGTGGGCTGAAGCTGCAGCCTGTGCCAAGGTCCGAGGACCACCTCCTCAAGGTATGTGGCACCAGACCGCTGCAGGAATGCATGGTCGATTGAAATGGTCTACCCATGGAGACTAGGGTTGCCAGCCTCTAGGTGGGGCCTGGAGATCTCCTGCTTTTACAACTGATCTCCAGCTGACCAGAGATCAGCTCCCCTGGAGAAAATGGCTGCTTTGAAGGGTGGACTCTATGACATTGCACCATGCTGAGGCCCCTCCCCTCCCTAAACCCCGCCCTCTCCCAGATCTACCTCACAAAGTCTCCAGGTATTTTCCAGCCCAGACCTGGCAACCCTAACGGGGACTAACGGATCCCACTGGTTTCCAGAATTTCCTTGCAGGTTTTAAGACTAACAGCTCTGTTGAGGCCGCAGTAGGAGCCTGGAATGAGAAGCATTTGGAAACTATCAACATGGTTGCCACCTCACAACCATTCCCACCCTTGAGGTGGAATCCAGCACCTTTGTTTCTTATGGAGCTGGGTGAGTTGGAGACACCTAGAACAGCACTGATGGACAACCCAAGCTGAATCTGACAGAGTGTGCTACAGGGCTCACTGGAAGACCTGTGAGGCAGTGGTAAGAGCAGCAAAGAAATCCTATGTCACTGCCACCACGTCATCAGCTAGCGCACACCCAGCTTGCTTGTTTAAAGTATTGCTGCACTTGTTGACGCCAAAGCATGAGTCTTTAAATGCCTAGGAACTGGTGATTGGTTGTGACATTTTTGCAAAGCTTTTTGCTAAGAAAACCTCTCCTATACACTCTCATATGGATACTGGATGTAATATAGCTGAGACACTAGAAATGTCTGATGCACCCTCTGGTTCAGTTAGGGATCATTTTGATCCAACTACTGCAATGGATGCTGACAGGTTCCTGGGATCTGTGTTGTGGATCCTTGTCTGTCCTGATTACTGAATTGATGCATAGTTGGATTCCACAAGGCTCAGTCTTATCCTCCATGCTGGTCAACCTATGTGTTAAAGCCCTTAGGGGAAATCATTCGTGGGTTTGGACTAGGCTGTCCTCACTAAGCTTATGACACTCCGGCACTTCTATCATTTTGCAGAATGTATCTTTTATCAAGGGGTTAGAACTGTAGAATAATCGTACAGCCCAGGGGGGTTGCTTAGGTTTTCCAGAGTCACGACGGGGCCTGGAGATCTCCCAGTATTATAATTAATCTCCGGATAGCAGAGATCAGTTCTCCTGGAGAAAATGGCTCCTTTGGAGGGTGGGCTATAGGGGATTCAGGGCGGCTCACCCACTAGGCGAACTAGGCATTCGCCTAGAGCGCCGGACCCTGAATGGGGCACATCTTTTATCAAGGGGTTAGAACTGTAGAATAATCGTACAGCCCAGGGGGGTTGCTTAGGTTTTCCAGAGTCACGACGGGGCCTGGAGATCTCCCACTATTATAATTAATCTCCGGATAGCAGAGATCAGTTCTCCTGGAGAAAATGGCTGCTTTGGAGGGTGGGCTATAGGGCATTGTACCTGCTGAGATCCCTCCGCTCCCTAAACCCACCCTCTCCAGCCTCCACCCCAAGTCTCCAGGTATTTCCCCACTCAGAACTGGCAACCCTAGGAACAAGTGGGCACCTGCAAGGATTTGCGTGGGCCATCTCATTTCCCTTCCTTGGCAGTCCCCATAGCCTTTTTCCTTCTCCTGCTTCCTTTTCTCCTTCCCACTTACCAGCCAATCTACCCTCTTCCTATCCCTGTCTTCAGCTCTCTCTCCTTCCCTACCCAAGGCAGCAGCTTCCCAGGAAAACTTTGGCTGACTTGCTCTGTAGCCTCTAGTGCAGGGGCAGTCCCAGTTGCATGCTGGCCTCCAGCACTGGGCTGGTCCCAGTTGCATGGTGGCTGCCACTGCTAGGTCTACTTCCTTATCTAACTTGGAACTGACAGTGGGTAGCTCTAGGAAGCACTCTACGGAAAAACATTAGACAAGTTTGTTTGTTTGTCTGCGTTGTTTTCCAGTTCTATAATCCTAGTCCAACTACACTTTTTTATTGGATGCCTGTGATGTCTGATTGGTCTTTTAGGTTTTGTAATCATCCTTGAGTCTTGTTGAGAAAGACAGGGCTAGCAACAAAGAAATTAAAAATAAAATAAATGCTGCCAAATATTTTATGCTGTTTCTAATGGTTGGAGTTTTAGTAGTTTTGTTAATTTTAATAATATATGATCTATTGTGATTCTGTATGTTTGACTTTCTGAGTTGCCTTGAACAGGTTGTCTGGAGAGTCAGTGCATACATTTTTTCATTAAATAAACCTAACTAGGGCAGATGCATTCTATGGTGTTAATAAACTAGTCTCTATATCTTAAGAAAGGACTAATTGCTGGCTATGCGCTGTAACAATAAAATTCATTCATTATTAAGAAAGGAGCTGCGGTGGCTCAAGTGGTTAAGACGCTGAACTGCAGGCTGTGGAAGGTCAGTAGTTCAGCAGTTCGAGACCCAGGTGCTGCAAGACGGAGTGAGCTCCTGTCTCTAGTTCCAGCTCCTGTCAACTTAGCAGTTCGAAAGCAAGAAATTGCAAGTAGATAAATAGGTACCACTTCAGTGGGAAGGTAAGAGCGTTCCGTGCACCTTGGTGTTTAGTCATGCCGGCCACATGACCACGGAAACGTCTTCGGACAGCACTGGCTCTTCGGCTTTGAAACGGAGTCGGATTCAACTGGCTTTCGAGCAAGGGAACCTTTACCTTTATATATTAAGAAATAATTCCCAGATATAACTGCAGCAAGCCAGCCAAAACGATTTCCTTGGCCGTAACGGCAACAGTTAACCCTTATCTCATCTCCTCTTATTGTGTTGTAGCCCTCATCTGAATCCTCTGCCCCCAAACAGGCTTGCCAACCTCCAGGTGGGACCTGGGGATCCAATGTGATGGGTCATTAAACTCCATTTATATGCGGATCATGAAGCTTTTTTTTTTTTTTTAAAGAGTACACTTTTTAACCAAGAAAAAAAATTTCTCATTAAAGCCTCCAGTCCTCATTCCTCCCACTCCTCTGAAGGAACTGATTAGGAATACATTCAGCTAGTCTGGGGCACCAAGTGTGAAAAGGAACCCTGGAGAATTGTGGGTTGTTTTTTCAAATAACAAAGCCAAAAAGGGAATTTGGTAGAGGAAGAACAGCTGAGCTATCCATGAATACCAGTGGGAGGAGAAGCTGCCTGAAAGGCTGGGAAAGAAAAATATATCATTTTTACTTTTACCATTTCTTTTACTCCCCCCCCCCCCCACACACACACACCATGTCCAAACAGGAATATTGTACAGGTCCGCCAAGGGTTACCAACCTCCAAGTGCAGCCTGGAGTTGTCCCAGAATTACAACAGATATCCAGACTACAAAAATCAGTTTCCCTGGAGGAAATGGCTGCATAGGGTGAACTCTGTTTGGTGTACTGGTTAGGAGTTTTGACTCTAATCTGGGAGAACCAGGTTTGATTCCCCACTCCTCTACATACAGCTGTAGACCTGCCAAATCTCGCCAAATCACGGCAGGGGATCTGCATGTCTTTGCAGAATCCTTGCCGCGGGGGCGGCGAGACACGTTGCACCGCCGTCGCCAGGACATGACACTATGCGTCGCGTCTTGCTGTCCCTGCAGCAAGGATTCTGGGAAGACCTACGATCCCCCGCTGCGATATGGCAACCCTAAGCTGCTGGTGTGACCTTGGGTCAGTCATAAGTTCTTTCAGAGCTGTTCTCTCACGAACAGTTCTCTCAGAGCTCTCTCAGCCCCACCTACCTCACAGGGTGTCGTGGGGAGGGGAAGGGAAAGGAGATTGTAAGCTGCTCTGAGACTCCTTCAAGTAGTGAAGGGCAGGATAGAAATCCAATCTCTTCTCCTCTGTGGCATTATAGCCACTAAGGACCTTGTCAGGGTCCTCTGTGGCATTATAGCCACTAAGGACCTTGTCAGGGTCCATCCCCAAATCCCCAGGAATTTCCCATCCCAAAGTTGCCAACCCTACCCCGATTGCTATTTACCAGTACAGATTACTTGTAAAAGGTAAAGGTTCCCTTGCTTGAAAGCCAGTCGAGTCTGACTCTAGGGTTGCGGTGCTCATCTCCGTTTCAAAGCCGAAGAGCCAGCGCTGTCCGAAGACGTTTCCGTGGTCATGTGGCCGGCAGGACTAAACACCAAGGCACACGGAACGCTGTTACCTTCCCACCGAAGTGGTCCCTATTTATCTACTTGCAATTTCTTGCTTTCGAACTGCTAGGTTGGCAGGAGCTGGAACTAGAGACGGGAGCTCACTCCATCATGCGGCAAGTTGGGTCTCGAACTGCTGAACTACCGACCTTCCACAACCTGCAGTTCAGCGTCTTAACCACTTGAGCCACCACAGCTCCTGTATTTAACTGTATTTAAATGCTGGGAAAGACTATGGTTTTACCAGGCTTTTAGCAGTAATTAAATCATTTGGGGCCATTACTGCTTTCATATTTTCCTGCTGTTTTATGTAGATGCATGCATACATCAACATTCTTAGCTGCCTTTATTATTGACGTTCATTTTTAAAATGTATTTCTAAGCTGCTCTGAAAACTTTTTATAGCGGGAAAGTAGGGTGTTAAATCCTGTAATGAAACAAACAATAGATAGTTTTCATCAATGTCTCCTTCAGTTTTGGACCCTGTACATCCTCTGCGATGCCCAGAACAAAGATGCCGTGCGGCTCACGCTGGAACAAATCGATGTTGTGAAACGGATGTGTGAAGCCTACGATGAGCTTGAACTGGTAACATCCGCTCAAGGTGACCAGAAGATTCTTTTTTTTAAAAAAAAAAATTCCTTCTGCTTTTAAAACACATACTTGGGCTCCATAAAGTTATTTGATATATATAGGCTAGCTGCATTCAGATATTATGGTAAACCTCAGTTCATAAACCATACTTTGATTAAGTTAAGGGGATAAGCCATGGCTTGGTGGTAGAGCGTCTACTCTGCTTTCAGTAAGTCCCAGGTTTAGTCTTTGGCATCTCCAGTTAAAAGGGTCAGGTGGCAGGTGATAGGAAAGACTTCCACCTAAGACCCTGGAGAGTGCTGTAGCATGGTTTGGGAGGAAATTTGGGGAAGAAATCTAATAAGCCAGACTTACCCTTGTCTTCAGGATTCTTTAGATCCTGGCCTTAGTCTTGAGCTGGTTGGTTGTGACCCTGACCAAAGTCCATAGAGTTGTGGATAGAGAAAAGAAGAAGAGTAGGAGTGATCTCCAAAGACGGACAGAAGGACAAAAATGGGGAGAATGAAAGACGTGCACAGAATAAAAAGTGAGAAACACACAGATGTACCCTTCAATGCATGGTAGCAGGACTGTTTCCGTCACCCAGCCACACAAGCAAGCGCTTGGAGGGTACCACTCAGTTGGACTGCAGGCATTCTGGTTTTAAAGCAGCTATGGTGTTTCCTCTCTGGCCTTGCTTGCCTTTACAGGCATTACACTTACATAATAGTTGCTGAAGTCCAAAACAGGCAGCATCAACAATTGCCTTACCACATTGTGTGTGTGTGTGTGTTGCCCTCAGCTTTTAAGGTACAGACTAAAGATATGTGTGATGACACCTTTAAGGATTACAAATGTTGGATTCCTCCAGCTATATGAGTTCTCACTGATGATAGTTTCACAGGGGAGTCATACTGGTCAGGAGCAGAGGAGCTAGATTTGAGTCCAGTAGCACCTTATAGACCCTGGAGCGTTGACTCTTGAAAGCTGATACCCTGAAACTCTTGACTTGGATCAGGATCTCACTGACTGACTCATCACAGTTACAGAGCAGCCCCTATAGCTAGAAGGGCCGTTCAGGTTTAATTGTCCTTGTTTTTTCTGCTTGGGTCCAGGCATCGCTGACACTGCAAGTAACAAGATAGCATGCTTGATCGGTGTGGAAGGGGGTCACGCCATTGACAGCAGCCTTGCAACTCTGAGGATGTATTATGCACTGGGCGTTCGCTACCTGACACTCACAGCCTTCTGTAACACACCATGGTAACTTACAACAGCCATCCCTTCAAAAATGTTACTTTTCCTATTCAGATAAGCGGATGCTTGAAGATTAAAGGGAGGGAAGGTGGCATGTATAGGCCAATGGCATCAGATCTCAGACGCAAAGCAGGACTGGTACTTCGATGGGAGACCACCAAGGAAGGCTCAGCAGAGGAAGGCAATGGCAGACCACCTCTGCTTCTGAATCGCTGGGTTAATGCAGCACTAGCACTACAGAAAGGTCCTTTGACTAGGGAGGTAGGATGCCACTAACACCCAACCATTAATAAAAGCAAACACATATTTAACTTGAGTTGAGCATCTTTAGGGTAATCCTCTTCACTATCTGTCTCAGGGAGATGAGGTGCTGCAGGACACCCTAGGTAAGTCCATTCCAGCTGAAGAAACACTGTGGGAGAAGTCCAGGGACTGACTCATGAAGGCTTGGTTGCATTCTTTCTGTGAATTCTGTCCTCTTGGAGTCACAGCAAGAAAGAGACTCCAGTATTAACTGTTCGGTTTAGTACTTTCAAACAACATAAAGATTTCTGCACATATGAACTGGTGCGCTCTCTTGGGAAGCAGCCTGGGTTTTGTATATCTGTTTCATCTTAAATGTCTGTGTCTACCTTGTAATTCTTTTTAGACCTTACTTGTGTGTATAGTAGGATTTCCCCCTCACATTCTTGTTTCAAAAGGACAAAGTTTGAGTCCAGTGGCACCTTTAAGACCACAAAGTTTCATTCAAGGTCAGGGTCAAGGTCTCAGTTAATTGCTCTCAGCATTCCCCAATTAAGGATACATCAACCTCCAATTTAGACATTTATTTCCTTCACTATGTCCCCCCCCCCCCCTCCGGGATTGAACCCAAACAAATGGTAACCATATGAACTAAGATTGTTATTCCTGCATCTTATAAACATTTTCACTATGTTGCATGCTGATTCGCTGCTCACCCTCTGCCTATATGTAAAAAATAAAGGTAAAGGTTCCCTTGCTCGAAAGCCAGTCGAATCCGACTCTAGGGTTGCAGTGCTCATCTCCGTTTCAAAGCCGAAGAGCCAGCGCTGTCCGAAGACGTTTCCGTGGTCATGTGGCCGGCATGACTAAACACCAAGGCGCACGGAACGCTGTTACCTTCCCACCGGAGCGGTACCTATTTATCTACTTGCAATTTCTTGCTTTCGAACTGCTAGGTTGGCAGGAACTGGAACTAGAGACGGGAGCTCACTCCGTCATGCGGCACCCGAGTCTCGAATGGCTGAACTACCGACCTTCCACAGCCTGCAGTTCAGTGTCTTAACCACTTGAGCCACCACAGCTCCCTCTGCCTATATGTATGGACTGGTCAATTCCATTTCATTGTATCTGAGGAAGTGTGCGGGCACACAAAAGCTTATACCTTGAATGAAATGTTATTGGTCTTAAAGATGCCACTGGAGTCCAACTTTGTTCTGCTGCTTCAGACCAACACAGGTACCCCACTGATTCTTGTTTCATTTTTAGGGCACAAACAGCTACACATAAGGACCACACTCTCTATTTAGATGCTGAACCTTTGGCAGCTTTTGGTACAGTAAGTGAGCATATACGCTTCTTTATCATGTGTGTCCTTTTTCAAATGCGGTTTGAAAAAAACATATGGGGGGGGGGAATAACCTGGGTCCTGAGACTGGGCTAAGTGGTCACAGTGTTAGTCAATTATCTCTGGTGCTGAGTATTTGCCGAGAGTTGCAGAACTGATAAAGCCATCTGCCTGTATTCTGCTAGGAAGTGGTGAAAGAGATGAATCGTCTGGGCATGATAATAGACTTAACTCATGCATCTCAAGCAACTGCCATGGCTGTCTTACAACTCTCCAAAGCGCCAGTCATATTCAGCCATACGGGAGCCCACGCCATTTGCAATGACCCCAGGAACGTTCCTGATAATATTTTGCAACGTCTGGTAAGTGTGACCTTTTTCTCTCTTACCTGACAAAAACTAGGGAGAGAGAGAGACTAGGGCAAGTTCCCTGACCTTTTTGAGCCTGTGGGCACATTTGGAATTCTGACACAGGGCAGTGGGCACAATCACAAAATGGCTGCCACAGGAGGGGGAGCCAATCACAAAACAGCTGCCACGGGAGGAAAAGCCAACCGCAAAATGTCAGGGAGCGAGGTTTTGCATAACTAGAATGGTAACTCTTCAGCGTTGCGGGCAGAAGCTCTCTTTAACAGAGTGCCTTTTAATCTGCACAGCCAATTAGAAGCCCTGCTGGGGAAAAGCCCCACCTACCCCGTCCACTTTCTAAATGCACTTAGTGGGCACCAGGAAAGGTGTTGACAGGTACCATGGCATCCATGGGCCCCACAATAGGGGCATCTGAACTAGGGGATAGGCTCACCTCCTTGTGAAATCGTGGAGGGATATGACGGACCCCCTGCTCCTTCTGTTCTGTGAGGCAGATTTTCCTACCAAAACCACTGTTCACCACTCTGACTGAGCAGCCTTTGGTAGCATATGTGAATCATAAACTTATAACTTTCTTTGTTTCCCACCCAGTGTTAAAAATGCTATTTGGCTTTTACTCAGGCCAGAGATTTTTATTGTAACTCAGCAGGAGCCCTCTTATAAAAACCCCTTTGGAAATGGCACTTGACACAAAGTAAAGTTGAAACAAAAAAGCAGATTTTATTGAGCAGGCACAGCTGGATC
This sequence comes from Gekko japonicus, assembly GCF_001447785.1. NCBI lineage: Eukaryota > Metazoa > Chordata > Lepidosauria > Squamata > Gekkonidae > Gekko > Gekko japonicus. The sequence continues at coordinate 483,263 of NW_015162478.1, forward strand.
AGGAATAGGGCAGGGGGTGATGAGTTCTTTAAACTGTAGTTCTTCATAAGAAAGTTAGAATATCTTGAACAGGCAACAGAGTGTACTTGAAGCCTGAATTCTAAAAGACTTAGTTCTTTATTGTGAGAGATTCGTTTGCCTTGGAGATTTCTTACAGCAACAAAGTTTCATAACAATGTCTCAGTTTTCTGGAAGTTAGAACTTTTTTCCTGCATATCAATATTTCCCTTTTGGAATTATAACTTTCTATTTCTGTACTGTTGAGGAGTCTAAGACCATTTCCCTTTTCACTTCTCAAACCAGAGGTCCCTTTTATGTTGAACCCTCTGAATAACTGGGTAAGGGATATCCTCCTTTTCCTAGGAACGATTGCCCTTTTCTGTTTGGCTAGGCTGGCAGTTTCCCACCAACTACCCAACCTCTCCCGGCAAACCTAAACCCCAGTTCTGGAGACAGTGAATAAACAGAGAATTCAGCTAGTGCTGACACTTAGACGTTAAGTTCTTTCTGAACTTTCCCCCAAATGTATTGGTGTACAGTAAAGGTACAGTAAAGGTTGTGTCCTTTCACTTCCCAAGTGACTTGTCTGTTTCCCTCAGACTGACATGCACACACACACACACACTCCTCCTGACTGGCAACCGGTGAGCAGAAAAATACTTTAAATCCCCCCAAAAGTAAAAGCGTTCCCTGCACATGCGCAGAGATCGCTCTGGCCATTGGGGGGGAGGTTCAGCGGGCCTGGTGGCTGGGAGCCGCTTGGGCCTCACTGCCGGTGCCGGGGGGAGCAGGAGAAGGCTCGATGGGCCCAGTGGCTGGGAGCTGCTCAGGCCTCGCCGCCGGTGCCCGTGCGGGGGGAAGCGGGAGAAGGCTCGGCAGGCCTGTGGGGCTCACTGCCGGTGCAGGGGGGCTGGGAGCTGCATGGGCCTCGCCATCGGTGCCAGGGGGGGTTGGGGGAAGGATTGGCAGGTCCGGGCCTCGCCATCAGTGCAGGCTCACCTGTGGCCGCTTCCTCCTCCTCCTCCACATGGAGCTCCTTCTCCCCCCCCCCATGAGTATCGCAGGTCCCTGCTTCTTGTTAACCCCTAATCTCCCAGCTCTCCCAGTTTGATGCACTAAGCATCCTGGCTCTGGACGTCAGTTCATCACAGGGGACATAACCCCTGTATTGATCAAAATAAACAATATTTGGCCCCCAAAGGATCCACATTTTAAAATTTGGGTTAAGATTACTTTAGAACAGAATGGAAACCAGTTTCCCCACCCCCCAAAAAAATCTCAGTATTTAAATGTTCTTCCGGAAAGCCATGCTACTGGGACTGATCTGATAGTACTTTGTCCAATTTTTACCAGACTGCATTCTGGAAATTTGGTAAATGTTCAAGATAAGAGAATGTGGAACCCAAAACTGTAGAACATGTGAGGCAAAGCACCCTAATTTCCCTCAGTTAATATGACTATTAGAGGACCTAGTCTGACTTCGGAGGCATTTCTGATTTGGGCCTTCCTGCAGATACCATCCTTATCTCTTGCAAGGCTGGACTCAGGGATGCAGTCGCTGGTTAATTGTGAGAACCTGCACTCAATTATATAACCAGGTAGGAGGGGGGAGCTAGGAGTAGACATTAACATATTCTGGAAAGGTCCATCAAGAGAGATTCCTGATTGGATCCAAGAGACCACCTGGTGCCAGAGGGCAAAACGCTATAATAAGGTTATAGGCCGAAGGGAAGCTGTGCTGACTTTATGCTTATGCCAAGCTAGTATGCTTCGATGTGTTATGCTTCATCATGAAGGACTGCAACATATAGAATGCTTTAGGCTACAGCTTGGTGTCTCATGCTGCAAGAAGGTGTACCATCTAATACCAGGTATTCAGTGTATTAGACAGAACAGCTAGCTTCTTTATTTTCTCTGTTGCTAAGCGGTAGAGATTTCACTGCGTCATGATCTCTTTTATTTAATTAATTAATAAACCTCTACATGTTTTAGAGGTCTGTTTTACCTGTGTGCATTTCACCCTCAACGACCCACTGTCTGGGGTGTTGCTCAAGGGACAAGGAGCAATAACCCAAGGGGACCCAGGCTTGGGTTTCTGGCAACATGTTAGAGCACATCTGTACTAGGAATGCTGCAAATATGTCTGTGAACACAACAGATGGTCGAGCGTACCCTGTTCAAAGGCAGCAATTGCTCCATTTGTTTGTTTCATGCCAAGCAGCCACGCATGCCTGCCAAACTGGTTTGCATCGGGTTTTCCTAAAACCGGACATGCACAAAGACTCTGCAGATTCAAACTGATCAGAGGCCACCAGCATCACTAAGAACTATTTAGGCAAACACAGCATTCATTGAAACACAGCATTCACTGATGGCTGATTTATATGATTTCTAAGTGATCAGAACCAGGTTGTCCTAAAACTATACATGTGCAAAGACACCGCTGAGCAGGCCCATAGCCAGGATTTTGTGGCTTGTAGGGCAATTTTTTTCCTGGTAGGGCTGCTATTTTTTGCTGCTGGTGCATGCTTCTTTAATATGTTTAAAAATATCTTTTAAAAGGATTTTCAAGGGGATATCTTGTGGGGCTGTTCCTTTAAGAAAGGGGGCGGAGCCTTGAATAGCCCCACCGCAGCCAGCTGCTGAGTCAAACTGATCGGCAGCCATTAGTGCGCCACTAAGGACTACTTAGATGCACACCGAAGGGTAGGATATTACTGAAGAACAGCATTTGTTGATGACTGGTTTATACAATTTGTGTGTGATCTAATTGTCTATGTAAACAATTGCTTGCTGAGCAGAGCAATTATGCCGGCAGTATGGGGAGGTAGTGGACATCAGTCAGGCTGCATGAAAACAAGCGTGTGCAGAAAGCCTGCGGTACTGCATGATAAAGCAGTGCAACAACCTGTCAAACATCCACAAATAGGTTGGAGAACTATCAAACTGATGGCTGAAACATCATGACTTTGTTTCCAACTGGCAAACAGCATGAGACAGACTGGCGGGTGTTCAAGCATCCCTAATCTGTAAAACAGCCATCTCTATCAAAGAGCCTCTCGTAGCCATTTGTGAGGGGGCGGGGTTTGGGAAAAGGGCTAAAGAATGTCTGTCAATATCAGTTTTACACTTTCTGCCCTCCAAGCAGGATCTCAAGAGTCTTACAGTGCAACCCTATGTAGAGTTACTCCAGTCTAAGCCCATTGAAATCTATGGTTTTAAACTGGTGTAAATCTGCATCGGATTGCACTGTTAGGAGTGCTGCTTTCATGCATCAGCCTATCCCTTTGTCATTTTCATCCTTGGTGCTTCCACTGATTAAAAGGGCACATATAAGAGAATTGGGAGGATTCATTAAATGCAGGGCAAATAAATACTACAAAAGTATTTATAAGTAGAGTTTGTGTCCATTAATGGCCATTGGAAAAATAACTATTTTATTCATTCATTCATTTGGTTACTTTGCCCTGCTTTTCACCACTGAGTGTGGACTCAAAGCAGTTTACAATAAAGCGAAAAGCTATAAATACAGGCATAAATATACAAGCACAAAAATACAACAAAACTACTTGGCAGCAGCAAACTAATCCACAGGGAAAGGGAACAGTGAAAGTGGTGACAGCTCTGTCCCTGATGGCAGCACTGTTTCTTCGGGCATTTCTTTGCATAAAACAGTGGTTGTGGACATCATCAAAGTATTTGCCATTGATAACATGCTTGGATATAGACACGTTCATCAAGCTGATGTGCACATCTGGGGAACTCAGTAGCTGAGTCAACACCTCCTGACCTGTGCTACCACATCACTGTGGGGTAAGAACTACACCGCAGAATGAACAAGTTTATTGTGATTGTTTTGCGTTGACTGTTTTTAAATAATAATAATAATAATAATAATAGCAGCCTTTGGTGACAGAAATCAAAATTGTTACAGTCTCTCCCTCTCTTTTGCTATAAGCGCATATAAAGCTTTGCAAATCTTTGTAAAATATGAATAAATGACAGTGCTGTGCTATGCAGAGTATAATTTCAGAGGGTTTGAATAGGACTAGCTCTGAGAGACTTAGACCTGGCCTAGATGTGCAGCAGAATTGAGGTGGTAATGAGGTGGAGTGTGCCAACATGATAAAATTGATAGTACCACTTAATTTATGTTACCAACCTTAATGACTGAGTGACAGAGTATCTGTTTTGCATGCAGAAGGTCCCAGATTTAATCCCCTGCATCTCCAGTTTAAAGAATCAGGTAGTCAGTGAAAGACCTTGAACTGAGACTCTGGTGTAAGACTGAACTGTGGGTTGGGAATTTCCTTGTGATTTGAGGGTGGAGTTTGCAGAGGTGAGGGATGTCAATTGGGGTATAATGCCATAGAGTCCATCCTCCAAAGCAGCCATTTTCTCCAGGAGAACTGATCCCTGTAGCTTGGAGATCAGTTGCAATTCTGGGAGATGTCTAGGCTGCACCTGGAGGATGGCACCCCTACTGTCACCTTAGGGTTGCCAAGTGTGAATTCAGCCGCAGTGGGGGACTCCCGGCTGGTGGCTAGAGTGCGTGTGTGTGCGCAAAGCGCGCACCGCATCCACATCGCCCGGAAGTGATGCGGGCACACTGGGGGCGGGGCCACGACCATCCGAGGGTAAACCATAGAGTTTTCCCTCGGATGAATGTGGCCCCGCCCCCAGCGTGCCCAGCGTGCCCGCATCACTTCCGGGCGACGTGCACGTCGGGGTGGAGTTCCCCCTGGGGCCCGATCCGCTGGCGGCGGGGAATGGGCCTCTGGGGCGGGGGGGTTCCCTGCCCCCCGGGGGGACTTGGCAAGCCTATGTCACCTATATTATGTCACTGTATACATTGGCTGCCAAGAAGAATGCAAAACATTCGCCCTGATGTTCAACGTGCTGAATTCTGTGTTATGTCCTGGGCCTGACGATTTTAACATCATTTTTAACTTTGTTGTGTTTTTACTGTTATATTTATTACTGCTCGGGCAGCTATTATTATATTGTTATGGCCTTTGGCCTCATGCAATAAAATTCCACCTACCTACCTACTGTGGAGAATTGCTGGCAGCAGACAAAGACGATACTGACTTTAATTATTAATTTTGTCATCAAGTCAAGCTGACCTGGCGACCCCTAGCAGGGCTTGAAGACAGAGGACATTCAGAGGTGGTTTTCCATTGCCTGCCTCTGCCTCCCGGCCCTGGTATTCTGTGGAGGTCTCCCATCCAAATACTAGCCAGGGGCAGCCCTGCTTAGCTTCTGAGATCTAACAAGATCAGGCATGCCTGGGCTATCCAAGTCAGGGCAAAAGATGATACTGACTTTGATAGACCAATGGTCTGACTCAGGATAAGGTAGCTTTGTATGTCCAGTACAGTATGTTTTATATGTACAGTACATGAAGGGCTTTCTGTCTGATACACTCAGGTGTTACTTGGCAAAGAATATTTACATGAGGAAGTATTACTAATGTGATGTCTTCCATCTACACCTGAGAGGGTACAGCTCATTCTACCACTTCATTCTTCAATTTGTCCCTCTTCCAAGAGACGCTTGTATAGGAAAAGGCGGTCAGTGTGTCTCTGGCTTAAGGAGAACAGAGAAACGAGAACATCCATATTTGTCCTCCTCTTTGCAGAAAGAAAACAAAGGAATTCTGATGGTGTCCTTCGATAAAAGGAACATAGCCTGCGGAGAGAACCAGGCGACCATTTCAGCTGTGGCAGGTTTGTGGCTACTCCACTGCTGTATTCTGTGCATTCCTCTAGAGCTGGGGGAAAGGACAAGCTTAGGCACTTCTGGGATTTCTTTATTCCAGAATACAGCCTGGACTGCCATTGGGCTCTGTTTTCAGGTTGTGCAGGAGCTATCCAAGCAATTACTAGGTGAGAACAGGTGGCAAGGAAAAGGTCAGGGTTAAGAATTAACTCTTTATTCTCTTCTCATCCAGCGATCTCCCTCTGCCACCGACCTCCTCCACTCCCCTTCCTTGGTGTGTTTGGCCTTTCACTTCATAACAGGGTTGACTGTTAAGTCGCGCTTAACAAAGCAGTCAGAGAGTGATTCTTCAACTCGAACATAACTCCAACACGGATCAACATCAGATAGCCAGAACAGCTTTTACATTGGAGCTGTCCAATGTAAACACTCCCGGCTAATATAGCCACACCCACTGTACACATATCAACCTATGGGGTTGCCGAGATAAGGTCCAATCACATTCGTTCCCGCTCAGGGAGCTTCCTTGAAGTGCTTGGCTTGTTACTTCCTGGGCTAGCAATTCTATTGGATGGATTTGGATCCTAGCCCAGGACAAAGCTCAACATTACATTTCAGTTAGATGTTTCACAACATTGCATTCAAGGCAGCTTTGAATACATTGCATTGACAAACTCAGGAATAGGGTTGCCAGTCTCCAGGTAGTGGCTGGAGATGACCCAGAATTACAATTAGTCTCCACGTTACAGAGATCAGTTTCCCTGGAGAAAACGTCTGCCTTGGAAGGTGCAGTCTATATGGCGTTATACCCCACTGGGGTCCCTCCCCTCCCCTCCCCAAACCCTGCCCTTCCCAGGCTCCGTCCCCAAAATCTCCAGGTATTTCCCAACCCACAGCTGGCAGCCATATTTAAGTGGGGCCTGGTGTTCTCCCCGAATTAGAACTGATTTCCAGACTACAGAGATCAGTTGCTGGGAGGAAATGGCAGCTTTAGAGGGTGGACTCTATGACATCACATCCTTGCTGAGCTTTCTTCCCTCTCCCAGCCCTATCTTCCCCAGGCACCGGCCCCAAATCCCCAGGAATTTGCCAAGCAGAGTTGGCAACCTGCTTTATAAGTGGAGGAAAGGCCTGTGTAGTGTTTTCATTGATGTACAGCCCTCGCCCCTGGCACTATGTATTACATTTTAATTGTGAGTTGCTTTTGGGGATAGTGCTTTTAATCTAAAAAGCAGGATGAAAATGCAATGAGCTGAAGGAATTAGTAAAGCTACCCTTTCCCCATCTGCCGTATACTAATTTTCTTTCATTTCTTCTTTCCCTCCTATTTAGATCATTTTGACCATATAAAGACAACAATAGGTTCAGGATACATAGGAATCGGTGCTGAATACGACGGAATGAATGAGTTAGTAAAAACAAAGTAGAATTTTTAAAATGTCATTACGTATTCGTGTGTGCCAATTTGCATGAGCTGTGGGGTGTACAAAAATGGCTTTGTAGTGCAGGGTTCCCTGTGAATCAGTCTAATTTAAAGCAACCCCAGCCAGATTTCACAAACCAGTATGGTTTCTCTCTGGGCCACTGATTGCCAGCCCTGGGCACACTGGTGAAGAAATCCTGAACTCCAGTGTAGGAGCATATCAGATCTTCTTTGGTAAGCGTTTTTTGTGCATTCGGTCTTCCTTACCAACAGGTTCTTTCTGAAAAAGTTGGAATAATGATAAAGCTGGATGAACGCAGGCTGTTAATTTTTTTTTTTAAAAAAAATAGCAATCGATTTTTGTATTAAAAACTGGATTTTTTAATTTAAAAATTTGTTATACAATAACATTTATTGCATATAGCCAAGGGCCATTATAATCGATCACAAGAAGACGTCATTAAAAACTTCATTAAGATAGCCAAATATAAAATATTATATTTGTTGAAATTCTAAGAATACTTTCCTGGGAGCAAGCACCATTAAAGTGGGATTTCCCAATAGACACGTCTAAAACTCCTCCCCTTAAGTTTCACTATTGAAAGTGGCCTGGTTTAAGTTAGACTGTAAATTTAAAGCAAACTTGTTCTCTTAAAATTCATTGCACAACTCTGTCTAACACACTGAAGCAAATCCTGCTTGACAATGACCCAATGTAAATGACCCAGGCATCATGAGGGCATTTCTCTTTTCATATGACTTATTAATTTATTTAGTAGGCTTGCCGTGTGTATCTGCCACTTTTGGAATTCTGTGATGGTTTTGATGGTTTCCCCCCCTGAACTTTTTGTCTACAGCAATTAGAATGTTTGCATTATACTCCTATGGAAGGAGGTTTTCACTACTGGCTGGCCATACAGTTCTGATTCCAAATGATCTGAACGAATGGGGACTCTGTCTGTGGTCCTCCTTCCAATGTAGTGGATTCCACATCTTCCTTTAGAAAGCTTGCGGTGGCTTCTGGGATAAGTCTTCCAGAGTTTGGAGAACATTTTTTTTAAATCTTTTATACCTTTCAATGCAATGCAATTAATGTTTTCAACAATCGGCACTGATGGCAACCACTCTTGCCAGACGTATCATCAGCCAGGAACATTGTGCGTGTTCCTTCAAGCCTTAGCCAATATGAAAGAAGAAGAAAACAGAGGAAAAAATATTTGAGAGTTATAAATTTGATACAAAATTCTGTAGATACCATACAAGAGCCAGTTTAGTGTAGTGGTTAGGAGCATGGACTCTAATCTGGGAGAACTTTTTTTTCTACAAAAAAAGCCCTGGTTATAAGAAACCGCAACCTCTTCAGGTACTGCCAAGAAGTTCACGGTTTGTCAGTTCTTTGGAAGTGTTGACTGCTCACAAGTACCTGAAGGCTTGTTGTTGAGTCACTGCAATCTTGATTGAAAGCCATGTGACAAAGTGGGGGGGGAGTGTGATTTCATAGAAAAGGGTAACTGAAGAGGCATTCAGCTCCTCCAGTGACTTCTAAATTACTTGCCATTGCAAGAAGTTATTCAGCAGTGCCCGTAGGGCTGCAGATCTCTTACCTTGAAAAGTGTCTTGAGCAGAGTGGCTCTTCTGTTACACTTTTCTATGGGAAATACAGTTGCCAACAAACGTGTAGGAAAAAATTTCCTGCCCTTTTAATAGCTGCTTACTAGAATGTTATTTACCTCCGTGCATGAGAAGCTCCACCTGACCATTCCCCACATTTAAACTGCTATTAAAGGGACTTGATGGAGCTGCGGTGGCTCAAGTGGTTAAGACGCTGAACTGCAGGCTGTGGAAGGTCGGTAGTTCAGCAGTTCGAGACCCGAGTGTGCCGCATGACGGAGTGAGCTCCAGCTTCCAAGACCTGACTAGCCTGGGCCATCCAGGTCAGGGCCCAAAGGGACTTATGATACAATGAACACCATATACGTAAACCAGTAAACCAAGCAAACAGAGAAGACACACAGGCTGTGAGCCAGTGGCTTATAGCCAAAGAGGTTATGTCTACGTCAGGGGTCATTTCCTGCAGGAGCACACAGAAGCGGAGCTCCGGCAGTAAAGAGCCCAGGGGGTGGGCACAAGCAACAAGCTGCACCCCCTGCTCCCAGCAGCCCTCAGTCAGAGCAAGAAGCAGCCAGGTAAGCTGCAGAGTCCACCTGGCCCCCCGGTCCAAAACAGTCCAGTGGTACCTTTAAGACCAGGTTTTATTCAGGTACAATCTCTCCCTCCTCTGCGAGGACAGATCTGCACGTCCCCCCCCCAATAGCTAGCAATCCAAAACAGTCCAGTGGAGCCTGAGCGGTGGGTGTTGCCTTCTGACTCACTTCCAGTGATGTCAGGGGGTGTGGCATATGCAAATGAGTTATGCTAATGAGCTCCTGCACCTCTTTTTCTACGAAATGACCCCTGGTCTACGTTAAAGCAACACCAAGGACACTTTGCAGCCAGGGACTGCAAAGCCAATCTATGTAGCTGACCCATTTGACCTGCAAAGTACTTCCGGTTTCTCTCATATTTGGCAACGGGTACCCCAGTACAAAGCACACCTGTCAGTTGTGAAGAGTGCACCTGTTTTCAACTGCAGCTCTTCTTCCCCAGCGGAAGTGACTGAGAAAGGATCTAGCCCATGTTGGTGCTTTTGTTGGCAAATACACAGAGCAGGAGGAGTCTTTTTCCAGTTGCTACTCCAGGGGCTTTGGTAGAGAGAAGAGCCAGTTCAAATACAAGCAAGGCACATTATGCTCAGCAAGGCTTGCAAATGTCATTTCCCTCTTTGGAGCTGGAGACCCAGCACAAAGCATCAAAGGAAACATCCCCTTTCACTGAATCTCCCTATGAAGAAAAACTGCTTTCTCGAGGAGTGTCGGTTATGGTTACTGCCTTATATGGTTTTTCAGACATGGGACTTGTGCCAGAAAAAGCAAACCTATCCTCAGTATTTTTGTACTTGGGATCCATAACCAAATAAAGCGAGGGACAGCTGTGAGCCTTTTGAAGGGATGCTTTTTGAATTTCACCAGGCCTGGATTGTTGGAAACAATGCTAAGTTCATGCACTTGAAATGCCCTCTTTTTCTATCCCTGGGGGAGGTGGGGAGAAACAACACCAAACGAACTAATCAGCATAGAGTAGAATTTCAGCAGCTTTCACTGTGCTAGTTGGTTGCAGCAAAATAAAGCAGAAGTCAAAGACTAGCAAAGTTTTTTCTAGCATTTCATCAGATGCATACAGAGTATAGAAAGAGGGAAGAGTCTAGCATCAGCTCCCCAACCAGTTTGTAGAAACAAGCTGTAAAGCTCACCCTCCCCCCCCCACACACAGACATACATACAGACAATGCTCCTCAGTTAATTGAGCCCTTACTGCCCCAGCCTAGACAGGCTAGCCTGCTCTTGTCAGACCTTGAAAGCTAAGTAGGGTCCACCCTGGTTAGTACTTGGATGGGCGACCACAAAGGAAGGCCAGGGATGCTACCGAGGCAGGCAATGGCAAACCACCTTTGTTTGTCTCTTGTCTTGAAAATCCTACAGGGGTCACCATCGGTCACCTGTGACATCAGCACTTTCCACCACCAAGCACCTACTATGAGGTCCCTTGTGAAAGGGGATGAGATTTGCGGTGATTCTCTTTGTTTTGTTTTCAATAGGCACCCCGAAGGCCTGGAGGACGTCTCCAAATACCCAGCATTGATCCAAACCCTGTTGGACAGAGGCTGGAGTGAGGAGGAGCTACGAGGCATTTTGAGAGAGAACTTCCTCCGTGTTTTCCGGGCGGTGGAACAAGTAAGGCAGAAAAAAAATAACATCATCATGATCCAGGCTTGGGTCTGGTTTGGTTTGGTTTGGTTTTCCCCCTCTAGAGCCTCTTTATCTTAAATGTGGCTTGGTCACCAAGCATAAATGTTAGTGAATGTAGAATCAGAACAAGTAGGGGATCACTAAGACCATCTGAATAGATAGCTCGCTCATCTACGGGGTGGGAGAAGGCTGTGAGCTCTCTTGCCTCCCTCTGTAGCACAGTGACCCCCAGTGGGGTGCCTGTGGGCTCCATGGAGCCTGCCACTCTGTTTCCTGGTGCCTGCTTGCTTCTTCCCCAAAGCAGAGCCCATCCTGACTTTCCTGTACCTCACTGGGGATAGGAGATGCTTCAGAAGATGAGGCATCACCTTGATGTCTAGAGGAAGCAACCATTTAGTAAACACCTGCCTCCATCATAGGAGGATACTTCTTTTGGAATCTCCAAGGGTGCTAGGATTGCCTTGGTTAGGTTTACCAACCAAGGCTGACAACTCAACTGGGGCGGGGGGGAGAGAGAGAATCTTCTCAGCATCAGACCAACATGTGACATCACTCCCAGTGAAAAGGTGATACCATTATGCTGGGACTGATGCTTTAGAATTCACCCAAATCTCTATGCTTAAATCTTAGAGTGTCACCCCATCGCAGTGGAGTCACTTATGGTAGTTCACCAAAAGTGATGTCCCATGATGCCGAGGAACTCCTTTAACCTTCCCATGGTGGGGAACTGGAGTGGGGGGGGGGTTTGCCAAGCAAGTTCCTGCTACAGCAGGAAACCTGGGATTGGAGGGCCCAGTTCACATGGCAACCATTTTGTGATCGTCTGTGCCCCTGTGGCAGCCATTTTGCGGTAGTGCCCAATACCTTTTCTTAAATTCAAAAAGTGGCCCCAGGCTCAACAAGGTTGGGGGGACCCTGAGGTAGCACAGGACAAGCTTAAAACCACAGAGTCTGTTTTCAGTAGAGGAGCAGAGGAGGAGGTAGACCGTCTTCAGAACACTCACCACAGCAAAGGTCCAACTGCTTGCTACCCTTTCTCCAAAATCATGAAAAAGAACTTTCGTGACCACTGTTTTGCCAATTTGGTACAGAAGTAAGAAGTTAGTGGCAACATATTTTTTAGTATATCAAAAGAAATTATTGGATGTGGCATACTAAATGAAATCCACCATCTTCAATCCACCACTCATTTCCATTAATGGAAGGGATTTGCATCCACAAGAGTGCAACTTCCTCATCTCCTGCTGTTCCACTGCATCCCAGAATGCCTTTCCTTATGGTGTCCCCGTTAGATATCACCTGCAATAAACACAAAAACAAATTGATTTTAAGAAGGGAATTCGGTCTATAACTTTGAATATGATCTAAAGCAGAGGTGTCAAACTCATTTGTTATGAGGGCTGGATTTGACATAAATGTTGGGCCGGGCCATGTGTGCCATAAAATGTAATGCCAGATACTGGAGATTTAAACTTTATAAAGAACACAGGCAAACAACTATTATTTGTTTTACTCAAAATCAGGGCTTTTTTTGTAGAAAAAGCCCAGCAGGAACTCATTAGCATAACAGGCCACACCCAACAGCAGAAACTCATTAGCATATTAGGCCACACCCCTGACAGTGTAGCTCATTGGCATATTAGGCCACATCCCCATGCCTTCCCTTGGCTTGCCTGGGTGCCCCGTGGTTGTGGGGAGCCTGGGCAAGCCGGCCCTTGGACAGGCCAGGGAAGGCATGAGGAGGCATTTAAATGGCCTTCCATGGCCCCCTGGCCCACCTGCCTCAGAGTCGCCGGGAGGGGGTCGCTCTCCAGGCCTTCCCTCTGTAGCCACACACGCAGTGAATTTGGCTGTAGTGGGCGTGGCCAACTCTGAAGCCAGCCGGAACTCCGTTCCTGTGTGTTCCTGCCCAAAAGTAGCCCTGCTCAAAATACAAACAAAAGCAATTGATTCCTTGCAGTGACAGCAATTGATTCACTGGGGAACCCACAAAAGTCCCAATAAATGTATTTAATCATATGCAAGACTAGGTTTTTCCCAAGGGATACCATACATTTCAATACATGCCAGTTGCTTGAGGGCCTGGTAAGAGTCCTGGATGGGCTGATTCTGGCCCTCAGGCCTTATGTTTGACACACCTGATCTAAAGTCTTATTGCTAGTAAAACCATAGCTCTGAGAACATTCAGTGCAGTTAGCTGTCTAGGGTTGTCATATCCATCACAAGGCTCCTCCAAAGGGAAATTTTTTTTACTAATTTGCCCAGTATAATGAATCAGCATCACTAAAGCAGCCCAAAAAATGAGCTTCATATAAAGACCTGAATGTGTTTCGACTGAAGTATTTTTCAGTAACCATTTTAAATTATGGTATTATAAATGGCTGATCGTCTACAGGCACCAATTTCTTTCTTCCATCTTCTCCCCCACCTCCCCGTGTTACACTCAGCCCAAACCTGTGTTCTCAGAGAAGGGTTTCTACCATCAGATGAGCTCAACAAGTTAAATGCATGTCATGGATGCTTCCGAGCAGGACTCAATTGACCTTAGCACGACCTTCTGTACTACTCCAGGCTTTACATAAGTGGTTCAGTGGAAACAGCTCATGCTTTCTATGCAGAAGGCCATCGCTTCAAACCCTGGCAGCACCAATTAGAGAATCTTAGGTGGCAAGTTTTGGGAAAGGCTTTTCTTTGCCAGAGATCCATTGCCAGTCAGAGCAGTCGGTACTGAGCTAGGTGTTGAAATGACCTTACTCCGTACAGGAGAGATTCATATGTCCGGTGTGGGTCTTACCTTCGAGTTAGCTCTGGATTTGAATTGCAGGTGCGGGACGCCCAGGCTTCTCAGCCAGCCAATGAAGAACAAATCGACCTGGAACGGGTAGCCAACGCGTGCCGCCTCGTACTGAAACCACCTGTCGGTTAGTGCATAATTGCTGACGCTGCCATTTTGTACGAAGTTCACGACCGAGAGACTCGACAGTCTAATCTTTCACTGTTGTCGTGCCCACGTGGCAGCCATGTTAGAAAAAAAGAGAGAATAATAAATCTGCTGTGCAAACACGAAAACTGATGGCATCTGGTCTTTGGAGGTGATCAGGTATTATTAAGGATCAGGTATTAAGGAAAGTCCTGCAGATCTGGGGGCAGAACCTGGAGAGGGTGGAATTTGGGAAGAGAAGGGAGCCACCGAGTCCATCCTCTGCAACTGATATCTTCTCCGGTAATCAGTGGCACGGATCTCTCTGTGCTTTTAAGGTCAGTTTTAATTCTGGGAAAACTCCAGGCCTCCAGGAGGTTGGCAACCCTATCAAATATGTGTGGGGGAGGGGGGGATGTATGGGCCCAGGGTGAGCTGTGCAGGGAGGCCTGAAAAGGTGCAAGGGGAGGGCCTCTTTAGGATTTGGGGTAACTTGCGTTATACAACAAACTGCTTCAGTTACTTTTCTGAATTTTCAAAACAGTCTGGAGAACTTTGGCAATCCTAGGAAGTCCAGCAGGGACGATGGAGAAGGTTCCATGGGAGTCATTCCACTAGCTACTGACAGTGTTCCCTTGCAGTGCTTTGCTTCGGGGAAATGTACGGGGTATTCTAGACTAGAGAGGCTTGCCAGCTCTGGATTGGGAACTTCCTGGATATTTGGGGGTGGAGCCTTGGGGAGGACGGGGTTTGGGGCGGGATCTTAGCAGGTAAAGCAGCCCTTTTCTCCTGGGGAACTGATCTCTGTCATATGGAGATCAATTGTAATTGTGGGAGCTCTCCAAAGCCCATGTGGAGATTGGCAGCCCTAGTTGTAGAACATGCTGTCTCTTCATGCAGGGCAAGGGTTAAGGTTCACGGGCTTGCTGGCCCAAGTCCAGCTTGAACTGTGTGTATACCTTAGCTAGAAGACTCTATAGAATCTTCCTCAGTGAGCAGAATTCCATGGCAGATGAGTCCATGAAAGTTCTCCAGGTTTCCCTGTAGAAAATCTGGAAATTGCTGTTCCAAACTTGCAGTCATCATGAAATGGTTTTATGGAGGTAATCTAAAACAAAAAAAGATATCCAATTCAGCTGCAGCAAGGAAACATCAGCACTGTGAATTGAATACTTGTTTGAAACTGGTTTACCTGCCACAGCTTCTTGCAAACAAACATGGGGACTGTCATTGCTGGAAGGTGCATCAGACCCCTTAATAAAACTACAGTTCCAACTTCCCAGTCCTCTTTGCATGGTACTGGTAGGGTTGCCAGCTCCAGGTTGGTGAATACCTGGAGATTTTGTGGGTGGAGCCGGAGGAGGGCAGAGCTTGGGGCATAATGCCATAGAATCTAACTGCCATTTTCTCCAGGTGAACTGATCTCCATCACCTGCGGATCAGTTGTAATAGCAGGAGATCTCCAGCCACTAGTACCTGGAGGTTGCAAACCAAAGAGATCACGGGATGGAGGTAGAAAGGAAACCAGAGGTCATTTCGGGGGGGATCGCGGGGGATCGCAGTTCCCCCGGGTGAGGTACGGGGGGCGGGGCACATGACGCAGCCCCGGCAGTGGAGTTGCAAGGCCGGCAGCGGCGGTCGGGACCGTTGGGGGCGGGGTGTGTGGCCTTATGACACACTTCCGGTGATGTCAGGGGGTGTGGCCTTATGACACACTTCCGGTGATGTCAGGGGGTGTGGCATATGCTAATGAGTTATGCTAATGAGTTCCCCTAGCTCTTTTTCTACGAAACGACCCCTGAAGGAAACAAACAACTGGGATGTATTGTGCCAAAAAAAGTCTTCACAGACTTGAAAACTCTTTTTCCAGTATTCAGTTTACTTGAAGCAATTCAAATGCCATCAACACCCGTAATTGCTGCCAGCCAGCCGTTTGTCAGACCTGTGTCTTAAAGGGACAAAACCCATCTACAAAGGCAGACTGCCCTGCGGAGGAGAACCAGCATATGAGGTTTTACAAGCAGTTACCATTTCAGCTACATCAGGAATTGCTGCCAGCCGGACAGTCAAGCCCTTTTACAACACAAGCTATTGTACCGAGGACAAAAAAGACAGGGGGAGAAGATCACCATTTTAAAAAACCACCATAATTTTGCACACAGGAAAACCATTGCTTTCCACCCATTTTCAAAACAGACTTATCAAAACCAACATGATCTTTCACCACAGAAAACATCATATTGCACAGAAATGAAAGAAACAAAAAACCTTGCAAAAAACAGCTAAGGTCCAATTCAGCATTTAACCCATTAGGTGCAATAGAATTGAGCTTATGAATCCATAAACCTTTTTTTGTCCTTGGTAAAATAGTTTGTGTTGTAAAAGGGCTTGACTGTCTGGCTGGCAGCAATTCCTGATGTAGGTGAAATGGTAACTGCTTGTAAAACCTCATATGGTAACTGCTTGTAAAACCTCCGCAGGGCATTCTGCCTTTGTAGATGGGTTTTGTCCCTTTAAGACGCAGGTCTGACAAACGGCTGGCTGGCAGCAATTACGGGTGTTGATGGCATTTGAATTGCTTCAAGTAAACTGAATACTGGAAAAAGAATTTTCAAGTCTGTGAAGACTTTTTTTGGCACAATACATCACAGTTGTTTGTTTCCTTTCTACTACCTGGAGGTTGGCAACCCTAGGTACTGTAGACATAAAATTTGCAAAATAATTTGAAGCCATGGGAGGGGGGGAACCAGTTTTCCCCAGGGGGGGGGGGAATGTCATTTTGGGGACAATTGAAATATATGCACTACTCATTTTCTAACTGATTTTACTGCACTGACCGCAAATATATATATATAATTTACAACTTCCTTAGCATATACTATTGTACTAGTTGAAAATGTAGAAGTTTATTCCGCCCTCCTTCAAATGCTTCAGAGGGTCTGGGAAATTCCTGGAGATTTGGGGGAAGAGCCTGTGGAAGGTGGAGTTTGGGGAAGAGAGGGAACTCCACGGGATATAATGACAAATAGTCCACCTTCTGAAGCTGCCATTTCCTCCAGGGAAGCTGATCTCTGTCATCTGGAGATCACTGACAATTCTGGGAGAATTCTATGTGTAGTTATTCTTTCAGAACACAAACATCTCCATTTATTCTGAAGTACAATTCTGCCCACCCCCCATTACAACGAATGTTGTTCTTCCACTTTTGTGTCAGGAGGGAACACTCTCACTCTCACACACCTTTATTGGCATAAAGCATGTTGTTCAAATGGTGGTGGAAAGTGCCAGTCACAACCGCAGGGTTTTCAAGCCAAGAGACGTTCAAAGGTGGTTTGCCATGGCCTTCCTCCACATCATACCCCTTGTATTCCTTGGTGGTCTCCCATCCAAATACTAGCCATGGCCGACCCTGCGTAGCTTCTGAGATCTGAGGAGATTGGGCTAGCCTGGGCCGTCCACGTCAGGGCTTCTGTTCAACTACACTGTCTGTTTTTCTTCCTGAGTTTACTCTGGGTTCTATCCAAGACCAAACCTTTGACCTGTGCTGTGATTCTGTCCCCCTCAAAAGACTACATTTCTTTGGTGCCTAGTGAAATGGTGCCTCTTTCCTAGGGTTATCAACCTCCAGGTGGTGGTCAGAGATCTCCTGCTATTACAAGTTATCTCCATGTGACAGAGATCAGTTCCCCGAAGAAGATGGCTGCTTTGGAAGGCGACGTGTAGGGCATTATACCCCACTGAAGTCCCTCCCCTCCCCAAACCCAACCCTTTTCAGCCCCCCCCCCAAAAAACCTCCAGATATTTCCCAACCCAGAGCTGGCCAACCCTACTCTCTTCCTATGCATTCAGGGGGAAATATTCTCAAGCATTTGCAAACGTGAGATGGGGTGTTTGCAAGTAGCTCTGCTCCCTAAAAGGATCCTGGAAATTGGAAGTGTGGGATGTGTGGGGGGTGTATGTCTGTTTTTGTCTTAGTGGAGGACAGAATCTGCACTAGCTGATCTCAGGGTTCCAGAGAAGAGGAAATTACTGCTCATCCTTTCAAGTCCCATGTGTTAGCCCCGTGTATCATTTCATGGCCTGTACTGAAAGGCTTTCCAAAGAACATGAGGCTGCCTCTCTGCTTCCCTCTTTCAGTGAGAAGGCAGCAATAGCAGCAGAAGTCAAGTGACTCCCTTCGTAATCTCTCTCCAGGCATCAGTAGCAACGTCATGGGCTGCTGTGTCCCAGCTGCAAAAAATTACTAGTCCCGGTCTGATGCTGATGCAGTCTGAGAAAAGAGACCCTCTGTAATCTAAAATTAGCTTTTCAGAGTTGTGAGTTTCTGGGGAGGAAGGAAGAGCTGGTTTTACACAGACTATACCAGAAGGTGTGAGTTCTTGTGCGTCAAACGGCAGCAGGAACTGGTGAGTGCGACTGCCCGAGAAGTCACATGGAACAAGTAAGTGGGGGATATGAGGACAAGAAATGCTTTGAAATAACAGGCGAAGCCAGATTCTGCTGCGGTCTACTGAAAATATTAGATTTACAGGGCAAACCTAATCAGAGTTCTACCCTTCTAAATACATTCAAGTCAAAGTTTGTGTCCTTGTTTGGGTTAGGGCTATGTTGAGTACCTTAAACTGGGCACGAATGGCTTACATACTTTCCATTGAGTATTTCGTTGCCACAGAGCTATAAGATATTTTACCTCAGGTTTGTAGCCTATCTTGGTGGGGCAGGCTGGTTCACATAATGAAATGGCAAATCAGCCATTTTTCATGTCACTTACTCACTTCTATAACCCCTTTTCCTTGCTCAGGCATCTGAAAATTGTTAGCATCAGAAGTGTAAGTTGATAAGAACAGGTTGTCTATACCTAGTTGGTATATTTTTACCCTGCCTTTTCTCCAGGGGGCTCAGGGTGGTGCACTATACGTGGTCCTTCCTTCCTTCCTTCCTTCCTTCCTTCCTTCCTTCCTTCCTTCCTTCCTTCCTTTTATCGTCATAGCAACAAAATAGGCTCTGCTCTTATGGCCCAAGGTCATCAAGCAAGTTTCATGGGGGGATTGTGTAAGGAGAATAGACATTCATGACGGACAAGTCCATCTGTGGCTCATAGCCATAGTGGTGACAGGGAACCGCCATGTTTGGAGGAAGTCAGCCTCTGAATAACAGTGTTGGGAGGCAACATCAGAGGAACATTTTGGCTACCCATGCCCTGCTCCTTGACCTCTAGGGAAACTGGTTGGCCACTGGGTGAAACAGTTTCAGGTGGGTAGCCATGTCATTCTGAAGTAGAAGAGCAAGTCCAGTAGCACCTTAAAGACCCACCAGCAGCGTTCCCTCTAAACTGAGTTAGTGTGAGCCAGCTCACAACTTTTTAGCCTCCAGCTCACACCTTTTTGTCTTCGCTCAGGAAGGAGGGCTCCACAGCAAACTAATTTATGGGGTCGCCAAATGGCTTGGTCACAACTTTAATGCCAGCAGCTCACAAAGTAGGATTTTTGCTCACAAGACTCCACAGCTTAGAGGGAGCATTGCCCACCAGATATCCAGGGTATACGTTTTCGAGACTCAAGGGCATGAGCACACGCACAATTAGCCACGCCATAGGCGCGAATGCCAGGCAGATTTAAAGGGCGCGATCAGACAACAACATCTGGGAAGCACCCCGCACCCATCGGCAGCCCATTCTGCTCCGCCGCAGAAGCAGAGTAAAAAGACACCGGGGAAAGTCTGGTAGCAAATGGGTTGCGACGTGCCATGGACGGACTTTCCCCTGTCTGATCGCTCCAGCGTGCTCTCATGGCGTCGGGATGGTCTGATCAGGCCATCCTGGCTCCGTGCCGTTGGCTTTTCCCCCTCTCAGTATGCACATCATCGCACACTCCATAGGGAGCCCTCAGTGCTGAGATGTGATTCATCAATTCCCGATTTAAGCACATCGAGAACAAATGGGGGGGAGGGAAACCCGACTCACCCATGGTTGCACCTGATCACGCAGTGGCGGGCTGCCCCTGCAGCTTCAAAGGACTGTGTGATCGAGCAACTGTGGGTCTTATTCCTCCAGAGGGAATAGCCTCGCTACCCCCTCCCCCAGTTTATCTCACACGTGTGACCACACCCCAAAACTCCTTTCATCTTTGACACTTGAAAGCTTAGACCCTGGAAATCTTGGTGGTCTTTAAGGCACTATCAGACTCAAATGTTGTGTGAAACAGGAGGCCGGACGAGAAGGGCCACTGGTTTAGATTTAGAAGGGCTCTAATCACAGTCTTTAGACAGAATGTGGGTCTGAATCCAAATCCTCCAGAGCTTAATTTGGCTCTCTAACCGTTATACCACACTGGCTGTATAACAAAAAGAAGCAACCAATAAATATTCGAAATAAGTGAATAGACAAAAATATAAACTTCAAAGATCTTTTAGAATGCTTTGGGGTATTTAGTGGCATTCTTTATCCACTCCTTGACTGGGGAGAAAAATCTCTTTGGGGAACTATCTAGGGCCCACATGAATGCTAGTAGGAAAGGAGCCCTGGGAAAACTACTTTGTCCCCACCCACTCCAAAGGAATGATCAAATTAATTTTTTGTGGGTACAGCCTTCCCAGGCAGTGCCAAGATTTTTACTTTTCTCTCCTGGTTCTCTTTCTTTCTTTCTTTCTTTCTTTCTTTCTTTCCTTCCTTCCTTCCTTCCTTCCTTCCTTCCTTCCTTCCTTCCTTCCTTCCTTCCTTCCTTCCTGCCGACCGACTGCTTTTACCTTGTTGTCAGCCAAGGCCCTGATTTTATTCTTGCGCAGCTCCTGGATCATTATAATAAGCCCTTTTAGTAAATAATAAGCAGTGGCAACAGAGGACAGGCGGTGTCTTTGGCATCTTCAGCGGGCTTTCTGCTGTGTTTGAGCAAGACTTCTAGGAAGTTGACAAAGTGACAGATGTGTTGCTTCAGTGCTTTGAGAACACAACAGCCATTTGTTAGAAAAGAGTATGAGCTTTTCCATGTGGAATGTAAACTTCATGGGGCGGTTAACCATAAGTTGCTGTGTTTTCCAAGATTTCCTGATACACACATTGCAGATGTTGATTTCAGAGCTCAGGAGTTAAGAGGTTTGAGTTATTTATTTCATTTACACTCTGCTTTTCCTCTCCAATGGGGATTCAAAGGGGCTGACATTATTTTTCTTTCCTCACAACAAATTCTGTGAGGTAAGTTAGACTGAGAGTGTGTGACTGGCCCAAGGTCACCAGGCAAGCTGCCATGCCACCAGTGGGGATTCGAACCCATGTCTTCCCAGATCCTAGTCTGATCCTCTAGCCCAGAGGTTCCCAAACTTATTTGGTCTACTGCCCCCTTTTCAGGAAAAAAATTACTCAGCGCCCCCCTGGACATCTAGCTTCAAGAAGTGGACAAAAAGATGCAGTTTGTGGATCTGCACCTGGATCGTTCCAGCCCACCTGGATCGTTCCAGCGCCGCTGAGGGGGCAGTATTGCCCACTTTGGGAACCAGTGCTCTAGCCACTATACCACACTGGTTGTCCTTGTGAATTGTGTAGTTCCCTTTCTCAGGAATTTTGTCTCCTGAAGTGTGAGAATTTTTGATCTATTTCCACACAGAAAAGCAGTCCATATTCTCTGGCACCAGTTCCTGGTAAGCTGCTGTCCTGATTTTGAGAAGGTCTTGTTTTCTTCTTTGTTCTGCAATGTCAAGGGAAATAGCATTCTGCCCTTCCTTAGTAACAGTTCTCTCCCACTCCTGTCTGCGGGGTGGATTTTGTCTGCTGGTGAAAAAGGAGGCACTAAGGAAGGATCCCCTTTGACCAAAAAGGCTGGGCTGGGGACCGTGGGAGCGGCACAAACAAAAGCCACATCTGTCTGTAGTCAGGAGGGGAACTGGGTGAGATGGAGAGAAAAAGCTGCCTGGATCCACCCAGCTGTTTAAAGCCTTGGGTATTAACCTCTGCCAACTGAATGTAACACTTCACACCTCTGAATAAGGAATCCCATAATGAATCTGTTACACTGCACTCCTAAACAGACGTGCCAGTGAAGTCAGTAGGTTCAGGAAGCTGTAGCTCTGCTTAAGATTCCATTCTTGGTTTTGAACCATTCTTGGTTTTGCTATTTTTGGCTGGAGAAGATAGGCATGGCTACAGCCTAAGGTTGCCAGGTCCCCCCTGGCCACCACCAGGGGATGGGGGGGGGGTAGGATTGCCAGATCCAGGTTGGGAAACTCCTGGGGATTTGGGGGTGGAGCCTGAGGTGGACAGGGGCCTTGGTGGGGTACCACAGAGCCCACTCTCCAAAGCATCCATTCTTTCCAGGGGAACTGATCTCTGTAGTCTGGAGATGAGTTGTAATTCCGGGGGATCTCCAGGTTCTACCTGGAGGCTGTCATCCCTCCTATGACCCTTGTGGAATTTTAAGATGTTGTTAGTCTTGAGTTGTCAGAGTTGCAGTTCCTCATATTTCTCTCCTTCCACTTCTACATATCATCTATATATCTATTTCTTTAGTGTGGGCAGATCTGCAGATGCCTAAATCTGCAGATCGGGCCCACACTGAGAGAAGGGAGATTTTTCTCCAAACTTGTGAGAACCCCCAGGTTTGTAGAAAAATCTAAAAGCAATAAAAAGTACATTGGGAGGGGTTAAATCCCCCAAAACATAAACATTTCCTGCACAGGCGCACAGCGGTTACCTAAAGAGGACCCTGCCATGGCTCCCGGGGCCCTGCCACTGCTGCAAGAGCTCCAGAGGACCCTGCCTGCTGCCAGGGCCCTTCCACTGCTGAGGAGAGGAAGCGGGTGGGTGGCTGGGAGAGCTGCTGCTGGGAGAAAGCCTTAAAAGCTGAGCCAGCAGCTACAGAGACAGGGATGGGAATAGCTTCCTACCCCACTCACACCCCTCTACAGTCACCGGCACAGCTGTCCTTTTCAAACTCCCCCCCCCCTTCTAACCGGTCAGCCTGCAGATGAAGAGATCAAGGTAAGGAGACCGGAGGGGAAGAAAAGGCAGAGGGGGGAATATTGACAGAGAAGGGTTGGTGGGAAGGGAGGGGGGTAAATTGTCAGAGAAGGGGAGAGGGAGAAAAATGGAGGGGAGATTGAAAGAGAAAGGGGTGGGTAAGATTGTCAGGGAGGGGGAGAAAGAAGGGGTGGATGATTATTTGAGAAGTGGGGAAAGAAAGGGAGTAAAGGTGGGGGGAATAGGATGCACTCTCCCTGCAAGTTTCTTGTGAGTTCCCACTTGTATGTCGTAATAGCCAAATCTGCCAGATCTGATGCTACTTAAATCCAGTTATTGGAAACCATGAATGGACAAGAAAGATCTTTATACAAACCTGAAAAAAAAGTCTCAGGTTTGCAGGGTTGTTGTGAGGATAAAAAAGAAGAATTATGTAAGAAGCTTGGGACCCCACTGTGGAGAAAGGTGGGGTATAAATGAAGTAAATAAATATAGCTGAAAATGAGAGGCAGATAGAAGGTAAGTTGGTGAATGTCTGAGAAGAAGAGAATGAGGCAGGAAAAGGGAAGAGGATATAGGGGTTGCCAGGATTGGGAAAGGGGAAATGATGTGGGGAGGGGAATATAGAGGAAAGTGATGTGCCTTCCCTCAACAAGTCTTTGAGGTTTCCCTACCATGCAAGTGGGCTGGACCCAGCAGCCAGCTCCAAACAACTGTCCATAGTTTTCCTAGGTAGAGTCTGCTTTGGTGGGAGCTGAAGACAGAGGAGCATATAAATGTAGATTGGCTGTTGGGTGGGAAAGAGAGTACAAAGAAGCAGGAAAAGGGGGGAGGCTGTGGGGACTGCCAGGAAACAGGAAATAGTGTGGGAAGGAGAAATCAGATGCCACCCCGTAAGTCCCTGTGGGTTGCCTCTTGTTCTTTCCTACGCCTGCTCTGTGCTGCCTTCACTTGCTTTGCACCAGCCTGGCCGGCAGAGATTCAAAAGCTAGGATCAACAAATCCAGAGAAATATTATGTTCCTCTCTGATGTTATCTGTCATTTGGAATGATCCTCACCAGTTGCTGCATGTGGAATCTCAGGCTTCACACTGCACAACATCTGCCAGCTTCCAGCAGTCCAATTCAAGTAGGGGCCGGGTGCGTTATCACAGGAGGCACATGGTGAATGTTAATACACCATGCCGTAAGCAGCTGTCTTTGCTGGATGCTACAACTGGCAATGTTTGTTTTCGGGTTGCCAAGCACCGGGTGGTGACTGGAGATCTCCTGGAATTACAGCTGTCTCCAGATTACAGACATCAGTTCCCCTGGAGAAAATGGGTGCTCTGGAGGAGGGAGGACTCGACGGCCTGATACCCTGTTGAGGTCCCTTCCCTCCCTTGGCTCCACTCCCAAATCCCCAGGGGTTTCCCAAATCAGAGTTGGCAACTCCAGCTTTGTTTGGAAGACTCAACACATTAACATCAAAGCATGATGTCAGCCAAAAGCTGTAACACCCTCTCTGTCTTTGAGTCACTGCAATGCAGGCTTGTGTAGAATCCAGGATACAGCAGAAGAAGAAAAATCTGTCAACACTTTGTTGGAGGCACTCTGGCAGTGATCCTAGGTTAAGACTCAGGGAGTATCTACGTATCTTCTTCATGGGATCTGAAAACAACAGCACCAGAGATGTGCGAATGTTTACTATTTTCTCAAAAGGATAGAGTCTTCTCTGGACAAGTTACCCTCTTTTTAAGTCCAGGTGGTTTGTGCTGTTCAGATGGGGATGACCGCCAGGGCTTTATCTCTGCTAAATATGGGAAATGCATTTGGGGAGGGGAGAGCCGTCTTTTAATCTTATTTATTTATATTTATTTATTATTAAATTTATACCCCGCCCTTCCCCGTGGGGCTCAGGGCGGCCTACATGGCAAGAAAAAAACTTGCTAATAAAACATCAATACTTTAGTACAGTTAAAAACATAATATACAATTTAAAAGTGCTCAAAACTACACATTATTCATTCCGGATGAACGACACATTATTCATTCATGCCGTTACCACTCCTAAATGACCAGAAACCCGTTTCTTCTCACCAGTTCTTTCCTGTTGTGTGTGATTTCACGCAAAAGCTGTTTGCCTGGGGAGATTTCTAGGCCCCTCTGGGGACTGGAATGAGGCTATCCCTAACTAAGATCCTTCCTAAAAAGGGACATTTGCACCATTTTCCTGTGTGGGAGGGAATCCCGGTAGCTTCCCTGAAAGCTGGTGACTCATTTGAACTGGAAAGTCATCACTGAAATGTACCATTGGCTGAGTCTGCAATACTTTTCTTCCTTCTATTATTCGCTCTTTTCTTTTCCACTTTGGTCATACAGCAGCCAAAGACAACAGCCCTCATCAGCGTGTGAATGAAAGTCCGATGGAACCTCTGCAAACCTTGCCAGTCTGGAGCTCTTTTCTAGCCAAGATGCCATTTTACGGATGTCTCTATCCAATGAACTTCTTTGTGGGCCCAAAGAGGGATCTGCCGAAAATACTTCTGTGTTTCTTGACGCTACTTGTGGATCATTTGGGATATGGAGCTGATGCATCCTTGAGGAACCGGGCTCTTGCGCGCATGAGGAGTTCACGTTTAATTGATGGGTATGTGGATTTTTTTATTTTTAAGTATGGTATGGCAACCCTGGACTCAGGTGGGCCAGATTCTATATATTCTTGTTCAGGTACAATGTACTGTTTTGTTTTTCTTGACTGCAGTCACACACAGACTAAATAATCCACTTTCAATCCACTTTCAGTGCACTTTCCGACTGGATCTTACTGTGTGAACTGGCAAAATCCAGTTGGAAAGTGCGCTAAAAGTGGATTATTTCGTCTGTGTGTGAGCGTGCGCGGAGGGAGGGGAAGAAATCGCATTAATAAATAAATGCTAATTGTAAATGTTGCTGATTGTTGCTGGACATTTCCTCTCCCCTCCATCCAGAAGACACTTAGGGTGCGTTCAGACGGGGCGTTTCAGCCGGCATAAACGCGATTACACTTACCTCCTGTCTGCGGAGCCCATCGCTGTATGCCCGTTCACACACAGCGGGCGTTGGCGGTTTGTTTGGTTTTTTAAACTCAGTTTGCGCATGCGCATAGACAGCCATCCACAGAATGGCAATCTTCGCGCATGCACAAAACCCCCCGTCCCCAAAAGCATGCCCTGAAGAGAGGATTTACCTTTAAAGTTTAAAGAGCAAACTGGCCTCCCTGAGGTCCCGGACTCCTCTAAAACGTTAAACTAAGGACCTTTTCTTTTTTAAAAAAACAAATGCCGGGGCAAAGCTTCGCCCAAGCGCATATCGCCGACCTAAAAAAAAATGGCGGGCGAAAATCGGAAGCCTTGGGCTTCCGAACGGAAGTGGCTCTACAACGGTGGAGAGCGATCAGACGGGGGGTAAAGCAGTTACAACCGTTGCACTCAGGATACCACCACTTGGGGACCTAGTGGCAGAATACACCGGTTTAAAGCTCTTTGCAACGGTTAGGGACGGAAGGCAGATGTTCGCCATGTGAACACCGGTAAGTACACGGATTCCAACTGGCACCTATACCGTTGCAAATGCCCCATCTGAACACACCCTTAATGTTGTGTACACAGGGAAGTGGGGTTGCCACGTACCTCCTGGCAACTGGCGGGTGATGGAGGGGTGACTTACCAGGAGTCCCAGCAACATCCCTGGCAACATGGATATGTTACTTCCAGCATGTGCTGGAAGCAATGTCATCACACTGTGATGTTGCCACAATGCTCTGGTATTTGGGCAAAAGCTCTATGGTAAAAATGGCTTCAACCATCGTCACCTGGACAGCTCCGATGGGATGACATCTATTTCGGTTCACTCCAGAAGTGATGTCGCCATGTTGCTGGCGACGTAGCCTAGGCCTGCCTCCCTCTCCTGGTAAGTCCCCCTGCCAGCAAGCAACCCTCCAGGGAAGTCCCTCCTAGGGATGGTTCTTTTTACAAGAATTACAGGCCTGGCTATTATTGCCATCTTACCCCAGCAGCTTATGGGTGCCCCACCTTTTTGTTTCACCTGTGCTTTCTCCGGCTCTGGCTCTGGCCTGGAACAATTGCCATCGTTTTGGATGGAGGGGAGAGGAAATTTCCCGAGTCTCTGGGGAAATAAAAATCTTCTGATTGCAGCCTTTTCCTGGAAACCAGGTGTCATGCCACGCAATCCTGTTAGGGTTGCCAGCCTCCAGGTGGGACCTGGAGATCTCCCAGAATTACAGCTGATCTCCAGATGTTAGAGATCAGTTCCCCTGGAGGAAATGGCTGCTCTGGAGGGTGGACTCTGTGGCATTATATACCAATGAGGTCCCTCCCTCCCTAATCCCTCCTCTCCACAGGCACCACTCCCATATCTCAAGAAATTTCCCAGCCCAGATGGCAACCCTAAGGCCTGTGCAGAGTTACAGAAATCAATGGGCTTCAGGTGTAATTACCCCTAATGCTTTTCTCCAGTCCCTCCCTAGGTCCACATATTCCATGAGTGCTTGCAAGTTCCTTAATGGGAACTCGGCTCCCAGATGCACGGGGTCTGGTTTGGATCAGGACTGTGGCACACGAGAAGAAAGGGCTTTTGCCTCCCCACTGTTTAACAGATCAGAAATGGCCCCGAGGGGTTCACATCTGCCGATAGGGCACACTGCAATGGGGCAAAGAGCACTTTCCCACGGCCATTCCAGCAGGAAACTGGGGCCAAGGGCAGGAGGTTGTCCACCATAGCCACCTGGCAAGCCCTCGGGCAAGCAAAGCTGCAGTACCATGTATTTGATCTGCAGTGATGCTATAAGTGGATAACACAAGCATTGCACCAAAAATCCAGGCCATGAAGGTGATGATGGATGTCAGGACTTCTGAGAAATATGCATGTGTGAACCAGTCCTAAAAGAGAACTTCCCTCAGTCTGTCTTTTTCCTCCTGCCACAGTGAAGCAGCTGAAGGGGATGACCAGGCAAGGAAGGGTTCGAAGACTACCATTCCCATCCTAAAACGAGTCACACCCAAGTCCATTGAATTCAATGAGCATAGAATGATGTAACACTGCTTAGTATGCCACCGTATAACATCTTTTGCTCTTTTTATGTGGGAATTATTTCTAGTAGTTAGCAGAGTACTCAGGGCTTACAGCGCAACAGAGCCCATCTGGATTGTGTGTGCTGCAGGAACAATTTTACACAGAGCCTTTTTATCTTTGTTAAACTAATGAGTACTTTACTATATGGAACTCTATTCTAGGCAGGATTGGGGAGAGATAGGATTCTAATCTAGTCTAACTAACTAGGTGGATAGAGATGCAGGAAAGTACGTCCTGCTCTCATGGTGCCAAAATGGAGAAACCTGGCATTGTGTGCAGAGAGAGAGTGTGTGAGGCTGGAATGAAGGAAGTTTCCCTAAGAGTAGGAATCTATACACCAAAGGGATAGTATCAGAGAGTGAAAGAAAAGATAGTCAGTGTCCTGGACTCTCTCTCTCTGACTCTCTTATAGACCTCCTTTGTAGGCTGAGGCTAAGAAACAGTGCAAAGTCCTTCACTTCCAACATTTTTGCCATTTTAGACACAATGACCTGCCCCTGAAGCTGAGATGGTTCTATCAAAACAAGCTGAGTAAAATTGACCTAAGGACACTCAACACCACAGCCACAAATATCGAGAAACTCACCACTGGCCATGTTGGTGCTCAGGCAGGTATCCCTTATATCCTTGTCTGTGTTGTATGAGTCATGCATTACAAAATCCATGTGTCCCCATGCACAGACTGTTCACAGACGTGGTCCAGGAGGAAGTTCCATGTGTGAAACCTAATAGGTTTGTGGGGGCCCAATTCAGATCAAGACTGTGGCACTGCGGGGAGAGGGTGTTTAACACACACACACACACACCATGTTGACATTCTGACCACAAAATTGCTGTTTTGCCCCCATGTAGGTAAAAGCGGTGTGGCCCAGTTAATTTTTGTGTTTTGGGATCAAGCAAATATTCCTTTACCATATCTAAAAACACACAGACACAGCTCTCCAGAGTGGCAAATGCATTGTCGGTCTGGATATAAACCACTTACTACATAGTCAATGAACACGTGAAGTTAGCCTTCTACTGAGTCAGACAACCTGGTCTATCTAGATCACATCACCTCCTCCCTCATCCTTTTAACTAGAGATGCCAGGGGTTGAACCCAGGACTGCCTCCATGCAAAGGAGATGCTCTACTACTGAGCCATGATTAGTGTTCCCTCTAAGCTGCGTTAGTGTGAGCTAGCTCACAGCATTTTAGCCTCCAACTCACACATTTTTGTCTGCGCTCAGGAAGGATGGCTCCAGAGCAAACTAATCTATGCAGTAGCCAAATCGCTCGCTCACAGCTTTAATGCCAGTAGCTCACAAAGTAGAATTTTTGCTCACAAGACTCCACAGCTTAGAGGAAGCATTGGCCATGATCCCTCCACATTGGGAGACTTTGGGGCCCATGGCCTCAGGAAGTACAGCCCCAGTCTTCACCTCACCACCCAGGCACTGAAGAATGTTTTGCATTGTACATTTTACTAGTGAAGAAAGGACCACTGGCTAGTGGAACTGTCAGGGTTGCTCCTGACTTTAGCCTCCTGCCCTTTGAGATTCCATTCTCGGGAGTCATAGAGAGCCAGGAAGGTACCACTGGGTTCCTCCACCAGGGCTTGGGACAGCTGTCTGCTCCACCATCGCTACAATACCTGTTTGGCACTGAGTAGCTCAAAGCAGCTCATTGAACAGCTGTGCATCTGTTCTCTCTGCTCGCAGCCTTACCCAGGTTTCTTCACTTCCTGCTGCACTCTCTCCAGCTTATGTAGCAGCTGAGAGCTACCACTGTCCTAGCAACAATAGTCCTGCATAATTTCTGGCCTGTCTGTGTTGCCCAGCCCATTGATTTGCAGACATTCAAGCAGTCCTCTGGAAAACACTATGAAAAGGATACACAGGGTAATGTTCGCTGGAAAACAAAAACCATTCTGCAAACGGCTTGCCAAATAAGGTATCCAACCTCTTTTTATGTAATTGCTTCTTTCTGTAAGAAAATTATTATACAATTTTATATTATCAAGCCATCATGTAACAATTGAACAATAGCAATGTAACAATGCAACGCACCATGCAGAAAGCCAACCAAAATAAAGTCCAAATTCAAAAGGAATTTATAGAAGAACGTGCCCTCCACTTCTGACTCCAGCTTTCATCTACTCGGCCAAGGGGAACAGGTGCCCAATTGCGCCTCATTTTGACGAAGCTTTTATCAAAGCCAAAACGTCTTCACACACACAGCAGTTCCTCATAAAGCACGATGCATTTACTGAAAACGATATATCAATTAGTGAACTTCACACAATGTCACAAAGTGATTTAAATTCAAATTTAAACTCCCGTGTTTTGTTTGAAAATTGTCTTCTATGCCAATACTACTGTTGCTTTAAATTTTGCTGTCAGATGTCAAGTTAATTCCACGCTGCTGTCTCCATTTAGGCTAAGCTTTATTTATTAGTCAACGTTTGTACCTGTATATGCATATTGTTGCCAGAGGTCATAATATTGAAAGGACTATGTCCTACGGAAAAGTTTTAATGGCTTTATATGTTCCATGAAGATATTCAGGTAATAATTGGTAAGTCCAATTATCCTGCTGTTAGGAACTTCGTGGTTTGTGACATTGCGTGAAGTTCACTAATAGATATATCATTTTCAGCAAATGTATCATGCCTTATGTGGAATGTATGTGTGACGAGGTTTTGGCTTTGATTAAGGCTTCACTGAAACAAGGAGCAACTGGGCACCTGCTCCCGTTGGCTGAGTAGCTGAAAGCTGAAGTCAGAAGCAGAGGGCACATTCTTCTATGAATTCCTCTTGAATTGGATGTTAACTATTTTGGGCCCCGGTCACACGGGTCGGATATTGCGGGGGGGAGGCGTGGCTAATTGCCCCAGCAAAGTTTGATCCGCGATTACGTGATCAGACGCGCCGGCAGCACACCACGGGTCCTTCCCTTGGCGCCGGCGGGTAAACGAGGGTGGCGATCACACGATGATCCTGCAGCACGGCAAAGAAGCAGCGCGGTGCGATCACACCAGCAATGGCTAGGCGCCGCTGCCGTGACAAACGAGGTCATTTGTTGTTGTTTTTAAGCCGAAACGGCACTTTCACTTTCCTCTTTGTGCGCATGCGCCGTTGGGTGCTTGTGCGCATCTTGTGGAGACTTGGGGGGGGAACCTGTTTGCGAAGGGACATGGGCGGGCGCCGGATGCCACCTCCGGAAACGCGATCAGACGCCAGCCCTTGCCCCGCGGTTTCTGGAAACTAGTACCTCGAAGGTACTAGTTTTTAACTCCACATCTTCGGCGGGAAGCCTCGGGTTCACCACGGGAGCTCTACGCTTCCAAGATGTTGCGGTGTGATCACGCCCGGAAAATCCGCCTATCTTCCGTCTCTGTAGCGTGGCTAATGCTCCATGTGACCGCAGTCTTGATTGGCTTTCTGTAAGGTGTGTTGCATTGTTGCATTGTTATTGTTCAATTGTTACATGGTGGCTTAATAATATAAAATTGTATAATGTTTTTTTACAAAAAGAAGGAATTATTATATAAAAACAGGTTGGATATCTTATTTGGCAAGCCATTTGCAGAGTGGCAGTCCTCTGGTGGCACAACTCTCAAGAATAATTCTCCATATCTGCCTCTTTGGCAGAGGGAGATATATAGGTATAGAAGTAGGTATGAAATGCAAATTTTAAAAAGATACATCTTGTCAATCTTTCAGTTTTGGTCAGTGTATATTCTCTGCAGCGCTCAGAACAAAGATGCTGTGCGCCTGACGCTGGAGCAGATTGATGTTGTCAAGCGGATGTGTGAATCCTATGAGGAATTTGAGATGGTGACAACTACTCATGGTAAAGCGACCTCTGTCCTAACAGGGAAACATCAGGGGGAAATATGAGAGATCAGGAAGTTCACCATTGCTCCTCTGCTGTTGGTTTGCCCCAGTTCATTTCTCCCAGCTATTCTTTTTGGTAGATGGATCATGTGGGCATCCCCAGCCAGTCAGCAAACAGGTTATTGCATAGATCCAAGTTATTGCATAGATCCAAGTAGTCAGTCGTGCTGGTCTGAAGCAGTAGAACAAATTCAGAGTCCCGTGGCACCTTTAAAACCAACAACAGTTTATTCAAGGTATGAGCTTTCATGTGCAAAGCATACTATTTGAAAAAGTGTGGTTTACACATGAAAGCTCTCACCTTGAATAAACCTTTGCTGGTCTTAAAGGTGCCACAGGACTCTAAGGTTATTGCATACATGATTGAATTTGTCTGCCTAATGATGTGACCGAGGACAAATAGAATCTAATGAGAGTGGAGGGCAATGCTTCATGAATAGATCACGTGGGCAATCCCAGCCAATCAGAAAATGGGATGGCATCACACCGTTAAAATAGCCAATTAAGTCTGGGTGTATGATAATATCAGATAAACCGAAGAGGTGAAATGAGAACAACATAAAGTAATAAAGTACTTCCATGGTTATTGCAGAAAAAATAATTGAAATACCAAGACTTTTTTTTTACATTACTATAACATTTTGGAAAAAAGATTAAGTAAACTCAGTTCAGCCCTCGTGTTTATTCACTCATTTGTTTGTTTACCAAACTTATATGCCACCTTTGGTTCATAAAATTACACATAAAATAAATTTAATATCAATAATTTTGCCTTGATTGTTTTAGCACAACAGCCTCAACAACAGTACGGCAATATTACAGGAGAAAAAAAGGCCATTTCCCAAATGTATGACCGAACAAAGCCATCTTTGCTAATTTATGGAACTCTGTCAGGAAGGGGGGGGAGCAAACATGTTTGGAAGAGCATTCCAGAGTTCCAGGCTGTAACAGAAACCAGTTGTCTTTCTGTGAAAGTTGGAATGTGAAGCAGGGCCTTATGGGCTGGTCTTAGATTTTGGGGGATTTTATCTTGAGATAATCCAGACCCAGAACATTTGATGTTTTAGAGGTTAGGCTGAGAGTGTGTGACTGTTCCAAGGTCCCCCAGCAAGCCTCCTTGGCAGAGTATGGATTCGAACTTGGGTCTCCCAGATCCTAGTTTGACACTCCAGCCAATACACCACATTATATCTTTACTCTGCTCAGTTCCTCTGTATTCCATCAATCAAACTTTGTTGCTATAGCCAAAGGCCATTGCAAAATTTTCTCTGTGTAACTGTCTCCTTTTAACTTTAACTTTGCTTTTAAAATCCAGGCATTGAAAACATTCCAAAAAATAAGATTGCATGCTTGATCGGCATCGAAGGGGGTCACGCCATTGACAACAGTCTTGCGGCTCTGCGGATGTATTACGACCTGGGCGTTCGGTACATGGGGCTGACACACACCTGCAACACACCCTGGTAACCCACAAACAAGTGTCCCTTTTCCCCTTCAAAAGATGGCATCTTGCCATTGGCCAGGACTGATTAATAGTCCTGTGATATATTTCTACTAGGAAGAAGGCCCGTTGCGGAGACAAATGCAATGAGCTCTAGCTGGGCCACCGCCTGCCAGCCCGCCCCTCGGGAGAAGAAGAGGCGGGGGCGGCCACATCCGGTGGGCCCAGCAGCGGGTAGAGCACAGCTGCTCCACCGGCACTTGTGTCCCAGCTCCCACCGCCAGGGTCAGAGAGGAGGAGGGTCTGGGCATGGCAGCGGGCCCGCATCAGGATGGCCTGTCAGTGTGGTGGCGGCGGAACGCAGCGCGGAGTGGCGTCAGAGCCACCTCAGCTGCCCCAGACGACGACAAATGTGTGTGGGCTCTTGCACCTCTTCTCCGCCTCTCCCAGTGAACCTGCTTACCCTCCGTCCAGCGGAGCGCCCATCCCTTTGGCCGGCTCAGAGCACAGTGAGCCAGAGACGCCACCGGCCAGCTCGCCACCTCTGTGGGCGGGACGGAGGCAAGGGAGCTAGCCAATGCAGCCAGGAATCCTTCAGAGTGGCAGGTGCGAGAGCGAAAGGCTGCTGGAGCATGTTCAGGAGGGTCAACAAAACTCTTTTATGTTAAGGAGAGATCCTGTGGGTCTGCCTGAAATGGTGGGAGGGAGTAGATGGAACTAGCATGGAGGGGCAGGTGGACAACTGAGGCCCAACAACACAGAAGACGTGCAGTTGATCCTTTGTTCAGTTCACAAGTTGCCAGGATTTGGATGTCTGTTACAGAGGGGAAATTAGTGTGTCTGTCAATTGGCTGCCTGGAGATCTCTAAACTGTTCAGGGTGGGAAGCACTTGAACTAGCAACTTATTTCACCAGCTGTTTTTCACAACACCTGGAGCTCGGGGCTCAGACAGACATATACTTTATGAAATGCAACTTGCAGTCTTGCATAGCCTCAGTTTGTCACAGGGTTGTGCCAGGAAGCTTGTTTAACCCTTCGGCCTCCACTTGATTTTGCTGTTCGAGACCTGGGTCCCTGCTTTGCTTTTAGCATTTTAAAGGAGAAAAGATATATCTTTTAAAAGCAACCCTCCATTAAAATGCTAATAACAAAACCTGCCCTGACCTGGATAGTCCAGACAAGCCCAATCATGTCAGATCTCAAAAGTTAAACAGGGCTGACCCTGGCAAGTGTTTGGATGGGAGACCTCCAAGGAATACCAGAGGTGGGACACAGAGACAGGCTAATCAAGCCACCTCTCTGAGAAACATCCAAGACCCCAGTATGGGTCACCAGAAGTCAGCCATGACTTCCAGGCAAACACACACACACAAACACAAATATTTTTTTTAAATGCTTTAAGCAAAACCAGACGGCCCAGTTTCAAATAGAAAAACCAAGTGAAGGCTGAAGGGGAAAACATCCTCTCCCTGTCCTACAGAGCCCTGAGGCAAGTTGAGGTGGCACAAACTCAGCTCACACTTTTCATGCAGAACTGGCACTGAGTGCATGTTGACCCAGGTCCGGGAACAGACCCTCCCTGCGACCTCTGAAGTCCCACTCTCTGGATCCTCTGAGTGTTACTGAGTTGGGTGGGCAAGATAGCAGTCCCCAGGATTTTCTCTTGCACGTGGTTTTGTGGTGGCTCAGGAGGTGATTTCTTGAAGGATTGCCCTGTAATATATACCAATACCCTCTTTTTGTTCTTAATCCAGCCCTCGGGGATTCAAAGTATTGATCATTTTTAGCATTTCTAGAGCTTTCAGTGTTTTAAATGTTTCACACGTATCGTCTTTTTTGTAATCTTTCCTACAGTCCTGAAAGGTAGGCCAGTGTTACTATCTTCCCTTATCACAGATAGCAGCTGAGACTGAGACAGAAGGGCTTGCTTAAGGCCACTACATGAGTATGTAGTGGAGGTGAGATTTGAACCAGGGATTGCCCAGATCACAGGGCATTCCTTCAGCAACTACACCAGATCACAGGGCATTCCTTCAGCAACTACACCAGATCACAGGGCATTACTTTAGCAACTACACCAGATCACAGGGCATTCCTTCAGCAACTACACCAGATCACAGGGCATTCCTTCAGCAACTACACCAGATCACAGGGCATTCCTTTAGCAACTAGACCAGTTAATCAGCTGTACTGGTTTGGGCTTGCATGTGAACAACGTTTGACTGCATCATGGAAGGGGCTGCTCCTTTAGAATTCAATTGCGTGTGTTCCTGTAAATGTTGCTTTATTTTCGAATGCCATGCTGTTAATCATACGCATCTTTTTAAACCTTTCCTGAGTACATTTCCTGTTCTTTTGGTTTCCTCTTTAGGGCAGAAACGTCATCAAAACAAGTGCACAATTTCTATCCTGGCACGAAAGGCTTGACCGCTTTTGGCAAAGTAAGCTCCCTATGATGCACACACAACTTACTGCAGAGAATCTGAGCAGTCGAGCCTTTAAGCCTGACTTTGAATTCTGTGCCTGCCCTGTGCACCACTCTTTTTTCTTCGGTGTATTTATTCTGCAGCTACAACCAAAAAATGCAGTTTTTTCTCAATAGGGGTAGGAACGGCACTTGTAATGTGTGAGGGGTGGCGTCCAAAGTTTTTTTAAAAAAATTATGCAATCGCACTATCACAGCTGCACAGTAGCATCCAGCAAGCACCTTCCATTTAAATCCTGTGGTCAGGTTTTGTGCATGCATTTCAGTATTAGTTCCATGAATGAAAAGGAACAGAAAGGAAGGAAGACAAAGGGGGGAAACCCACTGTTGAAACTGACCAGACTTTTTCTGAAACTGACAAACAGCTGCAAAGCCCCATAAAGCAAAGTGAGTGCTGAAGGGGGGGGGGGGAATCAATGCAGGATGAAAAAGAAAACCCCCAAGCATAGTAGACCTAAGACTGGTTCTTGAGGAACAGTTAGCTATGCTTTTTATAACATTTGCCCCCAAGTCTTTAACCAGGGCTATCTTTTTAGGTGGAGGAGCAGATGCAGGGAATTTCCTCCCCCATAGTAACTGGGCTTCCTTACAGAGCATTCTTGATATGCTGAAGTATTATCAGTAGGTGTCGCCTCTTTCGATTTTATTCTCACACCAACCCTGTGAAAGTAGGTTAGTATGAAGGAGAGTGACTAGCCCAAAGAGACCCAAAGCTTCCATAGCAGAATGAAGATCTGAACCCTGGTCTCCCCTGTCCTAGCACAATGCTGTAACTAATAATAATTATTGTACGGTGTTGTGTATAGAATAGCAAGGAGATCCTAAGATTGTCTGGCAGGCAGAAGTTCTAGCTCTTTAGCGTTATTCACCACTAAGTGGCGAGCTAGCCTTGTTTTTAAGGCAAGAGACATTTCAGAGGTGGTTTGCTGTTGCCTGCCTCTGCATCACGACCCTGGTGTTCCTGGGAGGTCTCCCATCCAAACAGTAGCCAAGGCTGACCCTGCTTAGCTTCCGAGATCTGACAAGATCAGGCTAGCTTGGGCTATCCAGGTCAGGGCTATCCTGTAACCACTACATCAAGTTGGCTATGAGTTTTCATGTGCAGATTCTAACGTAACATACACCCCTCCAGCTGCAGTTGGAAACAACACAGTCTACAAAGCCCTGCAATCACACTATTTCTACATGTCTGAATCAGGCCAGACTCTACCCTTAGGGGTTTTTTTTAATATCACACTTTAATTCCCTTCCCCAGTGAAAAATTTCTTGCTCCCTGTTACCCCTCCAGCTATATAAGATTTAGGTCACTTCCACCTGAAGCTCTTGCTGCACTTTCCTCCCCACCCACAGTGGTTCTTCTGGGACCCTCTTCACAACATTGCCATCCAGTTGTCCCCCTTCTGCCTTTCGCCCAGCTCCACTGTGACTTTTCCCAAAGTTGTTCTGGCACAGTCTTTCCTAAAAGTCCATACCCAAAGCAGGTTTGGGGGAACTGGGGGAGGAAACATGTGGATTTCTGCCCCTCCTCGATACATCCAGGGGCTCTTTTTGTAGCAGGAACTCCTTCCACTGTGACTTTTCCCAAAGTTGTTCTGGCACAGTCTTTCCTAAAAGTCCATACCCAAAGCAGGTTTGGGGGAACTGGGGGAGGAAACATGTGGATTTCTGCCCCTCCTCGATACATCCAGGGGCTCTTTTTGTAGCAGGAACTCCTTTGCATATTAGGCGACACACCCCTAATGTAGCCAATCCTCCAAGAGCTTACAGAGCTCTTCTTACAGGGGCTACTGTAAGCTCTTGGAGGATTGGCTACATTAGGGGTGTGTCGCCCAGGGCTCTTTTCGTAGCAGGAACTCCTTTGCATATTAGGCGACACACCCCTAATGTAGCCAATCCTCCAAGAGCTTACAGTAGCCCCTGTAAGAAGAGCTCTGTAAGCTCTTGGAGGATTGGCTACATTAGGGGTGTGTCGCCCAGGGCTCTTTTCGTAGCAGGAACTCCTTTGCATATTAGGCGACACACCCCTAATGTAGCCAATCCTCCAAGAGCTTACAGTAGCCCCTGTAAGAAGAGCTCTGTAAGCTCTTGGAGGATTGGCTACATTAGGGGTGTGTCGCCCAGGGCTCTTTTCGTAGCAGGAACTCCTTTGCATATTAGGCGACACACCCCTAATGTAGCCAATCCTCCAAGAGCTTACAGTAGCCCCTGTAAGAAGAGCTCTGTAAGCTCTTGGAGGATTGGCTACATTAGGGGTGTGTCGCCCAGGGCTCTTTTCGTAGCAGGAACTCCTTTGCATATTAGGCGACACACCCCTAATGTAGCCAATCCTCCAAGAGCTTACAGTAGCCCCTGTAAGAAGAGCTCTGTAAGCTCTTGGAGGATTGGCTACATTAGGGGTGTGTCGCCCAGGGCTCTTTTCGTAGCAGGAACTCCTTTGCATATTAGGCGACACACCCCTAATGTAGCCAATCCTCCAAGAGCTTACAGTAGCCCCTGTAAGAAGAGCTCTGTAAGCTCTTGGAGGATTGGCTACATTAGGGGTGTGTCGCCTAATATGCAAAGGAGTTCCTGCTACAAAAAGAGCCCTGCGGGATGATGCCACACCCCCGATGGGATTTTAATGAAACTTTAAGCTAGAAAATGGAATAGATTAGAAAACATTAGGATAGCAGGCGAAACACAGGTGAAATCCTGGAAGTGACATCACTGCACTGAGCAACTCTGTACTAGGCATCCCTCCAATTACTACGGCATCTACCATAGAAGTTGGTGTGACTCCTAGAGTATTTTCACCCGGAAGTGACATCAATATGTCACTTAAGAACATAAGAGATGCCAATGTTGGATCAGGCCAAAGGCCCATCCAGTCCAACACTCTGTATCACACAGTGGCCAGAAATACCAGTGCCATCAGGAGGTCCACCAGTGGGGCCAGGGGTCACCACAGCAAATTGACACTGTTTGCCCAAAGCCAGAGCACTCCCCCAGAGCCTCTTTCTAGATCCCGTTGTATTGTTTTCACAACGGGCTTTACTGCTAGTTATATATATATCTGTAGTAAATTTATCATTGTAGTGTGGTGGTATTCACTGCACAAATTATGGAGAGCCACATTTGCAATTAATACCAACTAAAAGAGCCACATTGACTTCCATCCCTGGCATGGGGCCTGTACTTCAGGGAAGATTGCAGTTTATTTTATTCATTTATTTATTACGTTTGTTTATTTATTCCCCACCTTTATCCCCAACGGGGACCCAAAGCAGCTTTCATCATACTCCTTTCCTCCATTTTATCCTCACAACAACCCTGTGGGGTAAGTAAAGCTGATAGAATGTGACTGGCCCAAGGTCACCCAGTGAGCTTCCAACACTCTTAACCACCACACCACCCTGGCTCTCCATTCTTCTGATGGTGGCTGTTTCAAGGTGGGAACTACCTGCCAAACACAATCTTTACCAGGTAAGGGCCTTGCCTACCTTCCTGAAACATGTACCACATGGGGGGAAATTGCTCGCAGAAGAGCCACAGGAGGCATGTTGAACAGCCACATGCTAGGGTTGCCAACCTCCCCTCCCGTTGAAGGGCCGCATGGTGTGGCTCTTGAGCCACTGAGTGAGCAGGGATAAGACACTATAGCAACATTCCTACTTCTTCTTCTTTTTTTTGCTGTCAAGTCACAGCTGACTTATGGCAACCCCACAGGGTTTTCAAGGCAAGAGACATTCAGAGGTGGTTTGGCAGTAAAACAAAAACAGCTAAAAGCCTCCTAAAGGTGGTGTTTGGGGGGGTGGAGGCGGCAGGCAAAAGAGGGGAAAGCAGAGGATTGCCTTGTGCAGAGGTTCCTGTGTCATTCCAGGCCCACAAGACCAAAATGGCAACTTGCCCCTCTCATGAGGAAGTGACCTTACATATCGCAAAGGATTTGCTAGGTGCTGTTCAATGACGTGACATAGTTTGTGGTCAAAGGGTTTCCAGCTTCGGTTAGGGAGACCAGGCAGGGATGCAATGAAGGATGAGGGAGCAGTGTTCTAGAACCCCCATCCGAGCTAAACATCATTTGAGTTACGTGCTCTGGCAGTAGAGCTGTATGTCTGCTTTGTGCCAGGAAGTGGTAAAGGAGATGAATCGCATGGGGATGATGATAGACCTGTCGCACGCTTCGGATGCAACAGCCAGGGCAGCCCTCAGCACCTCCAAAGCGCCGGTCATTTTCAGCCATTCCTCCGCCTTCTCGGTCTGCAACCATTCACGCAACGTCCCTGATGATATTCTACAACGTCTGGTAAGCAAAGTGCATCTCTGGGATGATCCAGCAGAGGGGGGGGGGGGGACAACATTTGTGTTGCTGAAGGATTACAGTTCTGCAGTCACCAGGAAGCGGTATTAGAGCAGCAGTTCCACACAAGACCTTATATAAAAGCCTACATCCCTATTCAAATTCACCAGCCACAGATAACAGCAGTCAGTCTTTAGTAGGGCCCACAAGCCATACCAAAGCAGAACAAGCAACAGTAATTCACGAATTGCCTAAAATTATATCCCTATATTATTATATTCAACCTAGAACTTCAGACAAAGAGAAGGGTTAAGAGGTTATCAGAGTAGATTAAACACAAGATCAGCCCGTATTCTCATAGCAGAGGACAGGTTCTTTAGAGGTAAATTCTTTAGAGGTAAAGGTAGAGGTTTCCCTTGCTCGAAAGCCAGTCGAATCCAATTCTAGGGGGCAGTGCTCATCTTCGTTTCCAAGCTGAAGAGCCAGCGCTGTCCGAAGACATTTCTGTGGTCATGTAGCCGGCATGATTAAACGCCGAGGAGCATTGAAAGCTGTTACCTTCCCACCGAAGCAGTACCTATTTATCTGCTTGCAATGTCTTGCTTTTGAACTGCTAGGTTGGCAGGAGCTGGGGCCAGAGACAGGAGCTCACTCCGTCATGCGGCACTCGGGTCTCGAACTGCCGAACTACAGACCTTCTGGTCTGCACCTCAGCGTCTTAACCTCTGAGTCACCGCCGCCCCTTCTAGTGATTCTTTGGTCAACCTCAAATAAAAAGTTAATAGTGAAATTCTGATTACCTGTACTTAGAAGTTCTATTTTGAGTAGTAGAACTTGACCAAAAGAATTGAAAATGATCATTCGCAACATTCTGACCTTCTCTGGGTCTTACACAGATGGAATTTGTGATTTCCAGCTGTTTCATGCTGGTCCCACTAATTAGGGTTGCCAACCTCCAGGCAGTGCTTGGAGATCTCCTGGGATTACAACTGATCTCCAGGGAACAGAGATCAGTTCACGGACAGAAAATGGCTGTTTTGGAGGGTGAATTGCATGGCATTACACCCAGGGGTCATTTCCTGCAGGAGCGCACAGGAGCGGGGCTCCGGCAGTAAAGAGCCCAGGGGGTGGGCACATGCAACAAGCCCCACCCCCTGCTCCCAGCAGCCCTCAGTCAGAGCAAGAAGCAGCCAGGTAAGTTGCAGAGCCCCCCGCTGGCCCCCCAGTCCAAGAGAGTCCAGTGGCACCTTTAAGACCAAGTTTTATTCAGGTACAAGCTCTCCCTCCTCTGCCAGGGCAGGTCTGCACCCCCCAATAGCTAGCGATTCAAAACAGTCCAGTGGAGCCTGAGCAGTGGATGTTGCCTTCTGACACACTCCCGGTTATGTCAGGGGGTGTGGCATATGGAAATAAGTTATGCTAATGAGTTATGCTAATGAGCTCATGCACCTCTTTTTCTACGAAATGACTCCTGATTACACCTCATTGGGTTCCCTCCCAATCTCCACCCAGGCCCATAGCCATGGGGAGCTGACAAGGGTGACGCCCCACCTCGGATGAGCCCTGCCCCCCACTGGTTCTCCCAGGGTGGCCCAGCCCTCCCACTCAGCCGGCTTGGCTGTCAACTCCTTTCCATGGCGCTCGTCACCTGGGTTTCTCACTCTCTTTTTGTTTCCTCCCGGGCCTGAAAGTAGAACCATCCGGGATCAGTGGAGGCACTCTGAGTTTGTGTTTGCACATAGCGGCTTTCTTTTCTCTTGGGCAGGCTCAGCTGCAGCCCAGCCAGTCTGTTTGGCAGTTTGTGGGCTGGGGTTTGTTGCATCGATCTGGCTGGGGAATCCCGCTCTTTTGAGCTCCTGTCTCTAGTTCCAGCTCCTGCCAACCTAGCAGTTTGAAAGCAAGAAATTGCAAGTAGATAAATAGGTACCACTTCGGTGGGAAGGTAACAGCGTTCCGTGCGCCT
Source organism: Gekko japonicus (assembly GCF_001447785.1). Lineage (NCBI taxonomy): Eukaryota > Metazoa > Chordata > Lepidosauria > Squamata > Gekkonidae > Gekko > Gekko japonicus. The sequence continues at coordinate 525,278 of NW_015162478.1, forward strand.
TGGTGTTTATTCATGCTGGCCACATGACCACGGAAACGTCTTCGGACAGCGCTGGCTCTTCGGCTTTGAAACGGAGATGAGCACCGCAACCCTAGAGTCGGATTCGACTGGCTTTCGAGCAAGGGAACCTTTACCTTTACTTTACACTGGCAAAAGTGATCTGGTCTGGAGGCCGGGCCAGCCGCTTTTTGCAACAGAGGTGGGGATGGTTAGCTGTTTGCCCAGTTGACAGAGGAACAAGCTTGCTTGGGAAATGTGTGGCCTCCGGGGGAAACTTGCTCCGGTGGCGGCTGTCAAATAAGAGTTCTGTTTACGTAAGGGAGTCTTGTCACAAAGTTCGAAATTTTAGCGAAGGAGAGTTTGCAGCCAGTCCTGAAGCCAGGAGGGCAGTTTAGAAAAGAGCGAGCCTGTGCAGATTCTGAGTTTGGCGCTCCAAGCTAACGCTTCACTTTGTAAAAGGGATCTCCAGTACCTGCTGTCTTTTCCAGCCAAAAAAAAGGGCGTTTCTTTCTCCCAAGTCTAAAAATATCATTAACTCTTGCAATTACACTTGACCTTTAACTTGTTCCATAAATTGATGCTTGCCAATTAGCTTCAGGAATTCAATGCAATAACGAAGTGCAAAGGGGAAAACCAGGATGCTCTGTATAGAAAACACGAGATCATTTTCTTTAGCTCTGCATTATGTTGCCAAAATTCTTAGTGGGGCAAATTTGTACAAGGAACACGGAAAATAACTGAGGTTGTAATACAGATCTTGGAGAAATGTATCCCTAGATAATTTGGGGAAGCTCCCTCCACTCCTAAACCTTATAGCTCATTCATAGTAAAATTAATTAATTAATTAGTTACGATGTGTTCACCAACACTGTAGTCATCCCCCCCCCTTAAATGTTTTCAGGCTACAGGTCTGGAATATCCAGCCTACGATTTCCTGTTTATCACTGTTTGCTCTTTTAAAAAAGAAAAAGAAGATGAGAGATGACATCGGCACTATTTCATGCCTCCAAACAAACAAAATGATAGGCTATCTCCTCCTTAAGGTAATGGTTCTTCTCAGTGGAAGACTTCCTGGCTCTATCCACCCACACATTTGTTTTCAGGGGCCTAAATATACCTTACATTGTCTTTGGTCAATGCCGACTGCTACATCTGGAACCTCGCCATCTGGAATTTCACCATCTATTCTTATTGTTGTAGCTACTGCTGATTTGTTTTCAGGGGATGCTGAAAAATTCCTATTCTTTTTTTTTTTTTAAGAAAAAGAATAAAGGGATTATCATGGTGTCGCTCTCAACTACAATGCTGGCCTGTGGTGACCAAACTGTGAGCATTTCCTCAGTCGCAGGTCTGTAGATGCTGAACTGTCCCTTTCTGTACATCTCTCTAATTGTTTGGGAAGAAAGCAAGAAAGCCATTATCTGTGTCTGCTTTGGTAACATTTCATAGGATTCTTGATCTTATCAGCAGCACTAATAACACGTTCTGTCTTTTGAGTACTGTTGACCCTGGTATTCCTAGGAGGTCTCCCATCCAAGTATTAGCCAAGGTTGACCCTGCTTAGCTTCCAAGGTCTGATGAGATTGGTCTAGCTAGGCTATCCAGGTCAGGGCTTTGAATACTGTGAGCAATGTAATTGTTATCAGCTGGTTGCTAGAGTTGCATTTTCAGCTGTGATAACTTCAGGTAGGTTGCATTAGGGTTGCCAGGCGCAAGCCTAGAACCCCTAGGAGACGCTGGAGGCAGGGAACAGATGATGCATCGACATAATTTCCAGCTAAAACCTAGAAGTGACATCAGCCGGAAGTTGCAGTTGGTACAGAATGCTTAGCAGCCCAGAGTACTGACTGAAGTGGGTCATAAGAACCATATCACTTTAGTTTTGTTTTGTCTACACTGGCTTCCAATTTGCTTCCAAGCTCAATTCGAGGTTTTAAAGCCCTGTACAGCCTGGGACCAACATACCTTAAGGACCGCCTTCTCCCATATCAACCTACGTACTCACTCCAGTGACCCTGTTTTGGTTGCCCCCACCAACTGATGCTAGACGGGTGGCAGCCTGAGAAAGGGCTTTCTCGATCGTGGCACCAAAACTTTCGACTTCCCTCCCCATGGAGATTCATCTGTCTCTATTGGAGTCTTAAGCCAGCAGATGAAGACTGCTTTGTTCCACTGGGCATCCCCCTGATAACGGTTACTGGCTCTCCTCTCTGGTTCTGGTGTTATTTGTTGATGTGTTTTTATTGAATTATCTTGTAATCTTAAATGATGTTCTGAATTGTTCAGACGTTTTAATATTTTGATGCGTGCCACCTTGGAGACCCTGATCAGGTAGAAAGATGTCGTCAAAATGTTTTAAATAAAATAAGTAAACCACTATTGCTTTAGGCTTCTGCAGAGAACGGTGAAATCCTAGGAAGTCAGTAAGGTCACTTCCATGTTTTAGCTGCAATGGATGTCAACGGTGTGTCCCCCCCCACTCCCCCCCCCCCACGTTCAAGCAGCAACAGGGACCGGGATTCAGTGGTGGGAGAATACCCACCATAGTGGGTTACATTGGCAGCCATAGTTGGCCATTGGTCACCTGTAGCAGTAGAACAAAACAGAAGCCCCATGAAACCTTAAATGCTAACATAATGTATTCTGGCATAAATTTTCATGAGTCAGCGCTCACTTCATCAGATATAAACATTTTCATTTTTCATTTTCAGCTGTGGCTTGCTTCGCTCTGGCGGCCTGCCGCGTCCCCCAGCTGGCCCTGTTCTGCGGGGCTGAGCATCTGTGAAACACGGCACTGATCCAGTCATGATGCCAGACAAGGATTATTAATTAAACCGGCACTCTGGGGGAAGTGGCCTAAAATCGAATCAAACGTTTTTGTTCATTGAACCAATTGCAATATTTTGGCTGCTTTGTCCTCCCCAAATGTTTTGCTGTTGGCCATTGCGGTATGTGGGAACACTGCAAAATGTGACCTTGTGAAAATACGTTGTTTCTGTAGTCTGTGAGACAGAACAACCATTAAGCTTACCACTCACCATGTGACACAGCAGTATCCCAAACCAAACTTCGCTCGCTGTCACCAGCTGATGGCGTAAGGCAGAGAAACCTGCATGGTAATGATGAATGGCTGGGGATGCAAGAACTCACTCCAAGATAAAACGTTACTGAGGAGAATTTGAGTCCAGTAGCACTTGAAAGCCCAACAGCATTTTCAGCGTATAAGCTTTCAAGAGTGAAATCTCCCATTGTCAATATCTGGTGAAGGGAACTTTGAGTCTCCAAAGCTTATATCCTGAAAATCTTGTCAGATTTTAACATCTCAAATTTTGCTCAATGTTACTGGACTGAAATTTTACTCAACATTACTGAGGTGATTGAGGGATGTGGCTATTAGCCACAAGGTATAGATAGGGACTCTGGGGCAAGTGATGCTCTGTCTTCTTGGTGCTTGGGGGGGTCAACAGTGGGAGGGCTTCTAATGTCCTGGCCCCACTGGTGGACCTCCTGATGGCACTGGTATTTCTGGCCACTGTGTGATACAGAGTGTATATATAAACATGAAGTATTATTGGTCCAGAAAATGGCTTTGAAAATGTATGGCATCAACACAGATAACTTGCACTATTAAAGGTTTATTTTCAGAGTAGCAAACTGAGAAAGTCTATGACGAAGGCTTGGCTCTTTTAATTGGATGGGAGACCACCTGGGAACCCAGCGTGACCTGCTTGAAGGCTAGAAGTACTCAGAGATCTTTTTGCTTTATGGCATGGAGCTAGATTGAGAGGACACTTCTTCCCTGGTCTCCTTTTTAAGAAGGAGCATGTTACTGGTAATTTATAGCGGTTAGAGCATCAGACTATAATCTGGTAGACCCAGGTTCAAATCCCCACTTTAACTGGGAAAAAGGGGGGGGGGGAGAAACTCAACCCAAGATAAGACTGCGAACCAAAGGGCTAAGCTAACAATGTATATTATAAAAGTACACATATTTATTAGGGTGTACACATGTTAAAACATATACTGATAAAAATCTTTATCTAAGTATCAGACTTATAAAATTTTATCAAATATTAATACATATGATGGGTAAACACTTTTCCTACTGAAGACCAAACTTGTTTCGGCCCCTAAGGGCCTTCCTCAGTGGTCACAATTATCACAGAATCTTTACCTTGATGGAGGGACACACATTCAGACCTATGAAATCTCTGTTACCAGAATAATTGGTGGAATATACAAGGAAACAACATCTGGTTTTAATATATGAGGACTAAAGAACCTGTATACAGGTCTATGAATGTGTGTCTGTACTATATTGATAATTGTGACCACTGAGGAAGGCCCTTAGGGGCCGAAACGCATTTGGTCTTCAGTAGGAAAGTGTTTACCCATCACATGTATTAATATTTGATAAGATTTTATAAGTCTGATACTTAGATAAAGATTTTTATCAGTATATGTTTTAACATGTGTACACCCTAATAAATATTTGTACTTTTATAATATACATTGTTAGCTTAGCCCTTTGGTTCGCAGTCAAATCCCCACTTTGCCATGGGCAGCTTTGGGCCAGTCACTCTCGCCTAGCCTAACCTCCTTCACAGGATTGTTGTGAGGATAAAACACAGGAGGGGAGACCAACATTGCAAGCCACTTTGGGCTCCCAATGGGGAGAAAATCTGGGTATAAAGTATCTATATAAACAGCATGTGTGATCATAAGTAAAATAAGTAAATGAAAATGTACAGCATTGCTGTTTTTAATCAACAAAGAACTGGTTACGGATATGTCAGTCTTTCTAAGTGCCATTACCTAATTTTTCCTTATGGTGTATTGATGCTTTGCCATCTTTTCAAAATATATTCCTAGATCACTTTGACCACATAAAGAAAATTGCAGGTTTCAAATCAATAGGAATTGGCGGTGACTATGAAGGAGCAAAGAAGTTAGTAAACTGTTGTTGTTGTTGTTGTTGTTGTTATTGATGATGATGATGATGATGATGATGATGATGATGATGAGAGTTCGCAGAGCAATACATTATGCGCCATGCAGGGCTACTGCTGAAAAAGTCAGGTCCTCTCCTGAAAACTGTAGGATTAATCAGCTCTCACTCTTGCTATCATCATATTGTGTGCCACCCAGCATTTGCCATTGACAACAAATGATGTGTATATTAGGGAGCACAAAAAGTCATGATGAGATGACACCAAAAACTGAATATATATGCTATGGGGCAGAGGGGAGTATTTGACTCAGGGATGCCATTTTTGGCGGCAGCAGAGTGTTGAGTCTAATGGGTTGTTCCATTCCCAGAACACGGAGACTTTCTGTACAGGGAAACCCCCCGGCTTGTTATTTGGTTAAATGTCCATGTTCTGCCAAGAAAAGCTTTCTGAACCTGTCTGTGACTAAAATCTATAAACGACTTTAGACTTCTCACACTTTTGTTGCTTCTTCCTTTCTGTCAACATAACAAGGTACACTGAAACAGTGCGGGAAGTCAGAAATGATGAGATGTCAGCAAGGCCTCTGAGCTGAAGTATTGAATTTTATTTAGTACAAGGAAGTTTCAAACCTCCCCGTTGTGAGGTTTCACAGTCAATTGACCCCTGGGAGGATTCTTTGTGTTAAATCCTTTCTCTGTCTGTGTTTTGCCTGACAGGCCATGTTTCATGTCAAGTTATTGCACAATGTCTTTGTTTCCAGCTTCCCAGAGGGGCTGGAAGATGTTTCAAAATACCCAGCTTTGATTGAGGAACTGCTGAGGAGACGCTGGACCGATTCGGAAGTGCGTGGTGTTCTGAGAGACAACATTCTGCGTGTTTTCAGAGCGGTAGAAAATGTAAGGTTTGGGGCTTGTTTATTTTCTCCCTTTTAGCCCATGTTACATTTCAGGTATTTTTCTCAGGAATAGCAGAGTTCATCTAAGGCTTGAAGAGTTATCCACTAAGTCCTCGTTGAGGAATAAGAACAGACATTTCCCATTGCTATTTCAGCAGCCCCATCAGGCAGAGGTCCCTTGGAATGTCATAGGGCATGCTAAAGTTTGCCGCCTCCTGCTGTTTGTACCTAGTGATTGATAATCAAAAAATATACAACCTCAAAATATTTCTGGCTTTCTTCACTAATAGCTATTGACTCTCCAGTCATAGATGAAGACTGTTATAATAATTGTTGTTCAGTCGCACAGTTGAGTCCGACTCTTCGCAACCCCATGGACCAGATCCCGCCAGGCCCTCCTGGCTTCCGCTGTCCTCTGAAGTTTGCTCAATTTCATGTTCGTTGCATCGATGACACTGTCTAACCATCTCATCCTTTGCCGTCCCCGTCTTCTTTGACCTTCAATCTTTCCCAGCATCAGGGTCTTCTCCAGTGATTGCTCCCTTCTCATTTGGTGGCCAAAGTATTTGAGCTTCAGTTTCATTATCTGGCCTTCCAGGGAACAGTCAGGGTTGATTTCTTTTAGGATTGACTGATTTTATCTTCTTGCAGTCCAAGGGACTCTCATGAGTCTTCTCCAGCACCATAGTTCAAAAGAATCTATTCTTCGGCGCTCGGCCTTCCTTATAGTCCAACTCTCGCAGCCATACATGACTACTGGGAATACCATTGCTTTGACCATGCGGACTTTTGTTGGCAGGTCACCCCTGTCCTTGAGCTGACTACTGCTCCAGGGATTGTATCTCAGGTGGGTCTCAGGTTCAGTCTCCAGATCTCAGGAAGCCGGTCTGGGGAAGATTTCCTCCCCATGATCCTGTCCATGTCATTGCCCTGTGTTCATGTTGGAGATGTTAGAGAGCAATCCCCAGCAGCTGAGTGAGGCAACACCAGAACTGAGTTGTGACTCTCAAAAGTTCATGTTGAAATAAACGTGGTTCGTCTCCAAGGTGCTGCAGGACTTTGGTTTCACAGCACTGGACAATCCATCTAGATGGATGAGCTAGATCAGGGGTCCCCCAGTTTCCATCAAACCTGTGAGTGCTTTGGGAATTCTGAGAACGGGGGATGGGTGCACCCAGGGCTTTTTTAAAAAAAGAGGTGCCGGAACTCTCAAGAAGGAAATGAAGTTTTCAATCTGTATATTGAAAACTCATGAACTTTTAAACATTTTTTAAAAAGAATTTTGTCAAAGAGGTTCTGGAATTCCATTCTGGTGCATTCCCCCAGAAAACAAAGCCCTGGGTGCACCACAAAATGGCTGCCACGGGAGCCAGGGCCAGGCAGAAGCTGAGCATTCTCCTATCATGGAGACATCTGTTTCCTAAAAGTTGTCCCCTGCTAACGCAATGGTGATGCCTCCTGTGATCTTCTGATGCACCTCCTGCTCCAGTGAAGGAAAGGAAAAACTCTGCTTTGGGGGGAAGAAGCTTTGGGGAAGAAGCAAATGGGCTCAAGGAAACATATCAGTGGGTGCTAGGAATCCCAAGTCCCCCCGGGGGGTGGGGAAACCCCCGCCCCAGAGGCCCGTTCCCCGGCGGCACCGGATCGGGCCCCGGGGGGTACTCCTCCCCGATGTGCGCGTCATCTGGAAGTGACACGGGCACGCCGGGCACGCTGGGGGTGGGGCCACGGCCATACAAGGGAAAACTCTATTGTTTTCCCTTGTATGGTTGTGGCCCTGCCCCCAGCATGCCCAGCGTCATAACATCACTTCCTGGTGACATGTGTGCGGCGTACGTGCACTTCGCACGCACACGCACGCTCCGGGATCCACCCAGGAGTCCCGCGCCGCCAAGGTAAGTTCCACTTGGCAACCCTAGTTGGTGCAATGTTGGGGATCAAAGGGAGGGACAGAGAGGGCTGAACTAGATGGACTAATCAGGAGGACCAGGGCTTTTTCCACCCTAGCCCCAGCCTGGTGGAACGCACTCCCACCTGAGATCAGGTCCCTGCAGGACTTACTACAGTTCCTCAGGGCCTGTAAAACAGGGCTGTCCCACCAGGCCTTTGGGTGAGGCGACAGGCGCCCAACTATTCAGCCTCCCTTGCTGAAGCTCCCCAACTTTATACGGCCCAAGCTAAGAAGATCCACAGTCTCTGGGCTACAGCCGAGCTGTTCCAGTCATTTGAGACTATTACGTTTCTGTATTTCTAGTGCTACCTGTTAAAAATGACGTGCTTTTTATTTAATTGTTTTAACTAATTAATTATTATGGCTGTGTTTAATGACTGAAAAATTGTTGTTGTGATCTGCCCTGAGCCCACTTGCGGGGAGGGCGGAATATGTCAGATGATGGTGATGGTGATGGTGATGGTGATGGTGATGGTGATGATGGTGAAGAAGAAGACAGACAGACAGACAGACAGACAATCGGTTCAACTCCATATGCGGCAGTTTCCTGCATTCATAGTGATACAAAGGTCTTTATGCTTTGCACTGACTGTGAATTCTAGATGCGGCACAAAAGATCATCAGAGAGGGCGAGTGAAAAGGAGATTCCCCCCGGGAAGATCATGCATTCCTGTCGCTTAGACCTGAAGAAGGTTCCTGTGCCGACCATCAGGTCCTACGCAGCGCCTTCCTGGGGACAGCTGAGCAGTCTAGTGGTCACTTTGGGGATGTTTGTCGTATCACACTGAGATCATCTCACGCAACAGAGTCATGGCTCTACCCGCCTATTATACACCTGCTGAGAAGTTCCAATATGAAAACTGGATGCTGCCATCTGCCGAAACCGCTGCGCCTACTTCTTAATTTTAACACTGAAAAGGAGAGACTGTAGCACCGTCCACACGACATGAGTACATATGGGGAACCTGCACAGAAGGGGAACAGGATCAGATGTTCTCCACACACACACACCAGCCACCACCCGTGCTCATTTGCCAGGATGTGGGCATCAAGCCTGCGTTTTTCTAGTAGCTCCAATCGGGGGAAGGAGCCTCAGTGTGTACACATTGCAGATGGGAATGGTGCCAGCAAGTTTGATCCTAGGCAGGGATGGGGCCAAGATACCCAGTCCTGTTTTTGCTCTGCACATTGCTGTGGTTCCCAACTCCATGTTAGGAAATTCCTGGAGATTTGGGGAGGGAGCCTGGCGAGAGTGGGGCTTGGGAAGGGACCTCTGTGATGTATAATGCCATAGAGCCCAGCCTTCAAAGCCTCTCTTTCCTCCTGAGGAACTGTAGTCTGGAGATCAGTTGTAACTCCAGGAGATCTCCATGCCTCACCTGGAGGTTGGCAACTCTATGCATTGCCCCACGTGCACTTTAGCGATTTGTCCGAGGCTGCTGCTTGGACATCAAGGCACGCATTTTCCTTGCTGTCTGCCCTGCCCCATTAACCCAATCCTTGCCATGTCTTATCTCTGGATTACTTTTCACTTGATGTCAGGCCATTCGAGCAGAGGGATGGCTCTGCTGAAAAGCATCCTGGATCCCCTGTGGCTGAAGCTGCTCACCTCCCAGATGGCATTAACAATTATTCTGACCTTCACCTCAGGGGCCAGGAACGCAGTGCCTCCTGCCAGACTGTCCTTCGCCTTCTGTTATTATAGAACATGGCACTGGAGTTGCTGACTCCATATGGGAAATTTTGGGGAGATTTGGGTGTAGAAATGATTCCTTTCTGTGGTCTATGAGCACATGGGCTGGTTGCCAACCTCCAGAAAATGGCCACTTTTGAAGGTGGACTCTATGGCATTATACCCCACGGAAGCCCCTCCCCTCCCCAAACCCCGCCCCTCCACAAGTTCCACCCCCAAGATCTCCAGACTCCAGGTATTTCCCAATGCAGAGCTAGCAACCCCACTCACCCACCACCTAGGTGGATCCGATACAATGCACAAACAGATATGAGGAAGCCTCACAGATCTTCATCAGTCTCAGTAAAAAAAGGGTCAGTGGTGTCTTCTACACAGCCATGGACTCAGATTGGGGCTGCCCCAGAAAAGAGGGAGAGAGGGGATTTATTTGAACCTTCAGGATCTCAAATCAAAACCGAGCTCCCTGTGCTGCGATTAGCATTTTAAAGGAGAAAACTTATTGGAGTTTTAAAGGATGTGTTCCTTCCCCCCCCCCTTAAAATGCTAACTGCAGCAGGGAGAGCCCTGTTGGGAAAGGTTCTGTGGCCTCCCTCCCCTCATGCATGGCCGTGGTCTGAGCTGCACACATGCACAGCTCACTTTTGTAGTCTTTGCCACGTCATCTGGAGTCCAGGAGCCTCCCGACGCGACCCTGGAAATATTAAAATCTCCATTCGTTTACATGAATTTTGGGCGAGGAGTAATTTGAAATTGTTTCATTTCCAGCTGTTTTAATCTAACTCTGCTGCTGCTTTATTGTTCCAGGGTTTGTTTGCTTTTGCTTATTGTACTTCTCAAACAAATTAAAAACAAAGCCTATTTCAAAATCGGACTGTGTTTTCTAACTGTCCGCCTTGGAGACTGTTCTGTTGAAAGGGTGGTGGTGGAGGAAAGTGCCATCAACTCGCAGCCGACTTATGGCAAACCCCGCAGGGTTTCCAAGGCAAGAGACGAACCCAGGTGGTTTGCAATTGCCTGCTTCTGCATAGCAACCCTGGTATTCCTTGGTGATCTCCCGTCCAAGCAAGTAATCAGGTCTGAGCCTGCTTAGTTTTTAAGATCTAACAAGATTGGGCTCACCGGGACCTGCCCGTTTAAAGGTAGGGGCAGAGATATTTCAAATACAAAATTCATTACCACAAGATGTGGTGTCAGTCACTGATTTAGTCCAAGTGGTAGTAGACAAATCACTAGAGGATTGGTCTGTCGACAGCTACTGTCCTTGTTGGCTTAATAGAACGTTCATGATCGGAGGAGATCTACCTCTGAATATGATTGCTGTCAGGAAACAATGTTGGGTGTGTGTTTTTCCCCCCCATTCCTACATGTGGCCTTCCTGGCCGTATCTGGCTGATCACTGTTGGAAACAAACTGGTAGACCAGGGCGACAATCCCAAGATGGTCTACTCAGAAGTAAGTCCAATTATTCTATGGGGCTTATTCCCCGGAAAGTGGTTGTAGGCTTGCAGCATAGGTAGATTCTTTCTCTGATTCCACAGAAGTCATCTTCTATTTTGACATTAAGTGGTGAAAATGTTTGAAGATGTGCTAGCCGACATATCTTCAATGCAAGATGGATTCTGAAATACAGAGGAGCTGGATTCCACCTGTCTCCAGGTTGGTTCTTCCCTCCTTCTGACACACACATTCTTTAGCTCAAAGTAACATAAAGCAAATAGAACATAATTAGGTCCCCTTTCGTGTCCTTTGCCAGGCAGTGGATCTGGAACTAGTGTTGTCTGGTTGCCTGCTTGCTTTCCATCTGCTCAACTTGCGCATTTGTACACAAGCTGTTAATGTGAGTAACCATGGCTCTCCTCTCACTAAAACACTGACAGTCTAAAGGTTTCCCTCAGGAACTTATAACAATGCTCAGAGGCATCGTTAGGGGAAGGTAAAGTCTGGTTAATCTAAGTTTGCCAAAGCAAAGATTATAAAACAGTATAGATTTGTGGATCTGCCTTCCTGATAGGCTTTCAGCTAACAAGTTTGCTACTGGAAGAAAGATGCTGGGGCTTGTGAAGTATCACAGGGGAAGAGAAACAACTGGAGGGGGGGGAACCCCATCTAAATTTGCACATCCAGGATTCTATAACCTCACAGGGATATAGGGATGGCAGCCTACAGGTGGGACCTGGGGATCCCCAAGAATTACAGCTCATCTCCAAAATACAGAGGTCAGTTACTCTGGAGGAAATGGATGCTTTGGAGGGTGGACTGTATGGATTGTACCCCACTGAGCTCCCTGTCCTCCCCAGGCCCCATCCCCCAAATCCCCAGGTGTTTCCCGACCCATAGCTGACAACCGTACACACACCCTGCAGGTGGCCGGGGGGGGGGGGCCCGGGACCCTGAGAGGCCACTTTCCCATCTCTCTCTGAACCCCCCACCCCACATACTTCAACTGATTCTCAGCTCTTCTCAACATTTTGAAGGCAACAAGCTTGCTCATTCCTCCTTTGTGTGGCTTCTCCGGGAGCTGTCCTTTTCCTTTTGCATAAGCACCCGTTTTTTGGAAAATGTGGAAAATCCTCATAGTGAGTATGCACTAATCCCCCATTTTCCGAGGGTGTCCTCATTTTGCTGGCCTGCTGATAAACTGGGGCTGCCGACACTAGGTCAGGAAATTCCTGGAGATTCTGGGGGGAGAGCAGAGTTGGGGGGGGGGCGGGCCTCAGCAGGGTGTAATGCCATAGACTTAGGGAGGCCAGGGTGAGCCTGACAATAGGCGGGAGGGGTGGGGGCCATGTGATGCCAGCAACGTCACTGGTATCACTGTGTCGCTTCTGAGTACAAATACGGAGTTTCTGGGCATTCCTAGAGCCACCCATTGTCACTTGGAAGTGAAGTGCCAGAACTGAAGTACCGGCACAGAGGATGCTGGGAGAGTTTTGGGGTTTTTTTAAATCTTTTGCGGCTGCTCAAAAAGGCTACTGCAGGAGTCCCTCCAACCCTCATGGGAGGCCGAGCCGTCCTACATAGTGTCCCCCTTCCAAAGCAGCCATGTCCTCCAGGGAAACTGACCTCTGCCGTCTGGAGATCAGCTGGCATTCCGGGAGCTCTCCAGGGCCCACCTGGAGGTTGTCAACTACACGATAAACCAGCAACAGTGGAATGGAGGGAATCAGTAGGGATGCCAGCCTCCAGGTGGGACCTGGGGATCCCACAGAATTACAGCTCATCTCCGGACTACAGAGATCAGCTCCCCTGGAGAAAAGGGATGCTTTGTAGGATGGGCTGCATGGCATTGTACCCCCCGCGGGTGTTCCAGTCTCCATCTCCGAGGATTTCCCAACCTGGATGTGGCAACTCTACCCACCACCACCCCTTGCCAGTGGCCGGGGGAACCTGGCAAACCCAGGAACCAGCCAGAGAACCATGGGTAATTGCAGAGTGTATGGACATTCCCCTCCTCTTCACCTGTACACATGCTCACATCCCCCCCAGTTCCCCATTCTATGACCACTGAACAGATAGAACAGGTGAATTTCCTTATCCCCGCCACTTATTTTTCCCTTTACCTGACTCTCAACTGCTCTCAACAGCCCGTGCCTTCTACAGCACGCTCAGTCCTCATTCAGTTGCTTTGAATTTGAGGAGGAGGAAAAGGAGAAGAGGAGATTTTGTACCCCACCCTTCAGGACCCAAAGGAGTCTTGGAGCGGCTTACAATCATCTTCCCTTCCTCTCCCCACAATAGACACCCTGTGAGGTAGCTGGGGCTGAGAGAGCTCTAAGAGAACTGTGACTGACCCAAGGTCACCCAGCTGGCTTCATGTGGAGGAGTGGGGAATCAAACCCGGTTCTCCAGATTAGATTCTGCAGCTCTTAACCACTACACCAAACAAGAGAGTTTCTCTCTGTGTGTCCTGGTTTTTCCTGCTCTAAGCTGGAACCTTTACTGGAACCAACATGTACAAGACATCAGTGCCCTCTGCTGGCCTTCGGTAAATGAAAACCATCTATTTTATGTAACCCTTTGCAACCAAGTCACCCCAAAGGCTCACAAGTACTAACAATAAATTAAAACCACAGAGCAGAAATCAACAAAATATGATGAATGAATCCAAAAGCAACTGCACATTAACCAGCCTGGCTGTCAAAAACCAGCCGGTACAGAAAGTTTTGCAATGGTTTTGATGAGTACTCAGGCCTGCAGTGGATTTATAGTCTTTGGAGACTGGTTCTATAAAATCAGTAGCAGGCATAATAAAAAAGGAACCAGGTGGCACCTTAAAGTTGATCTCAAAGGATGATCACACAGCACAACAGGCATTACAGGAGCACCGATATTTTATTAATTGTATTATATTGTATTACTGTAATTTTATATTGTTTTATTGTTTTAACCTGGCACTTATGCCCTTGTTAGCCGCCCTGAGCCTTCGGGGGGATAAAAATCCAAAAATAAATTAAAATAAAATCCAATCTACTTCTTGAAGTATGAGTTCCAATTTTTGCGTGCATGCCAACCTTTGGAGAGTTTGATTGATGGCTGACAAAACAATTGATGCAATACCAAATTACAGAGAAAACTGCAGTTATATACTGTTCAAATTTAATCATGGGTTCTAAGCCACAGAAATTCATGCTGGAATAAAATGCTCCTTTAAGGGGCCACAAGATTCCGGGGGGGGGGGGGGGGTGTGGTGTACAACTTGCTGCTACAGACTAACACAGCTACCCCACTGAAATTTACAATAATTTTTACATATTCCACCCCCCCAAAAAAAAAAATTTGCTGCCCCAAAAAGAGGTAAAAGACCATATGTTCTAAAGAGTCAGGTACTGCATTGCCTAAAAACAAACCACCCCTCCTTGGCTACTTATAAATGCATCTTGTTTTGGTAAGCGTTAATGACACCGCAGGCATATGGAACGGCATCTCTCATGGTCTAGGGCTGGCTTCCTGGTGTGGTTCATCATCATCAGAAAAAGCATGGTTGGGATTGAAGTGACAGGCCCCACTGGCGTGTTCTCAGCGGCTATACGCTCCCTCCAGTTGGCCAATAACCTGGAGAGGGAAAAGGTCTTGCCCTTTAATAGAGGCTTAATAAGCAGATGAAGCTTTTCATAGCAGGGAGGTAAATAATATCACCTGGTAAATAACAGCCTGTTAAGCTTCTATTAAAGGGGCAGGACATTCCCCCCAGTTTGTTGGCAGCCATGGGAGGAGTGATGCATTGTGGGGGAACATGGATGACAGGACTGAGGAGTAGCAGGAGGAGGAGGGCAGTCAAGCTCACCCCTGTTTCCTGGATGGTTATAAGCAGGGCTATTTTGGGGCAGGAACGCAAGTACCTGAAGGCTTGTTGTTGAGTCACTGCAATCTTGATTGAAAGCCATGTGACAAAGTGGGGGGGAAAGTGTGATTTCATGGAAAAGGAAGGGTAACTGAAGAGGCACTCAGCTCCTCCAGTGACTTCTAAATTACTTGCCATTGCAAGAAGTTATTCAGCAGTGCCCGTAGGGCTGCAGATCTCTTACCTTGAAAAGTGTCTTGAGCAGAGTGGCTCTTCTGTTACACTTTTCTGTAGGAAATACAGTTGCTAACAAACGTGTAGGAAAAAATTTCCTGCCCTTTTAATAGCTGCTTACTAGAATGTTATTTACCTCCGTGCATGAGAAGCTCCACCTGACCATTCCCCACATTTAAGCTGCTATTAAAGGGACTTGACATTTTTTTCCTCCAGGTTGTTGGCAATCCTGTTAGGAAATGGTAGGAAAAAATTTCCTGCCCTTTTAATAGCTGCTTACTAGAATGTTATTTACCTCCGTGCCATGAGAACCTCCACCTGACTATTCCCCACATTTAAGCTGCTATTAAAGGGACTTGACATTTTTTTCCTCCAGGTTGTTGGCAATCCTGTTAGGAAATGAAATTGTTTACTTTGGGAAGCTTTTGTCTGATCCCATCTTTTAATCAGTGACTCAGGACCAGATCTTGAGATCTCCCTAAGCTTTTGGAGATTTGGGGAAGGACTTTGCAGTCCCTGGGAATTTCTTAAAGCAACAACCCAGTGAAGAAGTCGTCGCCTTTCCTATCCAATATCGATTGCAGGGTCTGTGCAAGGTCTGGATCTTACACTCATTACTCAGTTCTTATGAAACAGGCTGACTGCCCTCCTACTAAGTGACAAAGAGCATTGCAATTGTGCCATAACACCAATGTTTGTGTGTTGTGTTATTATGATCAAAATATTTTCTATTATTTACAGACATTGGCCTCCTCGGGGGGGGGGGGGTGCTTATAACTTCCAAAAGGGATTTCCTATGTCATATTTATAATGCGTAACTGGTTTTGCAACACGCCTATTAATGTCTCATGTTATAATCATCATGGAATATTGTTTGATTATTTATTTGGGAATTTATATCCTGCTTTTCTCCTCTGATGGGACCCAATGTGGGTCATTTCCCCTTCATCTGTGTGATCCTTACAACAACCCTGTGAGGCAGGTTAGGCTGAGAAACTCACCACTGGGCCAAAGCTGACATTGCTTTGATTTGCTCAAACTTTGTAAAGACAGAGAAAAGTATGCTGAAGACTCCCACATGTGGAAGCTCCCGTGCCAATGCAGATGCCTTTTGCAACTGCAGCTGCAGTTGAAGGCAATGCTCTAGGGCCCCAGTCACATGGGCCAGATAACGCGGGGGGAAGGTATGGCTGTTTGCCCCGGAGCAAAATAAAGCGCGGTAGCCCGATCACACGGTCCCCCGAGTCTCCATGTTTCAGCTGTTAGCTGGCGATCACACGGCGATGCTGCAGCATGGCAAAGAAGCAGTGTGGTGCGATCACACAAGCATTTTGCATTTGTCCGCATGTGCGGTTCTGCAGAGCAGCACTGCTTTCAGTTTCGTGTTTGTGCGTATGCGCTTACGAAAAACATCCGGTTTGCGACGGAACTTGGACGGGCACTGGATGCCACAGGATACTACTGCTCTCGCGATCAGACGCCCACCTGTGCCGCGCATTTTCTGGATACTAGTGCACTTTCCTTGGTACTTTTTAACTCCGCATCTTCGGCGGGATGCCATGGGTTGGCCACAGGTGTGCTATGCTTCCCAAATGTTGCGGTGTGATCGCGCCCCGAAAATCCGCCCGACATTCGTGCCTTTCACGCTGCAAATTCTCTGTATGACCGGGGCCTAGGATTTCCAAAATACTTTATTATTTTTTTCATTGAGTTCAAGGGAAACCCTAGAGCATTCCATGACATGGTGACATCTGTTCCTGTTAAGCGGCTGGAAATGACATTGGAGCTTCATGGGATGCTCTTTTGGCACGTCTCTGCCCCCCTACAAGGAGTCCCCTTGTTTTTTTGGCTTCTGTGTTTTTTAGCACTCCACTTACCCCTCCCCTCTTTTTGGGGAGGGATCCCCTGCGTCCTGCAAATGCTGAGGCTGGACCGAAGAAGTCAAGGAACGTCTTGTTACGCGGGGGTACCTGCACGGGGTTACACTTTGACAGACACTATGGCACTTCACAGTCTATGCCATTCTGCTATGCACTGTGCCCCCCCCCCTTCTCTTTCTCTTCTGGGCATGTGGAATAACTTTCTTCTAGGAGACCAAACAGTGTCTAAATGGGGGGCGGGGGCCAGGGCGCAACCTCTACTACTGAATCAGCGCCATCAGCAGCAGGAGGAATAGATGGGAGCAGGGGGAGACAAAAGTAACTTCATTAACCGAAGAACAAACAAGATTTCCATCTCTTGCTTTTTCCCCATGTCAGTCTTAGAAATAAACAATCCAATAAATAATTTAAGCAGATTCCTGAAAATGCCTCTCTGTGCTCACAACGAAGCGAGCTTTCTCGTTCTTGATTCGGCCTCAACTAAGTCTTTTTAGAAATCACTGACTGTGCCATCCTAAGCAGACTTGGCAGCCTTCTAGACATGCTGTCTTGGTTTGGCCAACCAGCAGCACCTGGGCTGGATCCAAGCCACAAAGGAATTTTAATCTGCCCACTGGAAGCCCTTCATGGTTTGATCAAAGCAACGATTTTGCCTTCGTGTTTCACTTCTAAAGAAAAAAGTCACAAGTTGTGAGGGACAGAACCACTTCAATGCTCCCCCCCCCCTTTGGGTATTTGTATGCAAGACTTCCCAGCGGGGCCACGTCCATATTTTGGGGAGGGGCTGGGCAGAGAGTTCTATCCACCCCCATCGCCACCCCACATGTCCTCCTTCCCTTCCCTCCACCTGTGTGCCTCCCACCTGCCTTGTGTGTCCCTCCCCTGCCCGTGCTCACTGCTGCATGCAGCCCTTTTCCCAGGGGCACTGGGCAGCATAGCCGGGAATACAGCGGAGTGCTAACAAATAAGTGAGTGGGAGGCTGGCAGCAGAGGGCCCTACCCGGAACCCTGGGCCTTGGCAGCCGCCCCCCCTTAGGGGTACGCTGACGCTGGCTCCACTTCCAGCCTGTGGCTTCCTGTGGAAACCATTCCTATGGCACAGTCACATAGCTACGGGGCTAAGGAAATTCCATTGTAGTCTGGAGTGATGCTTGCATTCAGTCAATCCTGATTTATAATTGGCTGGCAATTCAAACCTGGGAATCTTGGCTTGACGTGGGTTTGCGATGGAAGGCAACCTTTGGGTCCGGGTGCTAAAAAAACTGCAGTATCTGGAGGTGGAGATGTTGGGGTGCCCACACATGACCAGACAGGCTCTGAGCAAGTCAAGCCCCAGCAGTGCTACCAGCATCTCAGGGGTTTACCTTCTGAGCTCTCCTCCGCCCTCTCTTTGAAGTCCTTCCACTCACATGGGAAAATCTGTAAGCTGTTCTGGCATTTCCCACAGGTGGCTCATTAATTTGGTGTGCATGTTTAATGAACTAAAAAATCCCTTGGGCGATTCCCTACTATATCCATCTCCCCTCCCGCCCCAACCAAATCCCCCTTTTCAGCTGGCCTGAAAATGACTCAGCTCTTAATGCCACCAAAGTGTCCTTCCTCATTTCTGCTTTCCCTCTTTCTGTTCACCAGTCTGCTTGCATTCTAAATTGCGGACTTGTCTTCCGCAGTTGGTGAACCCTTCCCCCAGAAAGTTGGCAAACAGCCTTCAAGATCAGGAAATGTCTCAAGTGGACCTGCTCCTTTTTTTTGAAGTAGGTTTAACAATCCTTTCCCTCCCAGAGAACCCCCGGATTCCTGACTGCCCTCCAGTATGATTGAACTAGTGGACTGCAAGATGTTTTTTTGGGAATGCTAATGTCAGCTTCACAAGGTTGTGTGTGTGTGTGTTTAAGTCAACTATCTTTCTAGTCCTCAAGGAGTAACTACTACAGAACATACATGTACCACTTTAAGGTCCACATTAGCAGACTGTTTATGTATATGTTTGTTTCGGTTTAAAGGTTTATATGCTACCCTCACCCAGGAAGTTCCTCAAGCCGCAAACAACATATATAAAATCAACAATAAAATACAGTCAATTAAATCTAGACAAGCGGTGGATCCACAAGGACTCATGGGAAATATCTCAATTCCCCTCCCCCACCATTTCCTTTCCTTTCCCTGGAAGCCCCCAAAGCCTCTCTCCCTTTCCTGCTTCCTTCTGACCCACTAGCCAACCTGCCTTTGTCTCCCCCCATCTTCAGCTTTCCCTCCTCCTGGCAGCCTCTACCCAGGAAAGCTATGGTCAAGTTGCACAGTGCTGGCTGCTGGACCAAGTCCAGATGCACAGTGGGGAACCCACAAGGACTTGGGGGAAGGCACCTCATTTTCCCTGCATTCCCTTCTCTATACTATTTCCTCTTTCCTCCCATCCTTACCTCTTCCGTTTCCTGCTGGTAAAACCACAGTTTTCAGTGAATCCTAGAGCATTGCACCAGTGCTGTGACATCAATTCGTTATTTGGCCAAAGTTATGCATGAGAGACCCCTGCTCCTTCTCCTCTGTGAGGCAGATTTTCCCACTAAACACTGTTCATCACTCTGACTGAGCCGCCTCTTAGTAGTGTGTTTGAATGATAAACTTATACATTTCTTTGTGTCCCACCCAGTGTTAAAGAAGTTATTTGGCTTTTGCCCAGGCCAGAGTTTTATTTTAACTCAGCAGGAGCCCTCTTATATAACCCTTTGGAAATGGCACTTGACACGAAGTAAAGTTGAAACAAAAAGACAGATTTTATTGAGCGGGCACAGTTGGATCAGGAATAGGGCAGGGGACGATGAGTTGAGGAAACTGTAGTTCTTTGAAAGAAAATTAGAATACCTTGAACAGGCAACATTCTAAGGCTTAACAGGGTTAAAATCTAAGAGAGAGTTCTTTATTGTGAGAGATTGGTTTATCTTGCAGATTTCTTTCAGCAACAATGTGTCTTAGTTTCCTGGAAGTTAGAACTTTCTTCCTATATATCCATACTTCCCTTTTTGGGATTATAATTTTCCCTTTTTGTACTCTTGAGGAGTCTAAGACTGTTTCCCTTCTCACTTCTCAAACCAGAGGTCCCCTCTGAATAACTGGGTAAGGGATATCCTCCCTTTCCTAGGTGCGATAACCCTTTTTCTGTTTGGCTAGGCTGGCAGTTTTCGACCAACTGCCCAGCCTTTTCTGTCAAGCCTAAACCCCAGTTCTGTAGACTGTAAACAAACTGAATTCAGCTTGTGCTGACCCTTAGACATTAAGTTCTGATTTCTGAACTTTTCCCCAAATGTATTGGTGTACAGTACAGTTGTGTCCATTGCCAAAATCCAAATGACGACTGACCCTCTGATAAGACTCACGAGATTTTTATAAAACTCTCCTCATCTGGCTCTGATCAAGCAGAGATAAAGGGGTGCAATGCAGGCAGCAGCCTGTCAATCAAAGTGCTTATTTATTTGTTAGATTTTCCCCCCGCCCACCCAGCAAGGCAAGCTCAGGGCAGCTTACGCACATGATATAAAACAATGCAATATGATAATACAATATACAATATAAAATCCATTAACATACACATTTAAAACCATAAATATAACAACATATTAAAGTGCCAGCATTTAATTCCTTGGTGTACGGTCAGCTCCTTAATCTTCTTCAGATGTCCAAGGCAATCAGGTTGGGCAGTAATTGGGGGGCCCAGGGGGTCGGGGTTGCTCTTTATAGGCTGCCAGATGTCAGTGGTGGTGGCAGCTCCAAAGGCCTGGCAGAAGACCTCCGTTTTACAGGCCCTGCGGAACACGGTGACGTCTGTTCCTGTAAAGTGGCTGGAAATGACATTGGAGCTTCATGGGATGCTCTTTTGGCATGTATCTGCCCCCCTACAAGGAGTGTTTTATTTATTTATTATATTTTACAGTGAGGCATTAACCTCTAATCTCCCAGCTCTCTGAGTTTGCTGTCCTAAGCATCCTGCTTTTGGAGGTTAATCATCTCATTATGTCATGCCACTGGCCCAGCTATTTATGGCAGCAGGTAAAGCAGGCAGAGACAGGGTCTCCCTAATATGTTTCATGGCACCCACTTCCTTCGACCTCAAGCTATCTCTTCCCCAAAGCAATAAAGCTGATGCTGACATTTCTCCCCCTCATTGGAACTGGAGGTATTCCAGAAGAGCCCAGGATGCATCAGTTTGGGCCTGCAAGAAACAACCATTCCAAAACTGCTGCCTGCAACATAAGAGAATACTTGGCTTGGAACCTCCTAACGCTATGTGATTAGCCCCAGACCCTTTGACAGCCATTTTGTGGCTTGCCATGCCTTCCCATGGCAGCCATTTTGTGGTAGAACTCACTACCCACTAGCTCACATAATTGGGGTACCTCTGATGTATCTCAGTGCTGAACTCTGATAAGCAGTGGCTCCCCAAGGGCCACAATACATCAAATACAACACTTACCAAGAAAAAAAATATGTAAAAGTCCAAGTCACAATTCTGGGAAGCACATGTATGGGAAGAGGAAGTACTTATATACGGGAAATGCAGAAAGATTGGTTCCCATGGGCAAATCTGGAATGGACATGACATGTTATTTTAGTCGTTCTTTCCATTCTGGCTTTCATTTTCTCAGATGCTATCGCTATAAGATTTCCTCTCATGAAAGCTTTGCTTCCCTCCCAGATTAATGTCATTGATGCCTCTTCTGTAGTGGTTAGTTTAAAAAACTCTACCAAGCCTTTTTTGCACTTCTCAATTATATCTTTTTGAAGTAGGAGGTCATCATTTAATCTCTACCTTCTTTCCCCCGTTCTTCCTCCTCGCTATGATATCCATAAAGGATTACAGTCCACAAAGATCTTTGGTTGAATCTCTGCATTTTTTAGAGTCATGATTAAAGTTTTGGACATCCAACACATATTAGTTCTGGAATAAATTTGTCTGAATAAAAGGTATAATTTCTAGATTTGGGATTAATTGCTCTCCAAGCATCAATTAGCTGCAACAGTTCCATATACTGAATGACATTCTTGGGAAGAAAGGAGAAGGTGGTGATAATTCAACACTTTTAGCAAGAGACGTTTATCTCTGACCAAGATGTATAAAACAACTGCAAAAACATTTCAGATGCCTAGAATTGCCCTTAGCTGATCAGAAGAAATACCACAAAGATGTGCTTAGTTATGCTTCCCACATGCTTCTGTCTACAAGTCACCATGTAGTTTTGCAAGGCCAAAAGATATTATGGGAGGAATCTTTCCTGTGGAACTCTGGTAGATGATAAATTTGATAAGAATGCCACAAACTTCACAGCAACATGCCCTACAGGCAGACATACTGTGTTTGACAGCTGCAATCACACATGTCCAAAACATCCGATCTGTTTACCTGTCCACTGTCTGCTTCCTACGGCTGTCAAACAGCTTTGCAGCAGTGCAGTAACTGTGATGGAACTTCAGTATCTGTGGTATCTGTGCATTCGGTGAGCAGGGTCATTGCTTGTCATGGCAGGTAATTAAATAACACAAGGGGGGGGGAACAACTCCAACAATGCTGTGCAAAAATGCTTGTGACATTGATAACACAGCGTTAAACACCAAACTGTACAATTAAAAATGTTTATCATTGCTTCCCAACTGATTTGCACCCTATTTATTTATATGATAGCAGCCCAAATAGTCCAGCATAGCCTGAGCTCATCAGAGGTTGAAAGCTAAGCACGGTCAACCATGGTTAGTGTTTGGATGGAAGGCCACCAAGGAAGACGGGGGTTGCTGTGTGGAGGAAGGCAATGGGAAACTACCTCTGCTTGTCTCTTGCCTGGAAGACCCCATGGATGGCGTCATGAGTCCCTTGCAACTTGATGAAATATGATTATATGATTGGCTGTTGAGTGGCATCCAGTGACAACAGATCTGTGGGGGACAGGCAGAAATTGACTTCCTGTGATAATGCAGATGTGTGAAATACTGTTTGTTGCAGTGCATAGTGTACTAATACATGAGCAGGAACACAGTAAATGGGCCTCAACTGTTCACAAACAGCTGAACTGTTTGAGGGGGGAAAAAACAGTTCCCTGTTCATGACCAGTGAACGGATCTTGAGCAAAACTAGCGGATGTATGTGCATCCCTAGAATTTGGCAAATCCTATCTGGTGGTTTGTGGCAGACATTGTGAACTTCACAAGAGAAATAAAGACAAAAACAGACTGGGGAAAATCAGAGATTTCAAGTCTTCTCCTCACCTTTTCCTTCACCAGTGTCCTGAGTCTTACCCTGTTATCGTTTCTGGTTCTACAGCTATCAAATGAAACTCCACACCCAGCTTGTAAAAGCCAAACAAAGACTATCATTGCATTCCAAGAATCTCCTTCTCAACCTTCTTATCAACACTCCTGGGAAGAACCTCTCTAGTGTTATCAACCTGCTCTTCCGCTCCCAGTACTTCAAAGGAATTCGTTGAATTTGCTTTGACCCCTGCCCCCACACACACACCACTGCTCGAGCTATCCTGTCAACCTGTAATCTGTAGGGGACATAACGGATTCTAAATCAATAGAAGCACTGTAGCACCTGAAAGACAAACAGAATTTTATACCATCTAAAGCTTTGGTGGACTAGAGGTTCTCCTTCAGGTGCCAATGTGTCTGTGTATTTTGAAAGGATGCAGTCGTGGAGACAAGAAAGGAATTTTGTGAGTACTAGTTTTAGTTTTTCCAAGAAATACCTTGTTAATCTTTAATAAGGAGGGTCAGGACCTAATGGAATGGGATCATGTGTTTTTCTATGGCTGCAATCCTATATATATATATATATATATATATAAATATATATATATATATATTTACTTGTGAGAAGCATGAACGGAATCAGGCTACGGTTGTTTCCCATCTAAGCATGCTTTGCAGAGAAGGGATTTCTTCTCCTGTTCTTTGGAGAGCTTGGGGTTTTGTCAAGGGAAAGCAGAAGATGAGGTTTTATCTCTATGGGTCATGTCTAGTCACAGAGCTACACTGCCCCACTCAAAGTACCGATCTGCCTTATCTAGTTTTTTTTTTGGGGGGGGGCTCTTTTAAAATGTGTGACATGGCTGCATCCATTTAAAACAATGGGAATAGGAAAAAAATCTGCATTTAAAAAATCAGTGTTGGCTGGTTACCTCACCCGTAAGTGGTAGCTCTTCAAACTCCATCCACTGAACCTGCCTAGTTCTGCCTAGATCTGTTTTTCAAGGCATGCTCCTTCTTATCATAATCTTTAAGTGATCTTCTTGAACCCAGTTCCTCTTGAGATTCTACAAGTGCAAATACGGCAGGGTGCTTAAAAGGACATTTGAAGAAGGACTTCTTAATAAGTGCTTTTGAACTAAACAAAGAAAACTGTTCTTATTCATCCCTGATGCTAACGACTCAGAGACTCTAATAGACATAAAAATACTGGGACTTGGTAAGAGAAATTTCTGCTCTTATGAGAAAATTGCTAGTTTCTTTGAAGCCCTACCTGGCAATGTGGCAGGCTCACCTAGTGAGGAAGACTGCCTACAATCAGGTCTTCACAAAAATAAAGGGACACACAGTATAGAAAGTAGAAACCACAAGATAAATATCATGTATAAGTCGTTCATCTCAATTAATATACAATAAAGTTCAATTTTTACATGAAAAGTGTATTATTGTACTTCTTATTATGACATCACAATCTTGCAACAACTTCCAAATGCGTTACATATATTCCACAGATACACAGGTGGCAAGCAAAACACTCTGTATTCAATGATGGTTCCACTATTTCACAATGTTGCTACATACAAAGAAATGAATCAAGTATCCAACTTTATTTTGTTCATTATATTTCTGTTATGTTTTTTACTGTTATATGTTACATGTTGATGATAAAATAAAATTCAAAAAAATATATATCCAGGACCAATACTGTATTAAACTTTATTGTATCTTAATCAAGGTGAACGACTTATACAAAGTATTTATCTTGTGGTTTCTACAATCAGGTCTTGTCAGCTCTCCTTAAGTTCTGTCAGAAGTGGCTGTGGGCAGGTAGGATCTCCTGGCAGGTAGGATCTACATCATCCTTTAGCCAACCTTCTAGGTTCTCCCTGGTTCTGTATTTGGAAGTATGGAACAGAGAGTGCAGATTTCCACACCTCCTTGTCCAGTCAGCAGCACTAGTTCCTTTCCCACATGCTATTTCTCCTCCAGAGGTTGAGAGTGTTGGACTAGTATCTGGGTGGCCCAGGTTTGAATCCCCACACAAGCGACAGAAGCTTGCTGGGTGACCCAGGGCCAGTCACACTCTCTCAGCCTAATCTACCTCACAGGCTTGTTGTGAGGATAGAACGAAGAGGGGGAGGAGAATAACGTAAACTGTTTGGATCCCAATTGTGGAGAAAGGTGGGGGATGGATGGATGGAGGTTTTCAAATAGCAACAGTAGTAGATATATCACAATTATCTGAAGAAGTGTGCTTGCACACGAAAGCTCATACCTTGAATTAAACTTTGTTGGTCTTAAAGCTGCCCCTGGACTCCAACTTTGTTCTAAAACACTATAACAACATCCAGAATATCAATAAAAAATGGCAAGACGACTGCCAGTGGTGGTGGTAGGGGGAGGGTATAACTTAACATGTAGAAGCACTGTTTACCCTGTGAATGCTTTTGCGTTCACCAAAGCCATTCGAGCAGAACACGGAAGTATTCCCTTGTGTAAGCACAACCAAAGAGGATGAGTGACACATTCAGAACGACCCAATTTGGATCTCATCTCTGCCATGAACTTAAGCAAGTTTCAGTCTCCATTTGCCACTAGGAGTGGACTGGGAGGGAAATTAACAACCCCGTCCCCAGTCTGCTCTGCCCACCGTGGCCTCAACCCTCCCCCCTCCCCAGGAAGGAGAGAGGAGTCTGTTCAGGCAGCCCCACGCCATGTGTCTTGGCCAGGTGCCTTCAGCAAAGGGCTGAGGCCATCCCTTGCCTGAGCCGTGCCCGCCCCACGCTGGCGAAGCAAGGCCAAGCCAGGCCCATCTTTTGCCAGGCAAGGAGTGGTTCGACCAGATAACCGCTTCTCCGCACCATACCCCACACACCTTCCCGGGGCATGGCCTGCTGGCTCCTGCCTCTTACTTGAGGCCTGGGTGGCTCCAGCTGGAGGTGGCCCTGGTATGGGGGGGGCAGCTACCGGCCTACTGGGACTTTCCCCAATTGGCCCCGTTTGCATTGTGGAGACAATATCTACATGGTCGAATAATGCGGATAATAAATTCTACTGAGGAGGGGTCCCTGTTCGCAGCAGCCATGGAAAAGTCCTGCAATAACTCCAGAAGTGCTGCCACACCCGTCTGCTGAGGCAAAAACAAGCAGAGGGCCTGGGGCTCCTTTAAAGGCCTTTAAGTTTTTAATCGTGGCATAAATGCAAGAATTAAAATTGTGCTCCTCTACATGGTGCCCACAAGCCTCCTGTTTCTAATGAACATGAAGCCCTTTGAGCACACTTAAAAGTGGTATATAAATGGTAAGTACCTATAAAAACCTAAACTGTTTAATCTGACATTATAATTCTTGTTGCCAGCTGCCTTGGAGGGAAGGGATAGGCAGAAAGGGGGGGAAATGGAATACAATCATCTTGTGCGTGCTCAGAAACCTTCTCCCTTTTGATCATTATTTTACTTGGTACAGACCTAAGCCCCCACACAGGCACCTGCCCACCTCCAGCATTACAAGCAGTTGACAGGATGGAACCCCGGCTTGAATTATGAAAGAGCATCCAAGAGCATTGGGCAAGGAGCTGGCAGACCTGGGTTCCACTCCCCACTAGGCCAGGAAGCTCATTGGGTGACCTTGGGCTTGTTGTTTTCTTTTAGCCTCACATACCTCACGTGGTTCTTGTGGGGGCAAAATGGAGGACAGGAGAAATATGTCACCCTAAGCTTCTTGGAAGAAGGATAGGAGAAATGTGATAGATTGATAAATGGACAGATAGATGACATCAGCTCATGCTTGAGCCAGCAAGGTGTCATTTGAGGAAGGGAAGGTGGCACGGTATAGCCTGAACTCCTCAGGGCTTGGCAGCTAAGCAGGGTCGGTACTCGGATGGGAGACCACCAAGAAAGACTCTAGAGGGAGGCGACGGCAAACCGCCTCTGCTTCTCACTTGCCTTGAGAGCCACTTGCCGGAGACACCACAGATCTGCTGGGACTTCATGTCACCTCGTACACAGACACGCTACCTTGAGCCAAGAGGAAATTCGGGCTATATTTGGCTGTGTGGAACAGGTGCATTCACACACCCAGGACTTCATTTCAGACAGGGAGGTGGGTGAGTCTACAGAAAGAAAATCAAAAACAGGGGTTCAGCGACATTTTAAAGACAAACTAAACTTATTTCAATGTAACCTTTCCCAAGGCGAGATGCGGTAGGGGCCGATTCATATACACAACAGAAGTTACAAAGAGAGGTTGAAATAAGATCCAGAAGAGTAGGGCCGGATTTAGACTTGCTGAGGCCCTAAGCTATACAAAACCCAGAGGCCCCCTACTGTTTTAAATTACATCAGCTGGTCTCAGAAAAATTTAAAATATATACGCCTTTTTAATAATTGAAATCATTTTTACTTGAGGCCCCAGCAGATTGCGAGGCCCTAAGCTGTAGTTTATTTAGCTTATGCGTAAATCCGGCACTGACTGAGTAGCTGGTTCACACTGTGCTTCTGAGAAGTGTTTCTGAGCAGGTGTCGTGTCAGAGGGAGACGATCAGACAGATAGACAGACCCCCCCCCCTTCTCCCAATGTCTGTCGGAGAATCCTTGCGCCCCCCAAGCGAGAAGGGCCTGCCTGCCGGCGGCGGCGCCTTCTCCTCCTTCCCCAGTTCCCCCTCTCCCCTGTCCACACGGCGGCCTCCTCCCCGTCCCGCCTCTGCCGCGCGTTCTGGCTCCCCTCGCGGGGCCTGGAGGGGGAATGGGTGGAGTTGAGGAGCCGGGTTTCCTGAAAGGAAGTGACCCAAGGCAGCTGGAATGCCAGCCTGGCTGCGCGGCGCGTCTCCCGCTCGCTCCGTCGTGCAGCGCCCGCCCCGGGGAAGCCCGAGCGCCGCCGACCGCGGGGGGCCAGGGCGAGAGGGAGGGCGGCGGCGGCGGCGGAGGGGCCGCCGGGGCGATGCCGCACTTCACGGTGGTGCCGGTGGAGGACAAGCACCGGACGGACTACGACAACTTGGAAGGGCTCAGCTGGGTGGACTACAGCGAGCCCGGCGGCGCGGCGCAGCTGCACCCGCGCGATGCCTACGACACGGTCAGCTCCGACGGTGAGTGGGGGCGGGGGGCCCGGAGCCGCCCGCCTGCTCGGGGAAAGTTCGCCTTTTGTCTCGGCTGCTTCGCGAAAAGGGGCGTCGCTCGCTCTTAAAGAGAAGGAAAGTCCCGCTATTCCGGCGTTGCGCCAGGCGGGGTGCCAGCTTTGTCGGGAAGAGCAGCCCGTCTGTCCCAGACAGTGTGTTGTGTCTCTTTTCGAAAGGAGGCTCGATGTGGGGTGGGGGTGTTACTCCGCCTGTGGGTTCGAGGGGCTGGGTAGCACCGAAGCTAGGGCTGGTTCACGCGAGCGAATGAGCGTTTCTGAGCATGTGCAGAGTTGGGAGGCAAGATGGGGGTGGAGCTTGTGTCAGTTGAGGTTTAAACCAGCCCTAGTCTGACTGCTTGGAGTAACTCCGAGTAAGAGCCATCACGGAATGAACGTTAATGAGCATGTGTAGAGTTTCAGCGGCAGCCCTTGCAAGGAGGCAAGCCGAGAAATGGTGGTGATGCTAGGCCTCAGGTGGTAAGCTGTAAGAGCTATCACGGAATGAACGTTTCTGAGCATGTGTAGCGTTTCAGCGGCAGCCCTTGCTAGGAGGCAAGCTGAGAAATGGTGATGCTAGGCCTCAGGTGGTAAGCTGTGGGTGTCATCGACTGTAGTTTTATGTATACCCTGTTAGCTTTAGACCAAAGGTCTGGCTTTCTTTTCCCACCAGCTAGATGCCTTTGAGATGGCTGACTGTGCGGGGGGAAAGATACAGCAGCCTTCTTATTCCCCCCAGCATCCAGTGCCCAGAGGTATACTGCCCATACACATAAAGGTGTCATTCATCTGTTATGGTTAGTAGCTGCTGGTAGGCTTTCCTTGCATGAATGGATGTAAAGGGCTCAGAAGCAAAGTTTGAATGAGGTACCGGTTGAGTACCCAGAGCAATCTCAGAGGGTAACTCTATTGTGAGAGAAAAGGGAGCACCTGCCTGCATCTTAATCCCTTCTTCTGAGTTTATTAAAGGAATCCGGATGCAGTGAAGTGCTCAAAATGGCCCAGCAGGGTCCTAAAGGGTTAACAAAGGGTGAAGAAAAGACAGATTCCAAGCATGTGGGTTGGTTGGTGGTATGGGACGTCCTCTGTCCAGTGCTCCCTCTAAGCTGTGGAATCTTCTGAGCAAAAATTCTGCTTTGTGAGCTACTGGCATTAAAGTTGTGAGCGAGCCATTTGGCTACTGCATGAATCAGTTTGCTCTGGAGCCATCCCTTCCTGAGCTAAGATGAAAATGTGTGAGCTGGAAGCTAAACAGCTGTGCGCCAGCTCACACTAACTCAGCTTAGAGGGAACACTGCCTCTATCGTGGTGGGGGATTGGACTGGGAGACCTTGGGGTGCATTCCACCTCCATTCTGTAGGAATCTAGAGGATCTCTACAGGGCAGATACCTGAAGGACAAACTCCAGGTGTGATGGCGGTGCCTGGATTTTCTGCTGCAACGCAAATAGCACCTTGTATGGAGCAATTTGGGTCAGGATAGTACGCGCAAGGAAATTGCCTTGTACTGAATCAGACGCTTGATCCATCAAGGTCAGTATTGTCCACTCAGACTGGCAGCAGCTCCCCCGAGTTCCAGGCGGAGGTCTTTCACATCACCTACTAGCTGCTCCTTTTAATTCGGATAGGCCAGGCTAGACCGATCTCGTCAGATCTCAGCTAAGCAGAGTCGACCCTGCTAGTAGTTGGATGGGAGGCCATCAAGGAAGCCCAGAGTTGCTGTGCAGGGGAAGGCCGTGACAAACCACCTCTGAATGTCTCTTGCCTTGAAAACTCTACAGGGTCACCATAAGTCAGCTGTGACTTGACGGCACTTTCCACCTCCACCACCACCACCACCACATGACCTGGTCCTTTTAATTGGAGAGAACAGGGATTGAACCTGGGGCCTTCTGCATGCAAAGGTTCAAATCCCCATGCTGCCACAAAAGCTTGCTGGGTGACCTTGGGCCAGTCACTCACTCTCAGCTCAATGTACCTCACAGGGTTTTTGTGAGGATAAAACTGAGAAAAGGAGAATGTTGTAAGCCAGTTTAGGTCCCCATTGGAGAGAAAAGAGGGGCATAAATAAAGTAAAATAAATACACACGTGGAAGTGCTGTGCACCTGCCAAGTATTTAAAGGCAGAGGTTCTTCTAAGTAGGTACTGAATGCATTTTGCTTACTGCTGAATAGCTGGAGTCTCTACATATTGAAGATCAGGGTGTTCAAATTCTGGGGATGTTATTTCCAGGCTGGCATTTGTCACTTTAGAAACTGAGCCCTCCCATGTTTCTTCCTGGGCCAGTGGCCTGCACTGTACATCACATTTCTTTGTCCCGTACCAATTTTCTGGGTATCATCTTCCTTACAAACATCGCCTCACAAGATGAGGGGATTCTGGCAAGCCTAAACATTTGGGGAATTTAGAAATCTTTTTTTAGGTGCTTTAGAAACCAGGGTAATCCCAAATACTTTTGGAGAATCATAAATGTGAAAGGCATTTCTGCAGGCGTCAGAGGGCATGTAGATCTTTCCACGTTTTCCTCCTCCACCCTCTCTTTTTCTTCTCTCCCCCCCCCCCCCCCTTTTTTTCCCCCCCCCCCCCCCCCCGTCTTCCACTCTCCCTGCCAGTTCATTTCAACTTTTCATGAATGGGGGGACTGTTGATGTCCGGGACAGTCCATCCTGGGAAAGAATGGCCAGCTGTTCTTTTCACAGGCAGGCAGAGGGTGGTGGAGCCCTGGGCTGCTGGCTCAGCAGTTCATCCCTGTGACTCTAGGCAAGAAAAATCTGCCTTAATTGCAGAGAAATGGGCACGTGGCAGGTTGGGATGCATTTGTGCCCCAGGGCAGTTCTAAATTGTGGTAGCTGACAAATAACTTCTCCTTTTAAAATGGCGATTTGGGTTTCTCTTCCAGGGGAATGCAGCTCTAGGAATTCTTTATTTATTTATGTAGTCATTCCTTCATTTGATTTATGCCCCCCTCCATTCCCCATAAGCAGGGCTCAGGGCTTCCAGCAACTAAACGTACAATAGTACAGCTGCACATTACACTTTAAAACCAAATTGTTACAGATTAAAACCTAGCCCTTCGTTAAGTACATCAAATCAGATGGTACCCTCATACCCATCTCAGGTGGACAACTGGGGGGCAGCCAGCATAGAGGAGGGGGTAAGAAGGAGGGAGGGCCAGCAGATCTTACTGGTCACCACTGTTCTCAACCAGACGCCTGGCAGAACTTCTCGGTCTTACGGGCCCTGCGGAACTGGCCCAGTTCCCACAGGGCCTGGGTCTCATTAGACAGAGAGTTCTACCAGGTTTTGGATGAGATAGGTTTTCTGGGATCTATGCTAGCCCAGTCTCAGAAGCGAAGCAGGGCTGGCTGGTTAGTACTTGGACAGGAGACCACCAAGGAAGTCCCAGGTTGCTGTGCAGGGGCAGGTGATGGCAAACCACCTCTGTTCGTCTCTTGCCTTGAAAACGCTATGGAGTTGCCAAAAGTTGGCTGCAACATGACGGCATTTTCCATTCTACCAGTACGTGGAAGGTTCGGCACAGAAGCTGCGCTGATTGCTGAGCTTCGCCTGGGCTGCATTCAAAACATCTGCAACAAACTGTAGTTAGCATTCCAGGTGGAAGTAACAAATGTGGTGCCCGTGTGTGAATCTTGATTTCTATGCTTCCTATCCCCTCTCAGCCCTCCCCCCAGTAGGGAGGATGTCAGCAGACATCCAGGGAGGGTTTGGGCTGTAGCAAAGCAGTGGAAGATCTCCTTGGCATCCCAAAGGTCCCAGGTTCTGGCCCCAGCATTTTCAGCTAAAAGGCTCAGGTGGTAGGTGATGTGAAAGACCTCTCTTTGAGACCTTGGAGAGCAGCTGCCAGTCAGAGCAGGCAATGCTGGTCTTGATGACACCAGTGGTTTTGCCTCAGGATAAGGCAGCTTTTTTAAAGGGCTGTGACTCACTGGTAGAGTAACTGGTTTGCATGCAGAAGGTCCCGGGTTCAATCTCCGGCATCTCCTGTTAAAAGGATTGAGTAGTAGGCAATAGCCCTAACTTGGATATCCTGGTCTCAGAAGCTAAACAGGGTTAGCCCTGGTTAGTGTTTAGGTGGGAGACTACCAAGAAATTGAAGAGCCTCTTTGTAGAGGCACGCAATAGCAAGCCACCTCTGAATGTCTCTGGCCTTTAAAATCCTACAGGGTCTCCATAAGTTAGTTGCAACCTGTTGGCAAGGGGAAAAAAGGTAGGTGATAGGGAAGACCCCCAACCTGAGACCTGGGAAAGCTCTACCACTGAATTATAGCCCTTCCCTTTTCAAACGCCTCTCATTTCATTCTTGTTAATACAATTTGAGATAACATGCTGCTGAATAGGGTGGTGTTGATAGGGATCCTCTCATTTCATTCTTTTAAATACAATTTGAGATAACATGCTGCTGAATAATAGCGTGGTTGGGTACAGCTGCCTTGAACCACAAGGAAAGGCAGGGTATAAATGCTTTAATAAATAATAAATAGAAATAAATAAATTGGGACGTCGTCAACCACCTTCAGATGACTGGTTCATTCAGTCCAGTAGGTTCTGAGTCTTGTGCTGAGAGGTCTTTCCCAGCCAGCCTTTCTGGGTTCTTTTTTTGTCTGGAGATCACAAGGGTTATTGAGGAAACACTCTGATGGATCAAACCAACCACCCATCTAATCCAGCATCATGGTTGGTTAGTGGCAAACCAGGTACACCCAGGAGACTCCCAGGCTGGACACAGAGGCCAAAGCCACCTCTCAGTAATACTCTTGAGATACACTGCTCCTGAACATGGAGGTTCCATTTAGCCAACGGATAACTGTCCTCTGGATTTGTGTAAGCCAAAAATCTGTCCCACATGCTGAAAGAACCACATCAGATGGGATAACGTGTAGTATCTGTGGTTCTGTGAAATCATCCACATACCGATTCTGGGGTACTTTAGTCCTTGGCAAAAAATTTAAAGTATAACCCTGGTCCAGCTTGAAATGAGTGCGAGTGCAGTTCTGGGTGTGATTTTCCTCCACCAGAGAACAACCAGTGCAGGTGTTCGTTTGGACTTTGGGGTGCTCTGGGTTTGCTTTTGTATTTGCTGAGGTTTCTGTACAAACTGTGTGGCTCAAAGGTCTAAGAAATTAGAGGATCTAGTCCTAAGGGGTGTGGGTTGGATCATGTCCACTTTTCTACTGGCAAAAGAAAGAGGGGCCCCTTTTCGTGTCTCTGAAGACTAAGCTACGGACAGTGTTTCCTCTAAGCTGTGTGGGTGAGCAGGTGCTCATTAACACAGGACGCTCGCTTAGCAGTAGTCTGGAACCATGCAAGGTCTTGCACTGCCTATGGCCTATGATGAAGTTATATTCTGCTCAGGATGTGAACTGCTCTGCTCAGTAGGGGGGGAAAATTGGAGGGGGCAATGGCTTTGGATCCTGGGACCCATGTGTACAAAAGCCATTCAGGATGAGGAGACAGATTGGGCAGAAAAGCATGGAAAAACTGTTCAGTAGACATTCACGTTTATAGAAGTCCGTTTTCTTTAAACTATGTAAACACGGTTTTTTTAAAAAGTAAGTTAAACTCCTTAATCTCATGCTGCTGTTTGCTTTTCCTTTTCAGCTGCTTACTCTGTTTCCTTTGGCTTGTCTTTAAATACACATCCACAGATATCACATAGGGGGGATTTAAAAACTCATTCCACGAACCACGCTTTGCTGGGCATCGCGCCAGGCATGGACGTTTTGCACATGTGCAGGCTCAGCAGGCATAGCTGCCAGTTGTAGCCATGATAGGTAAAATCCTGAGACAGCAAGGATCCATCGATACATGTTCCCAGTTGGGCCTGTGGCTCAGTGGCAGAGCATGCAGAAAGTCCCAGGGTCAGTCTCCAGCATCTCCAGTTAAAGGGGTTAGGTGATGTCAAAGACCTCCGCCTGAGACCCTGGAGAGCCGCTACCAGAGTTGGCAATACCAACCTTGATAGACCAATGGTCTTATTCAGTAGAAGACAGCTTCATATGTTCAACCCACCTCAATTCTTCATCTCCCCTCTCTCCCCCCTCCCCCTCTCTTCACCTCTTCCTTTCCCCACCTACCTAACTTCACAGGGTTGGTTGTGAGGGGAAAGACAAACCTTGAGCTGCTTGGAAGAGAGATGGGATTAAAATGCACTGGAGCAGACGTGGCGTTGTGGCATTGTCTGGTATGTCTGCTGGTACTTCCCATAATGTCCTAGTTACTGCCAGCACTGTCAAGCGTGTGCACATGATGCACAGGACTTTGGGCAGGCAATCCGTCCACCAGAGCACCCAAAAAGATGCTCACTCAGTCTGAGCCAATCACATTTGTGGGTACAGACTACCAAGGCTTTGAATGTTCTATGGCAGTTATGGAGTGTTTGTAGCCAGCTGTTGGCTGGTGAAGATGCAGGAGACTGGCTCAGATGTGGAACATCTGTGCATTTTGGACATGTGTTTCTTAGCAATTAATTGAGAGTCCTTTTTCCGGAAAGTATTCTCTCCATTGCTGTATAGGCAGTTCCTGAAGTCAGATGAGGCTGTGTTTAAGCTTGCTAGATCTTCAAGCACCAGCGGATCTGGGTGTGTTTTCACTTAACCTTTTGTTTGCAGGTGGTATTAATCTTTGCCTCAGTTGTACCTGCATCATGTATGTGCCTTGCCAAGTAGAGGAGGTAGGCTGATTGGGGCGGGCACTATGGGAGACATGCCCAGGCCGTCTTTTTGCTGAAATGGTGCCTTCGGGCATATGTCGAATTGGAGAACAAGTTTCTGTTTGTTTGCTTACAAAGTTTATATGCCTGTATTTTCAAACAACGTTAAGGCAGTTTGCTTAAGCTATTTAAAACTGTTAGATGACCATAGAACACAATATTTAAAACCAGTAAATAACAAAAACTGTCTGGAAAATAAGATAAAAAGTAAGTCAGTTCGCAGAGTCATCTCTTCTAACATAATTTCTTGTTCTTTTGTTTTAATTGCAAATTTCTCCTAACATAAGTTCAGTTTTACATAGTCAGGAAGGACAGAAGCACAGGGGGAGGGGTTGTTTCCCTAACTTTCTCAGGTGAGCAGAGTGGCCGCTGTCCCTTTAATAGCGACTGGATGTGTGGGGAATGAGCAGTTGAACCTTTTCATGGCATAGCCATAAATTGTGTGTAAGGTTACTGTTGAGTTACAGCTGACTTGTGGTGACCCTGTGGGGTTTTCAAGGCAACAGAGGTGGTTTGCCATTGCCTGTCTCTGTGTAATGACCCTGGTATTCCCGGGTGGTCTCCCATCAAAGTATTAACTAAGGCTGACCCTGCTTAGTTTCTGTGATCTGACAAGCTCAGGCTAGCCTGGGCCCTCCAGGGCAAGCGGACTGGTGAGTAGTCCCACCAGGTAGGCACTACAGCTGAGAAGGCCGTAATAGGTTCACACACTTGTCTACTGGCGAGGGTCTTCAAGAGACCCTACTCAGATGAGTGGAGCTGACTCAGTGGAGCATAATGGGACAGGCCATCCCGTAGTTGTAAAGGTCTTAGGCCCTTGGGAGGGCTTTGTAAGTAACCAGCCCATACTTCAAATTGAACCAGAACGCCATCTTATAACAACGAACTATTTATTATGCAGCACTTTATAAATCATGATTGTTTACTGTTGAACTGTTTTTAGATGATTTAATGTGATTTTAAACCGCCCACCCAGCGGTTCGAAAGCAAGTAAATATTGCGAGTAGATTAATGGGTACCTGCCCTTAGGTGGCAGGGGGCACCCTCCCCCATATGGGGGTGTGCGGCAGGAGCATTAAAGCAGCAGCGGCGAAAAATGGTGGCGACGGTGGAATGGCGAGGCATCAGATCGACGGAGCGAGGTAGCAGAGTGATGGAGGCAGAGACGGAGGCAGAGCCATAGGAGGACGTGGTGACGTGCACAGGTGCAGCGGAGCCGGATCGGACGTTAGCTGGGCTGTAAGTCGACACGTCCCACGCACTAGAGGAGCCCGCCTAGAAAGAAAGCCGCCGGACCGAAAAGACCTCGCCAGACACCGGAGACACCAGGAACATCGGAACACCGACGCCCGAAAAAGACCGCCCGGGAAAAAGCCGAGAACAGCGAGCCCTGCCACCTGGGTGCCGATAGTTAGCCCCGACCTCTGTAAACATGTGGCCTTAGTTAGGGATAATTCAGAACTGTGTAAACCGCTCAGAGACCCTTCGGGGTTTGGAGCGGTATAGAAATCTAAAGTATAAATATATAAAATAAATAAATAAACTGTACCGTATTTACCATTGTAAGCCGCCCTGAGCCGCCATAAAGCAGGGAGGGTGGGGTATAAATCAGATAAATAAATAATTAAAATAATCAGCAGCCAATGAAACAATTGCAAAGATCTGGGGGAAGGGGAGAATCTCTGTGTGTGAGGCTCTTGTGCATGCACAGAGTATGGTCAGTGCTGGTTGCATTTTTTGTGTGTGTCACAAAGCAATACGATTCCAATAACAGTGAGAGAAGGTGATATGAGGGGGGAGAATGAATGCCAAAGTTCAGACTAAGAAATACAGGAGCTCCCAGAGGTCTGGAGGACAGTGTGATCCACTACTATACTTCAAAGGTAGCAGTGTGCTCTACTCTTATTCAAAGTTAGCAACCTGCATGGCCTAGTGTGACCTGAGCTCATCAGGACTTGGGAGCTAAGCAGGGCTGACCACGGTCAGTACTTGGACTGGGTGATGAACACCAAGGAAGACCAAGTTTGCTATGCAGAGGAAGGCAATGGCAAACCACCTCTGCACGTCTCTTGCCTTGAACACCCCACGGTTGGGGTCGCTATGAGTTGGTCATAACCCAACAGCACGTTCTGCTTTTTCTTCTATACCTCCGTGTTACAGCTGTGAGCATGCTCAGGTTTATTCATGGAGTCCCTGTTTGTTCAGTCTGTTACATCAAATATTTGTAGCTATATACAATTTCACCCCTCCCTCCCTCCCTTTTAATCTTAATCTTTTCACCCCAGCCATGGGCACAAAATCTTAATTTCCCACTGAATGTCTTTTCTTTTTTCTTTCAGTATCCAATCTAGGTAGGTCTTCCATCTGGTCTTAATTTCCGTGGATTTTTCTTCCCATGTTGTTCCCTTGTTGGTTGACGCCACGATATCTGACTGTATAAAGTCAAACAAATAGTTGTGCCAAATTTCTATTGTCCATTTACTTTTGTCTTTCCAACCTAGAGCTATAACCGCCTTTCCCGCCAGTAGCATAGCCTTAACTAAATTTTGAGTAGTCCTATCCTGTAACGGGCTTCCTATTGTACTTAACAACATTAGATTAAAGTCTATAGTTAATGTTATGTTGCATACTTTTCTAATAATTTCAACAATTTCCCTCCAGAATGACTTTACTTTTGCACATTCCCAACACATGTGTGCATACCAACCTTTAGACTGTTTACAGTGCCAGCACACCAAACTCAATCCTGGGATCATATTAGCTAGCTGTGCTGGTGTCTTATACCATTTTCTAAGGAATTTATATTCAAGTTCTTTAAACCTGGTTACTTTGATATCTTCCACTCCTTTCATAATTTTATCGACCATCCTTTCTGTTATCTGACCTTCGTGGCTCCATCTCTTTTGTAAGTATTCTGTTATTTTATCTTTATTTGTTAACATCTTTCTATATATTTTTCCTACCATTCCCTTTTTCTTTGTATAATACTTCCATTGGTGCGTCTGTCCAGAGGTCTTCCTTTTCACTGATCATTTTAACTGTCTTATATAGCCCTGCTATTTTTAACCATTATTTTTTGCCTATCTCTTCTGTTATTTCCTGTAAGGGTTTTAGATTTCCACCACTAAACATATCGCCCACTCTATAATAGCCTTTAATTTTTAGCATTTCCCACCATTTAATTTCTTGCACTTCCTTGTTGATAGTTTCGAGGGGAGCCCATCTTGAGACTTTCCCTAGCCAATAGGGTTGCCATTTCTTCCAAATTTCCAAATGCTCTTCTAGGGCCTAATGTTAGTTTTAAGTCCTTTGTCGTTACTATAGAGAAAATGCCAAATCTACCTATATTACTATAGATTTCGTTCTCAAAATTCACCCACTTCTATACCTTTTCCTCGCCTATTTCTAATAATGGTTTAAGCTGAAAAGCTTCATAATAGTTGTTTAGGTCTGGGATTCCCCATCCTAATTCTGATTTATGACTATATATTATTCTCTTATGAAACCTAAATTTTTTGCTGTTGAATATCCACTCTTTTAATACTCTGTTCCATTGTTCAAAAAAAATTTTTCATCGATCCCAGTGGCAGTGTTTGGAATAGGTACGTTAACTTTGGTACACAGAACTTTTTAACACTTCTTATTCTAGATGATATCTCTAGTGTTTTATATTTCCATCTTTTCATATCCCTCTCTATTTTTTCCCATATTTTTCATAATTATCCCTTATCATTTTGTCAATATTTTTTGCAAAACTATACCTAAGTATTTAAATTTCTTAACACCCATTCCTATGTTCGTGCTCCTATTTAACTCCTGCCTTTCTTCTCTATTTACATTAAGATATATGATTTCTGATTTTGCCATGTTAACTCCTAGCCCTGAACACTTTTCAAAGCTTTCTAGGATAATCTCAACCTCTTTACCTCCTTCTTTAGGGTTTGTCATGGTTACTATTATATCATCAGCAAATAAATTGAGCTTCATTTCTTCATTGCCTATCTTATAGCCTTCTATTCTTTCCGAATTTCTAATCCGTTCCGCTAATTGTTCTATTGCTATTATGAATATAAGTGGGGATAGTGGGCATCCTTGTCTTACTCCTCCTTGTATGGGAAATGCTTGTGAGTGTTCATTGTTTACTCTTACTTTCGCCTTCCCTCCTTTATATGTCTCCTGAATTGCCTGTAAGAACCCTTTCCCTATCCCTATTTTCTTCATTATTTGCCATAAATATTCATGTGAAAGAGTGTCAAAGGCTTTATACACATCCAATTTTAGTAGTCCTATTTTCTTTTGTTGGCCATGGTATAAGACATTTAGAATATTTCTAATGGGGTGTGCTATATTTCTACCTTTAATGAACCCATATTGATCCCCTTTTATGATTGTCGGAATGGCTTTCTTTAGTCTATTTGCCAGTATTTTGGCAAAGATCTTGTAGTCTTGATTTAGGAGGCTTATAGGTCTGTACAAACCTACTTCTTCTGGATCCTTCTGAGGTTTTAGTATCAATATTATTTCTGTTTCCCTCCATGTCTCGGGGACCTTCTTCCCTTTCAAAATTTCATTAAATACTACCTGCAATTCGGGTGTTATAATCTCTATCATTTCTTTGTAGCATTCGCCTGTAAAACCATCTAGCCCTGGCGATTTGCCTTTTTAAAGTTATTTTATTACATCTCTTATTTCCTGAACTGTAATCTCGCCCTCTAGTGCTTCTTTCCCTTTTTTCTCCAAGGGTAGACTAGTTGTCTCCTGAGACTCTATTGTGGTCTTTTTCTTATATAAATTTTTATAAAAGTTCTCAAAAGCCTTAATGATTTCCTTGGGACTTTGTGTTGAGTTGATTTTTATACTTCTAACCGTCTGGTAAGGAATGACTTCCAGAGGAATAGCATCAACACAGCGAAAAGATTGGCAAACTATCTGAAGATTAAAAAAGGGCTCTTTGCCATCCTATGCAAGCTGTAGGAATTGGTAATATAAAAATCAAACCTCTAAACTGCAGCAGGGCAGTAAAAACAAACAAACAGCTGAACGACTGGAGATTCTTGGTAGTAGCACTTAGAGGCAAATAAGCAATCAATGTGACAGTGAATAACTTCTGTTATGATATGTTTCTTCTTTTATTTTCTACCCAAACTGAAACAATGACTCTTATACTAACAGGAAATTACAGACTTCTGAAAAACTTGTGGTTTCTAGTAATAGGGAACTTTTTAGTTCTTGAAGAATATGAAAAAGGGGGGTTGGACTTTCATCAGAAAGAAATTTTTTATCTCAACGGTCGTGTTTGCTATGAAGGTGGCCTGGAAGCGTAGCTTTCCCCCATAAAGCTCTTCTGACTTATCAGGTGTTGGCAGATTTCCCCTTTCATGTCATTTTTATAATTGGAGAAATGCACCCTTGATTAAAATGCTCCTCTGAGGCAGCTGTTGCTGTTTTTGCCTCAAAGGATGACGAGTAACGCCAGCTTCAGAGGAGAAGGAGCAGACGTGTTTTGACGCCTTTTTAGAAATCTCCAGTAATGCTGGTTCTGTCAGGGAAGGTGCGGAGGCCGGACTTTTCTGATGACTCAACTGTTATAACAAACAACTCTCTTCAGCTTTCTCTGTCAGAAACATAGCTGGGCTTTTCCAGGTGAGAAAACACCTGTAAATGGATGTATGTAAACATTCAAAAATAGATGGCTTCATGTAAACATAATTATTTTTCTGGGGGGAAAGTCCACTAAACCACAAGTCCCTTCCCTGAAGGGTAAGAGAGCCAGTGTGGTGGAGTGCTTAGTGTGTCAGACTAAGATGCAGGAGACCCAGGTTTGAATCCCTGCTCTGCCCTGGAAGCTCTCTGAGGTAACCTTGGGTCCGTCACTCTCTCTCAGCCTAATCTACCTCAGAATTATTTTTGTGAGGATAAAATGGAGTAGAGGAAGATGATATAGTAAGCTGCTTTGGTTCCCTGTTGAGGAGAAATGTGGAGTATAAATATTTATTAATATATTAAAATATTTATACCATGCCTTTCCTCTTGGCCCAATGTTTGTTTGTTTTTTAGATACCTGGTTTTTGAGGAGGCTGTTGAAAGACAGGAAACCCTAAAGAATTTTTTAGCACTATGCAGGTGTTCAAAGGGCATACTGAGCATTAGGGTGGGATTGTGTTGTAAGTGGGGTGCTGGAGTTGTCTGCTGACGGTTGAGGAGGGGCTGTGGCTCAGTGGTAGAGCATCAGCTTGGCATGTAGAAGGTCCTAGTTTCAAACCCTGGCATCATCTATTTTTAAGAAGCAGGTGGGATGTGATGTGAAAAACCTCTAACCTGAGGCTCTGAAGAGCCACTGCCAGTCTAAGTGGATGAGACAGACCTTGAGGGACCAATGGTCTGATTCATTATATGGCTGTCTTCTGTGTTCACCATTTTTGAGGTTCCCAGAGGGCTACATACAATGTATCTCAGATCTAGATGCATGGTCTGCACCCTACAAAAATGGGTTGGATCCAGCCAGCTCTTGTCCATGAAAGTCCCCGGCTATGCAGCACGCCCTATTGAGGTGATCAAAAGGAACACTTTCTTCCTTGGTCACAGCAGAAAAGCTGATTGTATCCAACCCCATCAAAGCTACAAATTGCACACAGAAGCCTAGATGGGATCTCAAACCTGTGGAGGCAGAGCCTCTGATTCTGACACTCACCTTGCTCTATTCAGCAGTTGGTAGCTCAGACACCTGCTTGGGAGCTGTTACCTAGCAAAGACGCTGAAAAGGTGTCATAACGAATTAGGGTTGCCAGCCTCCAGGTGGGACCTGGGGATAGCCTGGAATTACAGCTCATCTCCAGAATACAGAGAACGGTTTCCCTGGACAAAATGGATGCTTTGGAGGGTGGACTCTGTGGGATAGCACCCCATTGAGATCCCTGTCCTCCCCAGGCTCCATCCCCAAATCTCCAGGAGTTTCCCAACCTGGATCTGGCAACCCCACAACCTCCATCCCCTGCTGGTGGCCAGGGGGGAACTTGGCCAGTGTTCCCTCTAAGCTGAGTTAGTGTGAGCTAGCTCACAGTTTTTTTAGCCTCCAGCTCACAGATTTTTGTCTTAGCTCAGGAAGGATGGCTCCAAAGCAAACAAATTTATTCAGTAGCCAAATTGCTCATCAGAGCTTTAATGCCAGTAGCTCACAAAGTAGAATTTTTGCTCCCAAGGAAGCATTGGCCCTGGCATCCCAGTCTGTATGTGTGTGTGTGTGTGTGAATGCTTATTGATCTCCAGAAATGCTTCTTTTTGTGCTTTTGAAACCTTTCATTTTTAAAAACACTGACTGGAGCCAGGGCTGTCTTG
Source organism: Gekko japonicus (assembly GCF_001447785.1). Classification (NCBI taxonomy): domain Eukaryota; kingdom Metazoa; phylum Chordata; class Lepidosauria; order Squamata; family Gekkonidae; genus Gekko; species Gekko japonicus. The sequence continues at coordinate 567,574 of NW_015162478.1, forward strand.
TAGATTGGGGCATTTTTGAAGGAACTCCTTTGTTGGGGGCAGAGTCAGGATGGCATAAACTCAGTAGCATAGCTAGCACTGAACCTGATGGGTGATTGCAGCTACCCCAGCAGAACTGGACTTTTCAGCTTGTTACTTGGGAATGTTTGTTTTAACTTTTCGGGATTTGTAAATATGCCTAACTCGTTTGTAAGAATGTGAGTACTTGATGCCCTCACTTAGCTGTTACAGAATTAGAGAGGCACTGGCTGAGTAGCAGAGATAATCCAAAATGGATGCTTCGTCTGGAAATGCTTTTGTATGGTGTGCCAATATAAAAAGAAAAAGAGCCACATAGAGGAGTTGGATTGCTGGGCACCAGAGTTCAGGCCGTTGGAGGAAGCCCTGTCAGCTGATGTAGCTCTTCCCTCAACTCAGCTATGTGGGAGGCTGGTTGCAGCTGGGGAAATATCCTGGGGCCAGCCAAGGCTGCTGTTGAAAACAAGCTGTAAGGCGGAACCCTTGAGCCTGCTTTGTGAGTCTTGAGAGAAGGGGAGTCTGGAGAAACCAAACTGAAACAATTTCCTCATTGGTCACCTAGCCTGCCAGTCATCTCAGGTAGGTGGTTAACTAGGGTTGCCAGGTCTGGGTTGGAAAATACCTGGAGACTTTTGGGGTGGATCTGGGAACGGGCGGTGTTTGGGGAGGGGAGGGGCCTTGGCATGGTACAATGCCATAGAGCCCACCCTTCAAAGCAGCCTTTTTTTCTCCAGGGCAGCTGATCTCTGTCAGCTGGAGATCAGTTGTAAAAGCGGGAGAGCTCCAGGCCCCACCTGGAGGCTGGCAACCCTATGGCTAAAAGCCATATGCAGTCAAAATAGAATTGTTAGTTACCGTTACTCTTCCTGACTTGCCCAAAAGAGCCTCATTTTTTAATTGTACATTTTGGAAATCTAACTCGGGTCTTTGAGGGCCATGGTCTTATTATAGGGTGCTCAGCACCTGCTATTTGGGCCCTTTATCGAAGCCTGGAAATGTGTTCCAGATACCTTTCCTCTTGTTTCTCCCCATCCAAATAGAAACATTTTTAACTCAAGGAAGCAACACTAACTGTTCTCTTCATCATTTGTATAATATAAAAATAATTAAGTGCTATCAAGTTGCCGTTCACTTACGGCAAACCTCCTCATGGGGTTTCAAGAGAAGAAATGGTGGTTTGACGTCGCCTGCCTCTGTGTCACAGCCCTGAACTGTCTCCCACCCAGATACTAACAGTGGCCAACTTGGCTTAGCTTCCAGGCTCTGATAAACTCCAGTCTCCAACTTCTCTGGTCTATTCAGACTGTTAAGCATCTATATGGCACATTTTAGAAAATCCTTCATGTTCTAGTAGAGATGATGTCTGGAAGGAAGGAGATGTCCAGAGGTGATTCCCCCCCCCCCATCGCCGTGCAGTGTTTTATTGTTGGAAATATTGGAAGATGCAACCTTTGCAACCCTTGGCTTTTCTGGGATTTCACCGCTCTGCAGTTAGGTTTCCTGAGCTCTCAAAGGCATAAACTGCCTCCCTTTCTGCTTGTTTAATGAGCTCTCTTTAAAGGACATCTGTGTAGCTAGCATCCAGTTGAAAAGCACAGCTGCAAGTGATAGCAGCCCTGACCTGGATAGCCCAGGCTAGTTGGCTCTCCTCAGAGAGCCAGTTTGCTCTAGGACCACGGAGAACTGGATCTGATTCCCCACTCCTTCACATGCAGCTGCTGGCGTGACCTTGGGTCAGTCATAAGTTCTTTCAGAGTTCTCTCAGGAGCTTTCCTCCAAAGAGCTCTTTCAGCCGATGTTCCCTCTAAGCTGTGGAGTCTTGTGAGCAAAAACTCTACTTTGTGAGCTATGGGCATTAAAGTTCTGAGCAAGCAACATGGCTGCTGCATAAATGAGTTTACTCTGGAGCCCTCCTTTCTGAGCTAGGACAAAAATGTGTGAGCCGGAGGCTAAAAAACTGTGAGCTGGCTCTCACTAACTCAGCTTAGAGGGAACACTACTCTCAACCCCACCTACTTCACACAGGGTGTCTGTTGTGGGGAAGGGAAGGGAAAAGAGATTGTAAGCCACTCGGAGACTCCTTCGGGTAGTGAAGGGTGGGGTATAAATCCAATCTCTTCTTCTTCATCATCATCATCATCTCAGAAGCTAAGCATGGTTAGCGCTGGTTAGCACTTAGATGGGAGACCACCAGGGAAACCCAGGGTCGCTATGCAAAGGAAGGGAACGGCAAACCACCTCCATTTGTCTCTTGCCTTGAAAACCCCATATGGAGTCTCCATAAGTTGGCTGTGGCCTGAGGGGGGGGGGGGGGTGACAGCAAGCAAGGATATGACTAAAAAGCTGCTGTGGGAGGCTGAAAATGGAGGTGGAGGCTGGCAGCTGGGAAGAAAGTATTCAATCCTTTCCTTGTCTGCCTTGTTCCAGCTCATGAGTCCCCCAACCTCCTCCCCTGTCACTTTCCCACCTGCTGGTGCAGTGATATGGCGGCATCTTTTCTCTGGGCTGCTGGAACAGCAACTTGGATTTTCTGTAATCCTGAGTAGAAATAATCCTGGGGGGAAAGTTGAAGGCCCTCAGCTCTCTCTCCTTTTAAAAACAGAAATTCTGGGGAAGGTGATGTGCATCTGCATTTATGGCAGTTTATGGCAGAGGTGACATTCGAACCTTTGGCCTGCTGGTCCAGCCGTCGGTCCCCACACCTCACAGTCATGCTGGCGTTCCCCCAGTAGTACCACCATCTAGCTCTGCCCCAGCTCTGCCCCTTCCTCTCTCCCAAAGTTATCTGATTACTTTTTAATGAACAGCTTAAGTTTTGGCTGTTCGCGGTGATGAAACCCCATGCTAAGGGGAGATTAAGACATTCTGCAGTCTTGCTGGCTGGCAAAATGCAGTTGGGCATAAAAGCCGTCTCCCGAGTTTGCTTGTTGTTTGAGGCTGTGTGCTTAGTATTTGCTTGATAACTGGATGTAGCGGGATGGGGGATGCTCAGCAGAACAGTAACCTAAAAGGAAGTAACGGTAAGTGCTTTCCTAGTAGAGGACTCCTGCGAGGAATTGGAAAGGTTTGGTACGGGCATTTCAATTTTATCAAAATGTTTCGTTCAGGTCTAGATTAGTTTGCACCACTAGACAGGGCCAGTCCCGCTGGCATGGGTGGGTTGCAGAGTTACTCACTTGACTTGGTGCAGCTGTTTATCTGGGGAATAGACTAAGTAACAAAAATTTCTTTCTTTCTTTCTTTCTTTCTTTCTTTCTTTCTTTCTTTCTTTCTTTCTTTCTTTCTTTCTTTCTGAAGTTCAATAGGTTTTGGAAGAAATCCTTCATTACTATATATGCCCTGCTTTGCATTCTCCATCTCCAGATTTGAACCCTGACTGAAATCCACAGAGCACGTAGGCCATTCTGGACAGCATCGCACCGTGTGTGATATGACTGATTGTTGCATGGAGGGTACCCATTTTACTTGATGGTTTTTGTGACCCAAATTCTGTCTGGCATTGATCATATACCACCACCAAAGTGATTTCTTGTTGGGAAAGCAAAATGCACATATAATTGAAAGAGATGGATTTCTTAGTGGTGAAGTCAAGGATATTTGCTAGCCCACATGGTGGGTTGTTTTAATAAGTGACAGGCAGTGTGATGCAGTGGGTGGAGCAGGGGGAGTCTGTAGCCTTTGGCGCCAGAGCCAAATGTGGGTTCAGTACTCAACCAAATAAGAAAATGAAATCTTTAAGTTAAGTTCTATTGGATGAGGAAGGGTGGTGCTGGAATAACTACAATGTGAAAGGAATGACAAGCGGAGATTTTTATGGGACTAAAGGGGCTTCTTGGAAATGTTAGAGGGGAGCAGTTGCAAGAAATGCCAATGTAAGCCATGCACAGATTTATGCCAGCGCACTGAAACAATTACGCAGGGTGCTGTTGTGCATTTCAGGAGACCTTGTGTGGTGTACTGGTTAGCGTGTGGGTCGAGGATCTGAGAAATTCAGGTTCGAATCCTCACTCTGTCATGGAAGCTTTCTAGGTGACCGTGGGGCAGTCACAAACTCACAGCCTAACTTGCCTCACAGGGTTGTTGTAAGGATGAAAATGGAGGAGAGGGTCATACTGCTTCTCAATTCTTCCTTAAAGTTCAATAGGTTTTGGAAGAAATCCTTCATTACTATATATGCCCTGCTTTGCATTCTCCATCTCCAGATTTGAACCCTGACTGAAATCCACAGAGCACGTAGGCCATTCTGGACAGCATCGCACCGTGTGTGATATGACTGATTGTTGCATGGAGGGTACCCATTTTACTTGATGGTTTTTGTGACCCAAATTCTGTCTGGCATTGGTCATATACCACCACCAAAGTGATTTCTTGTTGGGAAAGCAAAATGCACATATAATTGAAAGAGATGGATTTCTTAGTGGTGAAGTCAAGGATATTTGCACACCCACATGGTGGGTTGTTTTAATAAGTGACAGGCAGTGTGATGCAGTGGGTGGAGCAGGGGGAGTCTGTAGCCTTTGGCGCCAGAGCCAAATGTGGGTTCAGTACTCAACCAAATAAGAAAATGAAATCTTTAAGTTAAGTTCTATTGGATGAGGAAGGGTGGTGCTGGAATAACTACAATGTGAAAGGAATGACAAGCGGAGATTTTTATGGGACTAAAAGGGCTTCTTGGAAATTTTAGAGGGGAGCAGTTGCAAGAAATTCCAATGTAAGCCATGCACAGGTTTATGCCAGCGCACTGAAACAATTACGCAGGGTGCTGTTGTGCATTTCAGGAGACCTTGTGTGGTGTATTGGTTAGTGTGTGGGTCTAGGACAGTGGTGGCGAACCTATGGCTCCTCTGCCAGAGGTGGCCCTCAGAGCCCTCTCTGTGGGCATGCGTGCCATCGTCCCAGCCAGGCCCAGACCATCATTAAAGTGTCGAATTCTCTGCCAAATAATTTTAAGTAAATGAAAACATTTGGGATTGCTTTCCTTACTTTGTTTGGATCATCTTAAGTTAATGTATGAGTTGTTTTTTCTACAGTATAGCCTCAGTATTCAGGTTAAATTGCCGTGTTGGCACATTGCGATAAATAAGTGGGTTTTGGGTCGCAGTTTGGGCATGCGGTCTCTAAAAGGTTTGCCATCACTGGTCTAGGATCTGAGAAATCCAGGTTCGAATCCTCACTCTGTCTGGAAGCTTTCTAGGTGACCGTGGGCTAGTCACAAACTCTCAGCCTAACTTGCCTCACAAGGTTGTTGTAAGGATGAAAATGGAGGAGAGGAGAACGACATGAGCTGGCTTTGGGTCCCTATTGGATAGAAAACCGGAGTAAAAGAAGCAAAATACCAATTATCATTAATGTTAATTTGTATCATTTCAGGTATGCATTAAATGATCTCTTGGTTCTGAATTTTGATGTTGCTTGGCTCTTCAGTTGTAGAAAGTTGCTGACCCTAACGGTAGAGGGTTGGACTAGGATCCGGGAAGTCATCTGTTAAGCTCACCTTATTGATTTTCACATTTATATCCCGCCCAACCCATCAACGGGCTCAGGGCAGGTTACAACATTTTAATAAATACAATAAAATGTAAAACACGTTAAAACATATAAAATCGGTAGTCATGCTTGCTGTAGGGAGAATCCAGCCCATTGATATAACTTGGTATGGCCGGTCAGTCAGTCTGCCTTATTTACCTCACAGGATGGTTCTTGGGGCAGAGTGAGGGAGGACAGAATGTTGCATGCCGCCCAGAGCTTCTTAGAGGAAGGGGGAAATAAAAACGTGTTAGGATTTCTGAAAATAAATATATTGCTCATAAATGTTGCAACCTGTGCTCCATGCAAACAGACTTGTCAGAGACGTATGAGGATTTTCTTTCACATAAAAAAGCCATTTGGCACAAGTGTATCCATGAGAAAGCTTTTGTCCTGCCTTCAAATGTGAGAATGCATGGGGGGGGGGGAGAGATTGGGGGATGTTCCAGTCAGTCAGTCTGCCTTATTTACCTCACAAGATGGTTGTTGGGGCAGAGTGAGGGAGGAGAGAGTGTTGCATGCCACCCAGAGCTTCTTAGAGGAAGGGGGAAATAAAAA
>NW_015162478.1:573724-586570 GCF_001447785.1 Gekko japonicus
TATCCCCAGGAGCTGCGGTGGCTCAAGTGGTTAAGACGCTGAACTGCAGGCTGTGGAAGGTTGGTAGTTCAGCAGTTCGAGACCCGGATGCCGCATGATGGAGTGAGCTCCCATCTCTAGTTCCAGCTCCTGCCAACCTAGCAGTTCGAAAGCAAGAAATTGCAAGTAGATAAATAGGTACCACTTCGGTGGGAAGGTCACAGCGTTCTGTGCACCTTGGTGTTTAGTCATGCCGGCCACATGACCACGGAAATGTCTCCGGACAGCGCTGGCTCTTCGGCTTTGAAATGGAGATGAGCACCGCAACCCTAGAGTCGGATTCGACTGGCTTTCGAGCAAGGGAACCTTTACCTTTAACTTTTTATCCCCAGGGTAGGCCCCAATCAACCTGCATCCGTGTTCTTCCCTCCTTCATTTTAGCCTCACAATAGCCTTGTGAGGTCGTTTAGGCTGAGACCGTGCGACTAGCCCAAAGTCACCCAGTGAGCTTCCTTGGCAGGGTGGGAATTTGAACCTGGGTCTCCCAAATCTGAGTCCAGCACTCTTAACCAGCATACTGTACTGGCTGTCTCTGCTGGGAATGCCTCCTCCTACGTGAAGGTGCTCTGAGAGATTTCTTTGGCAGCATGAATGATTTCACACATTTATAGTTTAAAAAGTGACTTGTTGGAGCAGTTTGTTTTGTTGAGCCAGGTAGATTCTCTGTGCAGGCCAGCTTGTCAGGGCTTGCCGTCACATATTTTAAATTGCTGCCTGCTGTGAAAGGAGTCTAGGAATGCTTCCCCCCCCCTTAATGAATGGCTGTTGTATGCTAATTGCAATTATCCTTCTCAGCACTCAAGAAAACCCTTCACTGCTTGCAAAATGATGGAGGGGGTTTCAAGTGGATGCTGCAGAGAAGCAGGGAAGGCCAGGGGAAGCTTCAGCTGGGCAGGCATAGCTCGAGTCCTGTACATGCTCCATCTTTTGAGGTCAGCAGTGTGGGTAGTCCGCTTGACCAAAGGGTGGCTCCATAGCAGATGCAATCTCTGTGCTATTCACTGTAAGCCCCTTCTCTTTTGCATGATGGAATATCCTAGGACCAGTTCAAACTTAACGTGTCGAACAAACCAAGTTCTTTGAAAAGTTCTGTGTTTAATGGGGAAGTTCTGTCTACGAAGGTAGGTGGCTCGTTGATGTATGCAGTTGCCTGTGGATGCTGCGATTATCAAGTGAACTCTTCCCCTGTACACATGATTTCTCTGCACATTGGCTGAACGTGTGTGTGTGGGGGAGAGAGAGAGCAGGCATGAATGCGCTGGCCCCGCCTCCTGTCTCCAAGCAATCACTGGGTAACCTGTACAGTGTGAACATGTTGAAGTCTGTGTGTACGCTTTCCTCCCTGTGATCGGGGAGGCCGCTTACCAGTCCTGATCATGGGGAGGGAATGTACGCACAGATACTTCCTCTGTGTATGGGTGCTGTGTTTATAAGCTGTTAGTCACGTAGAGGCTGGGGGGGCACTGTACTGGTGCCTTCTCCCCCCCCCCCTTCTCATTCACTCAACATCAGAGGGCTCATGTGTATAGGGGTAGTGTTTGTGTATGTGTATAAGGGGAGAAAGATTAAGAACGAATAGCTCTGCCCCACTGATCTAGACGCAGCTGGAGAACTCATTGTGGCTGAGTTCAGACATATCACAACACCATGGTTTATTTTCACCACCTGTGGTTTGCCTGCAGTACCAGGGTTCAGCTAGCAGATGACCACTCAGATCCTGGTTTGCCTTTACAAATACGGGCTTCATCACCATCAAGAGAGCCAGTTTGGTGTAGTGGGTAGGAGCACGGACTCTAATCTGGGAGAACCGGGTTTGATTCCCCACTCCTCCGCATGCAGCTGCTGGCCTTTCTGCACTATGGGTGGCAACTGAAAATCACCTGAGGGGAACCTGAGTCAGCTAATCTTGCAAGACTCCATGCAGATGAAGAGTATCTGAATGTACAGAGGGAGGCTGTAAAACTGGGCCTCAGATGATTAGACTTTCTGATGAGATTCCAAAGTATTCATTTTTTTCCCTTGACCTTGGAAGTGCTTGCTTCCCAGAAGAACAACAAAAAAGATAATAGAATACAGATTTTTAAAAAACTTTTAAAAGTTTTTATTGAGCTTATAACAGCATATATACAAAACAAGAACACATCAGTATCGTACAACCTTGTGATAAGAAAGATATTGAACATATAAGACTCACAGAATGTCATACAAAAAATACTTCTCTACTGTGTTGTACTAGAGAAGTGGATCATAACACTGAATTTGAATCAACCAACTACCAAGCATAGCATACAACCTTTTTAATGTCAGATATTAAGCAAGTTCATATGAACCAGTTTGTTAGGAACCACATTGTGAGAAGCCAGATAACCTAATACAGGAAACCACTTTAAACCACTTTACTACTAATTTGTAGTATATATCCATGTCTATATTACTTTGAGTTACTTGATCAGTGATTTCCCCCCCGTTATATATAGATCCCATACCTTGTTATGGGATCTGTATATAATATTTATGTATATAGATTAAGGTATATAGATTTTTTCAAACAGCAGAGGAGAGGGCTCTTTAAAATCACATCTGTTACTCCAGGTGAGAGACCTGGCATGCCTACAGCTTATCTTCTGACTGCTTTGACAACAGCGTAGTAATAAGGTGCTTTTTCATGGAATTAGCACACCATCATCCAGAACACCGTCTGTTCTGAGCTCATTTTTTTCTTCACTCACTGCTACCAGCAAACCCACAGCAGGCGGTTAAGCTGAGCATTCGCCTCACTCTGTTTTCAGCAGCTGTTGATTTCATGTTGTGTTCTCGAAAGAACTGAAGTGCAGTTTTGCATAAGGAGTCTGATGCATGCAACTCTGTGTGTGTGTGCGTGCACGTTTCTTTACAAGCGCAGTGGCAATGCTACAGAGCCAATGAGTGGAATGCTTCACCAGGCAGCCTTGTAAGGACTGGTTTTCTGCTCACCTATGGTGAATCCAGAATAGACTGCAGGCAAGGAAGTTGCAAAAGTTGCTTTTTTCTTTCAACATGAGAGTTTTTCATTCAGGTATATCAGTCAGACCATTTATCTCAGTATTATTTGTCCTGACTGGTGACTGCTACTTTTCAGATTCATAGGCAGGGGAAAGTCTTTTTCAGCACCTGTTGCCTGGCTCCCTCTTAAATGGAAATGGTGGTGGTGGTGGTGGAGGAAAGTGTCATTAAGTCACAGCCGACTTAATGGTGACCCCATAAGGTTTTCAAGGCAAGAGACAAGTCTTAAATGGAAATGTTGGTGGTGGTGGAGGAAAGTGTCATTAACTCGCAGCCGACATTAACTCGCAGCTGACTTAATGGCAACCCCATAAGGTTTTCAAGGCAAGAGACAAGCAGAGGTGGTTTGCCATTGCTTGCCTTTGCACAGCAATCCTGGAATTCTTTGGAAGTCTCCTATCCAAATTCTAGCCAGAGCTGACCTTGCTTAGGTTCTGAGGTCTGATGAGATTGGGCTAGCCTGGACCCTTAACTGGAAATACTGATGATTAAACGTTGGTTGGGAAGAAACTGTTTTCCACACTGACCTTTTCTGCCTCTCCCACCCCAGACCTTCACTTTTCTCTAGCTGTGGCCCTGACTACTCTGGTTTTCAAGGACTTAAAAGTTTCCTTTGTGTGTGACAGTCTTGGTCAGCATTTCTGAAAATACAGACACTGGGATTTTCGGAGGTCACTCTGTCCCTGTCCGAAGGTGCTAATCTTGCTTGCTGAAATTGTTGATGCCAGTGGAGTCACAACATCCTAGCATGTTGCCCTGCAAAGCTTCGTGGGGAGTGCTGATGAAATTTTAGCTTAAAAGCAGAGGCAGAATGAACTAGGAGGACAGAGCGCCAGAAAGGAGGCCAGAGAGTCTGCTGTACTTTTATCCACGCTTGTTCCTTAAGACCGGCCACTTATTTGTACAGCTCCTCCATATTTATTCTCTAGGAGAGTAATCCTGTTAATCGATTCTTCCTCTTTTCTGGTGGACTACAGGCTAGCAACCGAAGTAACTACATAGCTTGATAGATCAAGATGGGTAGCTGTGTTGGTCCATCTGTAGCAGTAGAAAAGAGCAAGAGCCCAGTAGCACCTTAAAGACTAACAAAATTGGTGGCAGGGGATGAGCTTTCATGAGTCACTGCTCACTATCTGAAGAAGTGAGCAGTGACTCATGAAAGCTCATCCCCTGCCACCAATTTTGTTAGTCTTTAAGGTGCTACTGGACTCTTGCTCTTTTCTATCTAGCTCCTGTCCTGACTAGTCTCCTCAAAAGGGACATACGTGAGAAGCTGCAAACATGTCAAGTGTGAACAGGGCTTCAGTGAGTCTCCCCTAACCAACATGTTTCCCACCTGTCTCCTCTGCCCTGCGGTATAGTTATATGTGGGCACACAACCTAGTTAAAAATGATGTTGGTAGTGAATTTTCTTGAACTTGGTTGCTAGCTTCAGGTGAGAGGTCAGGCATCTGTTGCCATCCCAGAAACATCAGTCTTGATTTTTCTCCCCTCTGCAGGGGTGGGGAGGAGGTTAGAATAAAGTCTGTGTGTCCCAGCCTTTGGTTCTCTAGCTACAAATGTGTATCATTGCACTAATCCCTCCTGTTTTGAAGGATAACTGAGCAGTCAAAGCTTCAGGTTGAGCATGATGAATCGCGGCATGCAGAATCCCTTGCATCTAAAACCCAGGGCGGAAAGTATAACACTAACTGTGCAATCCTAAGACCATTTTCTGGGAGTGAGCTCCACTAAATAAACTTGTGAAGGATTCTGAGTAGACCTGTCTGGCATTGCTCTCTAAAGTACAGAACCTCTTTCTCACACATCTCTTCTGAATGAGGATTTCTGTTGCTTACGACAAGTGCAGTTGTCAGACAACTTTTTATCAGCATGACTTGAAAATGTAGTGGGGTTGTCAGCGGCCAGCTGAAATTGCTTGGCAGGGCAGGGGGAGGCAGAGTCGGGCTGTGGACCACCCGTTGGCCCGCTGGCAATTGATTGATTGGTTTTGCACCAGTGATTCTGGCACAAGCTCTGCGTTTCCATCATTTTCATGGCATCTGTCCTTTCTTAACTGAGTCTGTAAACAGCAGGCAACGTGCTACTACGAGCCCTCAGATTTCACCGGAAGCTGAAGTACCTTCACAGCATCTTCTTCAATTGTTCATCTGTTGGCAAGTCGGTGGGATGCTGTCAAAGGCCTGGGTGATATCTGTTTTGCCTTAGCCTGTCTGTTGGAAACCTTTTGGAGTGTGTGGTCGATCGATATACTGCTGCTCTCCAGCAGAGATTCACTTTGTCAGAGGCGACTGTGCCGTTCCATGGAAGTTATTGAATTAAATCTGTCCTGTTCTTTGGGGCTTCCCAGAGACCGGTGCTAAATGTGTTCAGAGGGACTGGAAGAACAGGGATCATGGTGAGCCAAGTTGCAGAGAATGGTAAAGGGTTCTTGCTACGGGGTAGGTATTCCTTCTTTTTCTTATGGCAGTAATATTTATAGGGCTGCGCCTGCTTTGCCACCTCCCTCTTTCAGCAGAATGGTTATCCGTTTTGTCAAATCATGTAGATGACACGATTTGAAACTGATAGATCTTTTCTTTTTTTCCAATTTGCCTAAGAATGCCAGAGCATTTCTTCAGCAGCGTATTAGACAGGAGACCACCAAAAGAGTTTTTTTAAAAAAATCAGTACAAGCATCTGTGTGTGTTCAGCTTTGCAGGTTGCGGGTGGGGATAGGTCCCTGCTCCCAAGGAGCTTACTGTCTGAAATATGGCACAGTTGGGGGAAGGTGGGGAAGAACACGCGCTCATTCTGGTTATAGGCACTTAAGTTTATTTTTGGTAGGGTCTAAGGCCCAATTCCAAAAGCTTAATGGAAAAGGCAGGTTCTGAGGAGGGACTTGTGGGAAATCAGAGCGGTGACATCATACAGGGCTTCTGGGAGGTAGCTGGAGGTAGCTGGACAGTGAGGGAGAAAAAGAAGAATTGCTTGAGGGTCCATGGAAGACAGCTAAGGATAATTGATCTGGAGGAGTGAAGTTCTCAGGCAAGGGAGGGAAGGGGGAAAGGCAGGGCTGGCTCAAGGCATTTTGCTGCCCCCAATCCGGTTTGGGCCACATGGGTCGTGATAGTTGTGGGTCTCTTCCCTGACTTGTGCTGTCTACGGCCAAAGGAAAACAACCCCCGTTGATGCTGCCAGTGTTTCTGAAGCTTGCCGTCTTCTTGGGAGGTGGAGCTGTGGGTCAGGGGGATGACGGGCTGTGGCTTCCTTCCTGTCCCACATCGCTAGCAGCTGAGACTTTCCTTCTTCCCAGGAGGCATGGAGGCGAGATGGGTCTGCCTGGGGATGGTGCCTCCCCAACTCACGCCTCTGCCTTGTGTGTTTGTTGCCACCTTTTCTGCCTCAACTTCTGGCATCCCAAGGAGTTGCCAGTGAGCTGGTGTTGGGTTAAGGGGGGGGGGTCAAGACTTTTCCCCCTCTGAACAGTTATTTTCTTTCTTCAGCCCAACCTTGAGAAACCTGTCTCCAAGGAGTTGCCAGTGAGGTGATGTTGGGTTAAGGGGGGGTCAAGACTTTCCCCCCTCTGAACAGTTATTTTTTTTCTTCAGCCCAACCTTGAGAAACCTGTCAGCCCAGAATGATGAACATCAGTCATTCCCCGGTCCATTGATCCAAGTGTACCTGTCCCCAAAGATCTCTCTTTGCTTACCTAGTCACGTGTATAGCACATCCAGACGGGTCTGCATTTGTCTGATTGTTCTTCTTCATGAGCCCCTACAGCCAAGCCAGTTTTCCCCAGAGAGCTGTTTCTTGTTTTTGCCTTACTCTCCATGCTTGGTCTAAAATGTTACAGGACTGCATGATCCCAGTTGTGTGGAAACAGGTGGACTTAATTGTTAGTAAGAGAGCACTCACAGATTGTAAACCAGTGCTGATCTATATATTTGAAACTGTGATTGGTGCTCTTATAAGGAAGGGCTTTCCACCACAATAGTAACCAGAACTATGAAGCATCTCTATTTTGGTGTAGTGGTTAGGAGCGCGGATTCTAATCTGGGAGAACTGGGTTTGATTCCCCACTCCTCCACGTGCAGCTGTTGGTGTGAACTTGGGTCAGTCAGAAGTTCTTTCAGAGCTGTTCTCTCAAGGGCAGTTCTCGAGAGAGCTCTCTCAGCCCCACCTGCCTCACAGGTTGTCTTTTGTTGTGGGGAAGGGAAAGGAAGATTGTAAGCAGTTCGGAGACTCCTTTGGGTAATGAAAGGTGGGGTATAAATTCAATCTCTTCCTCTTCTTCATCATCTCTAAGAAACCCTTTAATCACACTTTCCTTAGGGTGTAGTTCCCTTTTTTTATTCCCCCTTTTCTTTCTCCCTTTCTTCCCTTGGGCTTTCTTTCATTTCCTTTTATTCCTGTTCTGTATTTGTTTTTGCAGAGCAAAGAGGGAGGTATTGTGGTTAGCCCCACCTGCTGCAGCAGCCATTTTGGGTTTGGCTCCCCCTCCAGTGGCAGCCATTTGCTTAAAATCCCAAAGGTGCCTGCAGGCTCACAAAAGTTGAGGATCACTGCTGTAGCCTCTCTGTGACACCCCCCCCCCCCATTAACAGCCCCTTTAGTGACTTTGAAGATAAAGGCACGCTGCTTTGCATTTCATAGTTCTAGACTGAAAAGGCAAAAGGCAAGTGGCTTTGCACATGCTGCAGTAACTGCTTTTCCTAAAGATAAAGACGCAACCGCCCCAGGGTTGCCAGTTATGGATCAGGCCCTGCTGGAAGCAATACTGCTAACGATTCAACTCTTTTGACGTCAGCCGGCTCCCCGTAACATGTGCATGTCGTAATTCTTCATGCAAAAGGGCTTAAATTCTTGTTACGGAAAGGATATTTCTGTGAGTTGCTGGGCTGTTCCATGTTTTGCTCGGGAGCTCATCTTGTCTTTGCTTAGCAGGGTGCTGCAGCCGGTTGTGACACTCTGACCAGGGTGCCTATGTCAGGGTAGCTAAACGACATATGCCGCCCCTTTCATGGTTTAAAGTACCTCATATACCATCCTCTTGGTAAATCCTTCCAACAGTGCCGTAGGATTGTCCAGTATTATCCCTATGCTGCAGACAAGAGGTTGACACCATAGCGGCTTGCCTAAGGTACCTGACAGTGCAATCCTGTTTGGAGATACTTCAGTCAAAGGCAGCTCAAATCAGTGGGCTTACGCTGGAGGAAAACTGCCTAGGATCGCACTGTCATTGAGTTTGTGGCTGGGGTGACAACTGAAGTAGCAGCCTCCTGAGTCGGAGCTTTTTCCTTTGGCCATGACTGTACCAGGTCTCTCTGCATGTCCGCCCTTTTCCCGTATGCTTACATTTACACGCTTACCAAAATGTAGTGTTGTAGCATAGATCAGGACAGCAGGCTTTCGTAACTAAAGAGCCAAAAAAAATGTCAAAACTGAGATTGACGAAAGAAAGCTCCTTTGCATAACTGAAACTGTCCAACTTGACATTAATGATAATTGGCATACTGATGATCAAACTGATGGCAGAGTGGCACACGCAAGGTCTGTAAGAAATATGCATAGGTGCACTCTGTGTGATTGGCATGCATCTGTGAATGGCTCACACTGGGATTCCTGGCAACCATTTCCTTCTATCATTTCCCTTTCTATGAAGCATCTCTAAGAAACCCTTTAACCACATAACAATCTTTGCCTGCCACTCCCGTCACCTCCTGGTTGTTCTAGCATCCTACATGCCTCTCCAATAGACTTAAAGATTTCCTTTCCTTAAAGAGCTGTATTTGGTTCCTTACTGAGCCACATTTGGCTCAAGACCCCTGTTATAGATCACGTGTTATGTGAATGGGAGATGGTTGGAAGGGGCCCTGGGATTGAGCGCCAGCCTCGGTAATTGGTTAGCTGGACTGGGGAGGAGCTTGGAGCTGCCAGTCAGAGTCAGCATTATGAGGCTGGAGAAGAACCATTTGTCTAATCCAGTATAAAGAGGCACTGAGTGTGCTTTGTTTCTTATATCATAATGCACCAGAGCTGGATTCCCTGTAGAGCTGGGCATGAGGACAGAGCGGCCAGAGCTCAAAAGAACAGTTCTGGTTTGGGAGTGATAAGATCCAGCTGTAGCATTGCCTTGACACTCCTGTCCATGGGGTGGGCTGGTTCTAAAGTACCCTGAAATGAGGGGGGTGGGATGACCAGACTCATGACCCTTTCCGGGACTGTAACGATCAGATCCTGCCGGATGGAGCCTCTGGGGCTGCTGACAGGTGGGAAAGTTGTGGGGCTTTGGTAGGAAGTCGGGGGGCTGAGCCCCAGAATGCTTCAATGTAGCTACGGGCCTGGTGGGGTCTAAATAAAATTAATACATTTCCCCCCTCTTTCTCGGACCCCGAGTAGGCCAGGAAGAGGGTCATGTGGGAGGTTTATAGGGCAATCTGCGTGCCACTGTAAAGTGAGGACTGAAGTTTTGTTTTATCACTAGAGCTTTTTTTTCTGGGGGAACTTTCTGGAACGGAGTTACAGAACCTCTTGGATAAAATTATTTAAAAAATATTTAAAAGTTTGTGAGTTAAGAAAGATCTGAGAACCCAAGAGAGCTGCTGCCAGTCAGAGGAGAAAGTGCTGGTCAAATGGACCGAGGCCTTAACTCCTGTATGTTCGTCAACATATGAATCCTACAAAGACAGCTCCGTAAAGCAGATCTGGCCACAGTTGCCTATATCAGCACCTGTGTTGACTTTTGTTCTTTTGCCTCTTTCATTCTTGGGTGAGCAGGATATGAATTGGACCTGACCAGCCCACCCTGCTCAGCCATATTTGTTGTCCCAATGAAAATGGACTCTCCGTGCCCTTACTGTTGCTAAAAGACATATTACGACACCGGAAGGCTAAACGCCCACCTCCGGTAGTCCAATGAATTGGGAACTTTACAACCTTATCAACATTTGAACGTATTGCATATAGATGACAACTGCACACGGACATATTTTTAGATATTGAGGCTTCACATTTTTTTCTTTCTTTCTGTTTGGGGGTTTGATTTATAATTTAAAAAACAAACAAACATTGTCCCAGATTAGCTGTGGGCCCAGGAGGTTTTCTGCTGGGCTCAAAAGGAGCTCAGCTGGAGTGGGAGTTATCCAACATGTGTCTGTAGAGATCTGATACTCAGTCCTGGGTTCTAGAGGTCTAGCAAGCTATGCAGGACCCGGGAGAGCTCCTGAGTGGCCTCTGACATTGTTCTTTAACAGTTTGAGCTCACCTGAACATTAAATCAGGATTGCTGAGTGCCCAAGTTCCGTGCTTTAGCAGAAATTTAAACGGGCAGGGTTCTACACCAGCAGTCCTGCCATCACTGGCTGGACAGTGCAGGTTCTAGATGACTCTGCTCCTCAAAGGACCCCTCAGAACTCTTATTATGAGGACCCCTCAGAACTGTTATCATGTTTCATGAGGCATGTAGATCCTGGAATGAAACCATGCTCCTGTGATCCAGTCCAGTGACTTTATTTTTGATTTTTTAAAGACATTCATACTCCTCTCTTCCTACCCAATAGAAACCCAAAGCAGCTCACAACGTTGTTTTCCCAGACTCAGTTTTATCCTTACAGCAGTCCTGTGAGGTAGATTAGGCTGACAGAGCATGACTGGCCCAAGGTTACCTCACGAGCAGAGTGGAGATTCAGACTTGTGTCTCCTAGCTCCTAATCTAACACTCTAACCCCTGCTGCTCTGGAGTTGTATTTGGCACACTGCTGCAGGCGCACATGAATATGTGCAGTGTGTGAATATGGTTAGACCGACATCAGTTTTATTCCCTGGGTATGAACTTTGCTAACTACTACCAGGCATTGTACTGCATAAAACCACTGTGATTCTGGTTTGCTTGAGGAAATTATGCAAACCACTTTTCAGGGAATAGGAGACTAATGCATGTGCTGGATGAAATGAGATGCATTCAGTTTCATGGGCCGGAGGGGACTGAGACGTGCGGGCTCCTCGGGTATTTAACTGAAGATGATATTGTTGAATGGATGCTTCAGCCTGAATGGTGGCACGCTCCCACAGAGGATATAACAATACATCTCACCCTCTGGCCCACAACGGCCAGATCAACATATTGATGCAGATTAAAATAGGATGCCCTTGCAGCGAACTTGACTGGAAACCTCTCTGCTTTTCTGCCCTACTGCGGAGAAAAGTGGGCCTTCTGCGAAAGGGTCTGAAAGGAGCACAGAGAGCAGCCGCTCTGGAAATGCAGGACAGGCAGCTGTTAAAATGCCACATGTAAGCAGAAGTGGCCCAGCGGTGGGCTAGAAAGCTGGTCATTTTTTGGCTGAAAAGGAAAAAAGAAGCAACTTCTGCTGGACTTCACCAGGGTGGGTTATATATTCTCTCTGTTGTGAGAAAGATAACTTTCTTTCTTCAGCTTCAGTGCCATGTGGCAACTAGGCCTGTATAGAGTACTCCAAACCGGGGGGGGGGGGGCAGTGGAACTGTTACACAAAGGCATTACTATACTGGCAATCCTTCCCCTAAAAATCCCCAGTACAAGCACTCATAAGAACATAAGAGAAGCCAATGTTGGATCAGGCCAGTGGCCCATCTAGTCCAACACTCTGTATCATACAGTGGCCAGAAATACCAGGTGCCATCAGGAGGTCCAGCAGTGGGGCCAGGACACCAGAAGCCCTCCCACTCTTGCCCCTCCCCCAAGCACCCAGAAGACAGAGCATCACTTGCCCCAGACTGAGAGTTCCTATCTATACCTTGTGGCTAATAGCCACTAATGGACTTCTGCTCCATATGCTTATCTAATTCCCTCTTGAAACTGTCCATGCTTGTAGCCACCGCCACCTCCTGTGGCAGTGAATTCCATGTGTTAATCACTCTTTGGGTGAAGAAGTACTTTTATCTGTTCTAAACTGACCACTCAGCAATTTCATTGAGTGCCCACAAGTTCTTGTATTGTGTGAGAGGGAGAAAACTACGTCTTTCTCTACCTGCTCTATTCCATACATAATCTTATAAACCGCGATCATGTCACCCCTCAGCTGTCATTTCTCCATCTAAAGAGCCCCAAGCTCTTTAACCTTTCTTCATAGGGAAGGTGTTCCAACCCTTTGATCATTCTAGTTGCCCTTTTCTGCACTTTTTTCAATGCTATAATATCCTTTCTGAGGTGTGGTGACCAGAACTGTACACAGCACTCCAAATGAGGTCGCACCATTGATTTATACAGGGGCTGATTTGTTTTCAATTCCCTTCCTAATAATCCCCAGCATAGCGTTGGCCTTTTTTATTGCACACTGTCTAGACATTTTCATTGAGTTATTTACTACGACTCCAAGATCTCTCTCTTGGTCAGTCTCTGCCAATTTGGACCCCATCAATGTGTATTTATAGTTAGGATTTTTGGCACCAATATACATCACTTTGCACTTGACCACATTGAACCCCATTTGCCACGTTGATGCCCACTTACCCATCCTCGACAGATCCCTTTGGAGTGCCTCACAATCCTCCCTGATTCTCACCACCCTGAACAACTTCATGTCATCTGCAAATTTAGCCACTTCACTGCTTACTCCCAACTCCAAATCATTAATAAACAAGTTAAAAAGCATCGGACCCAGTACTGTTCCCTGTGGTACCCCACTGCTTACCACCCTCCACTGAGAAAATTTCCCAATTATACTCACTCTCTGTTTCCTATTAATTAGCTGGTTTTTGATCCATAAAAGGACTTGTCCTTTTATCCCATGACTGTTGAGCTTACTT
>NW_015162478.1:587684-591243 GCF_001447785.1 Gekko japonicus
TAATAACAGTTTCCACCAACTTACCCAATATCGATGTCAGACTGACTGGCTTGTAATTTCCCAGATCTCCTCTGGAACCCTTTTTAAAGATGGGAGTGACATTAGCTACCTTCCAGTCCTCAGGGATGGAGGCGAATTTTAATAAAAGATTACATATTTTTGTCAGGAGATCCACAAGTTCACACGAGTTCTTTCAGAACTCTCGGATATGATTTATAGTTCACACGAGTTCTTTCAGAACTCTCGGATATGATTTATCAGTTTTTAAATTGTCTATCAGTCGTAGGACCTCCTCTCTCGTCACCTCAATTTGACTCAGGTCTTTCAACACCCCTCCGAAAGTCAGCGGTTCTGGAGTGGGCAAGCACTTCTCATCTTCCACAGTGAAGACAGAGGCAAAAAATGCATTCAGCTTCTCAGCCATTTCCCTATCATCCTTCAGTACTCCTTTTACCCCTTGGTCATCCAAGGACCCCACTGCCTCCCTGGCTGGTTTCCTGCTTCTAATGTATTTGAACAAAGTTTTATTGTTGGTCTTTATGTTTTTTGCTATATGCTCCTCATATTCCATTTTTGCCTGCCTGATCACAGACTTGCATTTTATTTGTCACAGTCTGTGTTCCCTTTTATCAACCTCACTGAGACTAGTTTTCCACCGCTTGAAGGAATCCTTCTTACCTTTTACAGCTTCCATTACTTTGTTTGTTAACCATGCAGGCTTTATTCTATACCTATTTGCAGGGCTTTTTTTGTAGAAAAAGCCCAGCAGGAACTTATTAACATAATAGGCCACACCCAACAGCAGAAACTCATTAGCATATTATGCCACACACCCGACAACACAGCTCATTATCATATTAGGTCACGCCCCCATGCTACCAGAAGTGTGGTCATCCAGCCACACCCACCTTTTGCTTCTTATTCTGTTTACCTTGTTTGTTGTCAAAACCCAGGGCTTTTTTGTAGCAGGAACTCCTTTGCATGCTAGGCCCCCAATGTAGCCAATCCTAATGAGTTTCTGCTGTTGGGTGTGTCTTATTATGCTAACGAGTTCCTGCTGGGCGTGGCCAATTCAGGAGCCAGCCAGAACTCCCTTCCTGTGCGTTCCTGCCCCAAAATAGCCCTGCCTATTTGTGCCTTTCCTAACCTGCGGTATATATTTTTTCTGAGCTTCTAGGATTGTAGTTTTAAATAGTCTCCAAGCTTCCCCAGTGGTTTTGACCCTTTCTACTTTTCCTTTCAGTTTCCTCCTCACATGTCCCCTCATATCAGAGAAGTTACCCCGTTAAAAGTTAGAAGTGGTTGTGTCAGACTTTTTGGGCAACTCCCTATTTATACAAATGTTAAACTCAATAACATTATGCAATCACCACTCAGTTTTCTAGCCAGCCGCTGTGTTATTGGTTGCCACCTACCTCCTTCCTTTCATGAGTCCGCTGGTGTGCCTGCAAGCCTCAGGGGAGAAGTGAGGGATTTTCCCTATTCATTCCAGGTGACCAAGAAAGTTAGAATCAGCAAAATCTCCTTAGGCTGTTCCTTATCCAAACTATGGTCATGAGACCCCCACCTCTGTCCCAAGCCAGGTGGGACATTCATAGGGTTTGAGGGTGGGGGAGAGTCTTGCTCGCATTGGGATTTAGACAAGGTAAAGGCAGAACTTTACCTCACTTTTTAGGTCTGCGATCATTTTAAAAGACCATTTTCTTTTCCAAGCGCAGTCACCGGGACTGGTTCTTGGAGGAAGAGTTTGGCGCAATGAGAGGGGGCTCTTGTCCTCCCCCCACCCCATTTTCCTGTTGAGCAATAGTCACTGCCCCAAACCCTTGATTCCCACCTACCACCCACCCCACAGAAAGGGAAAAATGGATGCCAGTACATTTCCCCCTATAGGTATAAAAGCAGCTTATGGATTGAGTTTTCAGTAGGGGAGGGGAAGGTTCTGAAGTCCTCCTCCCATCCACACACACACACTGCTGATTTCCCTGTCCAAAAGGCATCCAACTTGCCTGCATTTGGGTCTCAAAAGAGTCAAGTAAAATGATCAGATGACTAAATGTGACATGTAAAAGTCACCTACTGTCTTTTACCTTTTCCAGACTGCAGTGCAAGTGAGAGAGATCTTTTCTTCTCCCCAGATCCCGCTGGCTGGAACCGCGGGCTGTGGAAGGGATGGTGATGGTCTTACCTTATTAGATGAGAGCAAGAAACGGCAGGAGTGGTTCCTCCTGCTGTTTCTGCCCTTCCCTTTCCTCCAGCGTAAATGAGACTGCTTGGGAGGGAAATGCTCTGCTGCTGGGTGCCTTCGCCAGATCCCTTTCTCCCCGTGGGCAGCCTTGTGGACCCCTGTGCCCATAATCCATCTTTCCTTACATTAGCCACGGAAATGAGCAGAGGATTATTGATTTCTTGTAATGACAGTTTATGAATTCTTGTGTAACAGCGACTGTGAATCATTTGATTGCATCTCTCTTTTGAATTGGGGGGGGGGGGGGAACATGCCAGTTTTCCTGCTGAGTTACTTGCCACGAATGACCAGATGAGCCATTCTTGTTGACAAGCAGGTCTAGAAAATTAGGCTAAGAATCTGAATTGCTTAGACAAGGGAAAGGGGATAGGGGCTGACTTAAGAGACCAGCTTGGCTGTGTAGGTGGCAGAGTAGCCCTGACTCTCCAGTAGCTAGCCCAAAAGCATGCCCTCACTCCAGGAGCAGTGCCCAAAGGCCTACCGGAGAGGAGAGGCCTGCTTTGGGAGAGCGATGCTGCCAAATTTCACACCACTGCTATAAGAACATAAGAGAACATAAGAGAAGCCAATGTTGGATCAGGCCAATGGCACATGCAGTCCAACACTCCGTCACACAGTGGCCAAAAATACCAGGTGCCATCAGAAGGTCCAGCAATGGGCCAGGACACTAGAAGCCCTCCCACTGTTGCCCCCCCAAGCACCAAGAATACAGAGCATCACTTGCCCCAGACTTAGAGTTCCTATCTATACCTCGTGGCTAATAGTTCTGGTCCTGCTGATGGACCTCCTGATGGCCCCTGGTAATTTTCACCACTGTGTGACACAGAGTGTTGGACTAGATGGGCCATTGGCCTGATCCAACACTGGCTTCTCTCTTATGTTCTTATGTTAAGAGCAGAGGTGCATCAGTGGCTGTTAGCCACAAGGTATAGACAGGAACTCTCGGTCTGGGGCAAGGGATGCTCTGTATTCTGGGTGCTTTGGGGGGGACAACAGTGGGGTGGCTCCTAGTGTCCTGGCCCCACTGCTGGACCACCTGATGGCACCTGGTACTTTTGGCCACTGTGTGACACAGATGGGCCATTTGGCCTGATCCAACATTGGCTTCTCTTATGTTCACTGATGGACCTCTGCTTCATATCTATATATCTAAAAGCCAAGTCACCCCCGTGCGTGCGGATACCTAAATCTGCGCATCGGGGGCACCTGGGGGGGAGGGAGATTTTCGTGCACACTTGGGGCAGTCCCCAGGTGTGCACAAAAATCTTAAAAGTTAAAAAAAATATCGGGGGGATACTTAAATCCCCCCAAAAG
>NW_015162478.1:591284-632932 GCF_001447785.1 Gekko japonicus
AAAGTGACAGAGCATCCCCTGCGCATGTGCAGGGAACGCTCTGCAGCTGGCCTCGCCGCCGCCTCAGAACCGGGCAGGGGGGGGAGAGCGGTGAGGCCCGGCGGCTACAAGCTGCGCGGGCCTCGCTTTGCAGTGGGGGGGGGGGCACCGACGGGGCCCGGTGGCTGCAAGCCGCTCGGGTCTCAGTTCGGAGTGGGAGGGAGATCGAGCGGGGGGGTGGAGGAGACGGAGGAACCAGCAGGATGGGGGGGGGGAAGAGCTTACCTGCTCCTGCTGGTTCCTCCTCCACCGGCTCAGTTTGGAGCTCCTCCCCCCTGCGAGTTTCACGGGTCTTCTTTCTTGTGTTTATCTAATTCCCTCTTGAAGCCGTCCATGCTTGTAGCCGCCACCAAGCCACCCCCCCCTTTGACTCCAGAAGCCCATGTTTTGATTTTGCTTCTCCCTTGTGCAACTCAAACCAACACAATTTTCTACCTGTCAGTTTCTTCACGCTTATCCCCCCCCCTCATTTGAATGTATGCCATTTTTATGTTTGTGGGGTTTTCTTTTATTTTTTTACTGAACAGGGCTCAGGGCAGTGTACGTCAATATAAAATAATTACATAAATCATATTAAAATCCATAGTATATTATACAATCATAATAACCTATGGCCAATCCGATGGCGATGAAACTGCCAGAGTATGCCACGGCCTCATGGGGGAGGGGAGGCAGGAGAAACAAGAGTGCCAGCCAGGCGGAAAGGTGTTGCTACCCTCAACCAAATGCTGGGCAGAACATTTCTGCCTTGCGTGCCCTGCATAACTGCATTAAGTCCTGCAGAGCATGGATGATATTTGGCAGAGAGGTCCACCAGTTTGGGGCCAGGACCGAGAACACCCTGGCCCTGGTCGAGGACAGCCGGATGTCTCTCGGGCCAGGGACCACCAGCAGGTTCTTGTCAGCCAAGTGGAATATGCTCTTTGAGGGGTATAACAGGAGATGCGGTCCCGAAGATATGTGGGGTCCTGGCCATTAAGGGCCTTAAAGGTTAGTACCATAACCTTGAACCTGATCCAGTACTCCACCGGAAGCCAGTGCATCTCATGAAGCACAAATTGGATATGTGCCATGCACAAAGTCCCCATGAGAACTTGTGCTGCCGTGTTCTGGACCAGCTAGAGTTTCTGGGTCAGTCTCAAGGGCAGCCCCTCATAAAGCGAGTTATAGTAGTCCAGTCTGGAGGTGACCATTGCATGGATGACTGTGGCTAGGTCAGGGCGAGACAGGTAGGGGGCCAGTTGCCTGACCTGGTACAGCTGGAAGAACGCCAGTCTGGCTACATTGGTGATCTGGGCCTCCGCTGATAAGGAGGCATCCACAATCACACCCAGGCTCTTGACAGTTGATGCCAGTGTCAAGGGTGCACCATCAAGGGCTGGGAGACGGCACCCCAGCCCTCAATCCCCCCTCCCCAGCCACAGAACCTCCCCCTTAGCAGGATTCAGTCTCCGCTGACTCTGTTTCAACCATCCCACCACAGCCTCAGAACCCTCAGCCACATTCACTGGGGTGGCGTTTTGTTTTCGATGGGCGACTTTTGAAACCGTACAACAGAAAAAAGTGCCTAAGGACAGCAAGGGGAGCCAGCGTGGTGTAGTGGTTAGAGTGTCAGACTAGGATCTGGGAGACCCGGGTTCAGATCCCCACTTTGTCAAGGAAGCTCGCTGGGTGACCTTGGGCCAGTCACACACTCTCAGCCTAACCTATCTCACAAGGTTGTTGTGAAGATAAAACAGAGGAGACAAGAACAATGTAAACCGCTTTGGGCACCCACTGGGGAGAAAGGCAGGGTATAAATAAAGTGAAATAAATAAATGAAAACCGAAATTAAAAAATGGCACATTCTTGCATCCTTATTTGGAATCCTAATTGTGATTGGGAAAGTAGGGAGAAAGCAGGGGTCCAGTCTGGGGGGCTTCCCAGGTGCTGGGAAGAGAGGGTCTCCTGAGCTACTCAACTGAGATTCAAGGAAGCATCTGGGTGCTTATCAACTCATGTGGTATGGCGCAGGGGTTAGAGTGTTGGCCTACGATCTGGGAGACCCAAGTTTCAATCTCCACAGTACCATGGAAGCTTGCTGGGTGACCATAGGACAGTCACACAGTCTCAACCTAACCTACCTTGCAGGGTTGCTGTGAGGATAAAAGAGGAGAAAATGACGTAGGCTGTTTTGGGTCCCCATTGAAGAGAAAGGTGGGGTACAGGCCCGTAGCCAGGATTTCTTAATTCAGGGTTTTTTTTAAATAAGTCAGGGGGCACTGATAAAATAAAAATAAAATAAACTCACAGTCGCAGGCAGAAGCAGGGTTATTTCCCCTATTGTGGAGGGTGGGTGTAAGTGGAAGTCAGTCACTGACTCCGAGTAACCTGAGGAGGATCCCCTCCTCCTCTCATTTCCCCCGCAACTGCATTGGCTGTGTGGAGTGCAGGGAACTACGGTGAAAGTGGTGGGCTCCTGTTCCGTTCCTTATGTCTTTCTTCCTGGCCGACTTCCTGCTATGTTGGGGGAAAACGTTATACTTTTTCCCCACCATAGAGAACAATGGAGGGGATGGGGGCACCCTGTTTGTGGGCCCGTAGAATTGTACCCCCTGGTCCAATGTTCTTGAAACTTGGTGGGTATCTTGGGGAGAGGCTCTTGCAGCTTTCCTGCAAGTTTGGAGCCTCACCCTCAAACTACCTCTCCTCCAGCCCCGTAGAATATACCCTATGTTTTCGCCATTGACTTCAATGGCCCATAGGATATAATGGGGCCGAAATTGACATTCTGCTGGTGGAAAGACTCCCCAATCCACTGGTACTGCCGAAATTGACACACGGGAGTCTTTCCACAGGCCGAAATTGATGCTGTCTGATTCGGCCCAGAATGGAGCCTCTGGGGCTGCTGACAGGTGGGAAAGTTTGGGAGCTTTGGTAGGAAGTCGGGGGGCTGGGTCCCAGAATGCTTCAATGTAGCTACGGGCCTGGTGGGGTATAAATAAAATTAATACATTTCCCTCCTCTTTCTCGGACCCCGAGTAGGCCAGGAGGAGGGTCACGTGGGAGGTTTATAGGGCAATCTGCGTGCCACTGTAAAGTGAGGACTGAAGTTTTGTTTTATCACTAGGGCTTTTTTTCTGGGGGAACTTTCTGGAACGGAGTTACAGAACCTCTTGGATAAAATTCTTTTTAAAATGTTTAAAAGTTTGTGAGTTTTCAGTATACAGATTGAAAACTTCATTTACCTCTTGAGACTTCCAGCTCCTCTTCCCTTCCCCCCACCCAAGAAGCCCTGTTTATTACAGTATATTATATTGAAGGACCTCCACTCCCCGTCTCTACAGTTTGAAACAATGGCAAATTTACAAATCTTCCTGCTTAGAGACAGAGAAAGGGAGTGTCTCTTGGTAAGCCTTCTGTGGTTTAATTCTTGCAGATCTGTTGTTCTTCTGCACTGGCTTTGGAAGCGAGCGTGGCCAGGCTTTCTCTTGTGGCTTAGTGCCAGTGCAAACAATTCTATTGAAAGAGTCCTAAATAGATTAGAGCTGGACTTTTGTTTGTTTGTTTTCTAGAAGCCACTCTGGAGTATCAGGTTCTGTAACAAAGTAGCAGAAGAAATACCACTGTAGCAGATACTGGAAAAGAAAAGAGTGTGTATGATCAGTGCCAAAGCAAGACACCTTCCTTCCGATGTGGCTTCAATGGCCTATTTCTGAAAATGATTATAAAAAGAACTTGAAATTTGCAAAGATACTGAATCCTTTACCAGGAACTGAGCAAGCGATCCTGCATGGTGTAGTGGTTAGAGTGCTGGACTAGGATCCAGGAGACCCGGGTTCAAATCCCTACTCTGCCACGAGAGCTTCCTGAGTGACTGTGGGCCGGTCCCACTCTCAGCCTAACCTACCTCACAGGGTTGTTGTGAGGACAAAATTGAGGAAGGGAGGACATCATAAGCCACACTGTGTCCCTGTTGCTGAGAAAAATAGCCCATACCCATTTCATAGCCATAAAATGCTCATCAGGTACCATATCTGTTTGCATCCAGTTGGTTGGGGGTTTTTTTTGTGTTTGGTTGATACTTATTTGGACTCCCCACTCCCAAGTCTCAACTTTTGTTTCATTTTCTGCTCTGGGGTTGGTGGAGGGCAATTCCCTTCCCACTTTTTGATTCCTTTTGCTGTGTCTGCCCAGTTTATCATCGGTGGACTTTACGGCCTCATTCTCTGAGCTGCCGTGCTGCCAGCAAGGCTAGAATTGAGCCTGGTTTGTGTTAAGAACTGATGAGGGGCTTGAACAAAGTCAGCCTAGAGGTGGTGGCATGGTTGCCAAGCTTCAGGTGGGGCCTGGAGTTCTCCCAGATTTAACATTGATCTCCAGACTACAGAGATCTAGGTAAAGGTTTCCCTTGCTCGAAAGCCAGTTGAGTCCAACTCTAGGGATGCGGTGCTCATCTCCATTTCCAAGCCGAAGAGCCAGGGCTGTCCAAAGACGTTTCTGTGGTCATGTGGCCGGCATGACTAAACACCGAGGCGCATGAAACACTGTGACCTTCCCACAGAAGCGGTACCTATTTATCTACTTGCAGTTTCTTGCTTTCGAACAGCTAGGTTAGCGGGAGCTGGGACCAGAGACAGGAGCTCACTCCGTCATACAGCAACTAAGGTCTTGAACTGCTGAAGTACAGACCTTCCAGTCTGCAGCTCAGCGTCTTCACCACTTGAGCCACCGCAGCCAAAGAGATCTAGTTCCCCTAAAAGACATGGCAGCTTCACTGGGTGGACTGAAGAGTTGAGGTCTCTACCCTTCTGAGGCACTGTCTCTAAATCTCCAGGAATTTCCAAGCTGGGGCTGGCAGGTGGAAGGGGGTCAAAAGAACAAGTGGTACAAAAACCCCTCCTGGTGTGCAGAAAATTAGCAAATCAGAGAGCCTGAATCTCGAATCCTTCTTCTTGATTTACTTTCTTCTTTTTAAAAAAATCAGCAACCCTTAAACTACTAAAGGCTGTATTGTTTGAACATTAATTGGCAGTGGCCTCTGATACAGGGAGAGGCTTCAGCCATGCGGATTTTTTTTTTTTTTGCTGTTCCCCCCTCTCTTGGCCTGCAATAACTGACTCCCTTCTTCTGAAGAAGTGAGCAGTGACTCACTACAGTTCATATCCTGCCACAAATTTTATTAGTCTTTAAGGGGCTACTGGACTCTTACTCTTTCATACTGCTACAGACAGACTAACACATCTACCCATCTTGATCCATCTCTCTTCTTCATAACTGGCTTTATTGTTTACCTGTTTACAGAAACAGATAATTGGTAGCTTAATTGTTAAAATGTTTGTTTTGCTGTTGGATTGTATTGTTTTTCATATTTTGTAATCCGCTTTGACTCCATGAGAAGGGTAGGTGATAGATGAAGTTAAAGTTTACACCTCCGTTCGTCATGTCTTCTGTGTGGAGGAAATTGGGTGGTGGGGGGAGATTTGGAAAGGAGGAGCTTTCAGTTATGTGAGTTCTCTTCCCCCCACCCAGTCTGCTCAGACACTGGCTTAACTGCCTCTGAATCAGGCTCTCAGTGATAAACATGTGCATTTGGAAGCCAGAGTTTCTCTTTGGGCAAAGCAGTGAAGGGAAAAACCCCTTTGCTAACCTGTAAAGAAGGAAAGAAGTTTGACAGCTGCTGATTTTAGGCTGCATGTTGTGGGAGGGAATTAAAATGATGGAAATGAAGTTGATGGTATCTCGCCTTTTCTCAGAATTATTTTTGAACAATTTGAAAGTCACTTTTTCTTTTTCTTTTTTTCCTCTGCAGGTCATGGTAACCATAAAGAAAGCAGCCCTTTCCTCAACAATTCTGAGGCTGGCAAAGGAGGAGACTATTATGACAGAAACTTGGCCTTGTTTGAGGTAAATAGATGTTCGGCCCTGGTTTATGTTATGTGCTGTGTTGTCTTTTAAAAAGAACAGCCTTGCCTTGCTAGATTAGACAAAAAGGATCCAGCATCTTGATTCCCATAGGAGCGAATCAGAAAGTCTGTGAGTAAAGCATGGAAGCCAAAGCAGTCCCCTGTTGTTGCCCTCGACAACTGGTATTCAAAGGTACACTGCCTTTGAATGTGGAGGCTCTGTTGAACCATCATGACTAATAACCACTGAATCCCTTTGAAAGTTACCTAAGCTAGTGGATATTGCTACAATCTGTGGCAATACTTTCCCACACTCTTGTGGCACCTCTGGATGGAATCTAAGACATGACCCCCATTTGGCTCTTTTTCTGCAAGCCAAAATTGTAAGAGAGCTGGTGGTGTTCGGTATTTTTTTTTCTTTTTTGAGAAGAGCAAGAAATGGTAGCCCTGCTCTAATGAGAGTGGTGTCAGCCGTGAATCCTGTCTTTGCTTTCAGATGGTCAGGATCTGGTCTCGTAGCAAAGATCTTTTTTGCGATGGTGTCATAGTTGTAGAACGACTGGATCTGTCTTATACTGACTCGAGTCTAATGGGGGTGGGGATAATGCCACCAATTCCTGTGAAAAAAATTTGTTGGGTTTTCTGGAGGCAATCACTTCAAAGAATGATCATCAGCATCCCTGGAACAATACGTTAAAATTTAGCGTAGGAGAAATTCCCAGCTCTGAGATGTCTTGGGTCATCTGCTGGCATTAGCCCTTTGGACTCGGAACCTTCAGCGTCGCATCACAGACCAGAATCCTCAGGCCGTGTTCGCCCAGAACAAGCACAAAGGTGGTTGACCTACTCTGCCATGGGAGGTGCAGTCGTGTCTCGCAATGAGTCTTGGGAAGAAGGATCGTCACTGGTTTGTGTCTCTGCTGTTTGCTCTCCCTTCTTGGCGCCGTGATGCTTCTGTCAAGAGAGGAAACTAATGCTTTTTACAGATCTGCATTATTTGAGTTTCTGTCTCTTTACAGTTGTTTGAGTTTCATGTCTCGTTACGGTGTACATCCTGCCTGGACGTATGTACATCTGTTTGTAAGAAAGCCAACACCTGCTCCCTTTGCAAACTAAAGGTAAAGGTAAAGGTTCCCTTGCTCGAAAGCCAGTCGAATCCGACTCTAGGGTTGTAGAGCTCATCTCCGTTTCAGAGCCGAAGAGCCAGCGCTGTCCGAAGACGTTTCCGTGGTCATGTGGCCGGCATGACTAAACACCAAGGCGCACAGAACGCTGTTACCTTCCCACTGAAGTGGTACCTATTTATCTACTTGCAATTTCTTGCTTTTGAACTGCTAGGTTGGCAGGAGTTGCAAACTAAACAGGGAACCAATAGCTGGGTCATTTGTGGGGTTCGTATCACAGGTTCACCTGTACATGAGTTGACTGTGACATGAGAATTACTCAACACACATACAAAGGATAATAATCAAGTGTACATGGATTGTACATGTGGTCACTGTAACTTATAAACTGGCCCAGTTGGTCAGCTGTGTTGGTCTGAAGCAGTACAACAAAAATTAGAGCCAAATGGCACCTTAAAGACCAGCAAAGGTTTATTTGAGGTATGAGCTTTCGTGTGCACACACACTTGATCAAATACGTTAGAATGGCAGGCAAGGTTCAGACTTCTAGCCAGAGGATGAGCAGCAGATTAACATGCAACACGATGATGATCAAGATATGCAAAGTGACACTAAATAACGTTAAGCCATTATTTAGTGTCACTTTGCATAACTTGATTGATCATTATCACTTTGCGTATCTTGATCATCATCCTGTTGCATGTTAATTTGCAGTTCATTCTCTGGCTATAGGTTTGAACCTTGCCTGCCATTCTAACGTATTTGATCAAGTGTGCGTGCACACGATCGTGGGTGCCTGATGGTGACAATCCCCCCCCCCCAGCTCCAACACCACAGTGCATCCTACTCAGGTTGCATCCACACATTGGATAATGCACTAGTGTTGCACTGTAGGAATAATGTGCACCTGGATTTTCTTGCATAGGCAAGACACTCTAGGTCTAGGAGATGGATGATTGCTACAGTGCAAGATGAAGAAGAACATGCTGTCAAGTCACAACTAACGCACGGCGGCCCCAGTCACAGGGCATTCCAGGCAAGAGATAAGCAGAATTGGCCTTCCTCTGCATAGCAACCGTGGTCTTCCTCGGTGGCCTCCCATCCCAGTACTGACCGTGGCCCACCCTGCTTAGCTTCCAAGCTCTGATGAAATTGGGCTAAGCTGGGCTATTCAGGTTGCTGCTATTGTGTGACAGGAGTGTAATGTCCAGTCGTTGTTGTGCCCTGTGAGACCGTTGCAGCAGTTCTGGCCTGCAGTGTGACATGTGTATGCCTTTGCATGCAAGCAGTTCAGCTCAGCTGCTCCCCCGGGTGTTAAGACTGCTCAGAGAATTAATGCTGGATGCATACTAGCAATGCTGATTCTGTGAACTTAGTCAGATCATGAGAGGGAGGGCAGGAAGGGATGCATCAGTGCTTAGTTCTTGTGGCCCTTCATTACACCCCCAGGGAAATGCTGACCGCCACTTTGGGGTCAGGATCCTAGATGTTTGTGGGGTTTTTGGTCTCTTTTGGGCAGGGGTCACTGGGGGTGTGGGGAGAAGGTATTTGTGAATTTCCTGCATTGTGCCGGGGGTTGGACTAGATGACCCCTGGAGATCCCTTCCAACTCTATGATTCTGTGATTCTCCGTTTAAAAACGAGGTGCAGATTTGCCTCCTGGGAGGGTATGACTCTGTCTGCCCATGGAAACCATCCCCCTTAGTAAAAAGGGCATTTTTCAAAGGAAAAGAATTGAAGAGTAGAAACTCAGGTAATATGCCAACCTGCTGGCTGGTGTGAGCGGGACTCGGGGGCTGGTACTGCCAAAGTTCAGAGCACTTTCTGCCTCCTCAGAAGCGACAGGGCTTTCCTGTCAGGTCACTTAATATTGACGCCAGCAAGCAGCCACTTCAGTGGGTCACAGTGAGGCACTCCATTTTGTACACACGGTTTCCATGGAAATGGCCCTTCAGGTCTCCTGTGGCCCACCCCAGCAGGCCTCTCCTCAGTTTGTCAGCTCTTTCAGAGTTTGCCTGGTTTTTGTGAAGAATGTCCTGCCAGTCAGCCTTTGCTTCTTTTCTCTTCATTTTTAAAACCATCTTGTGGCAGTTGTCTGGGAACGTTGCGCAGTCTTAAATGATCAGATCGGGAGTCTGCTTCTGTTCAGCAGAAGGAAAACTCCCTGGTGAAAATACTCCAGGAGTAGAGTTGCTGAGCCCTTTTCTCAGCTTTCTACTGTTTTTCTTGTCTCTTGCAAGTCTTGTTTGTCGCCTCAAATGTCAGCCAGCAGTTGGGGGGGGGGGGGGTTCTCAGCAAGAGGACATTAACCTCGCAACCCGTTCTCTTGATTTTTTTTTAATGGCCAGTTGACGCCTTGTCAGCCCCCCCCCCCCCAATATTTATTTGGGTTTGGGAATGGGGCTGTAATATAAGGGAATGGTTCAGGAGGGCAATCTATTCCACCATCTGTCGGATGTGTTATTTTACTATACTGCACTGCACTATCTTCTGCTGTTTTAAAATTTCCTGGCCCTGACCTGGACAACCCAGGCAAGCCTGATCTCATCAGGTCTCAGAAGCTAAGCGGGGCTGACCCTGGGAAGTACTTGGAAGGGAGACCTCCAAGGGATACCAAGGATGGGGTACAGAGGCAGGCAATAGCAAGCCATCTCTCTGAAACATCCAAGCCCCACTAGGGGTCGCCAGAAGTCAACAATGGCTTCCAGGCATACACACATACACATAATACTCACAAAAAATAAATTAAAATTCTGTTTTCTGCATACTTTTTGGGATGTCATGCCATAGATTGTTTTCTAATTCTGTAATCCTAGTTCCGTTGCTTTGTTTATTGGATGTTTTATGCAGTGGGGTCGCAGCGCTTTATATTTTGTAATCTATTTTCAGTCTCAGTTAGAGAGGTGGGCCATTCAATAAAACAAATATTCATTACCGGCGGTTCTCTGCCGGATATGGCACTCAAAGCAGTATAGGAAATAAATGGCTAAAACTGTGAAATGAAGGTGGGGTGGTAGAAGGAACCCACAAGGTCAGGACAAAGCAGCTACCCATAAAACTGCATAAGCAGCGTAGAACTTTGATTGCTGTACAAGATGCAGAAGGCATTCCAGAGGGGTGGCTGCGTTGGTCTGCTGCAGCAATCGCAGCAGAATCCTTGGCCCCCACACTCCTGCTGTTCATAGCTCTGGGTGTAAATATATCTGCAGACTGAATGTGACACTTCACGTATCTGAAGTAGGTTCTGGCTCATTAAAACTTAATGCCATAATAAATTTGTTCACCTTTGAAGGTGCCACAAGACTCTTTGTGGCTTAAGGTGCCTCAAAGGAACCATGATATTGGGGGTTGGTTTCTTTTTAAGTGCAATATATATGAGTCTGTGTCTGCATATACAAGTCCTGGTTTTTTGAAACCAGGGTCTTCACCTGGCAATTCAGTGCCATCATGGAGGAAGGCAGGCAGATGGGCAGGTGGCCGCTGAGCCCACGGCCTTCTTCCCTAAAGTGATGAGACAATAACTGTTTGGGGACTATCATAATGGCCTACTTTACAGGGCTGCCATAATAAAAGTTTGCTGAGATGATGTGCAGCAAAGCACTTTGAATTTTCAGAAGTTGCATACAAAGTGTTGTCCTTGCCACCATCATCAATTCATCATCATCTTTCCTTCCTTGGCAGGAGGAGCTGGATATTCGCCCGAAGGTCTCTTCCTTGCTTGGCAAACTGGTCAGCTACACAAATCTCACTCAAGGAGCCAAAGAGCATGAAGAGGCAGAAAGCGCCGAAGGCTCGAGGAGGAAAGTATCAAAAGTGTGTTGCTTCTTTCAATATCTAGTTTTTCATTTCTGCTTAGAGTTGCCAACCTCCAGGTGGGGCCTGGAGAGCCATTCAAATGACAACTGTTCTCTAGACAACAGAGATTGGTTCTTGTTGAAGGGTGGACTCTGTGGCATTAGACTCTGCTGAGGTCCCTCCCCTCCCTGAACCCCTGCCTCCCCCAGGCTTTACCCCCAAATCTGGAGTTGGCAACCCTATTTTCATTGCAGTTCTGGGAATGTGGGAAAATTTCCTGTTGCACCAGGGACAAAATAATCTTTCAGGAGAAAATAATAAACAAGTTCAGACTTCATCAGCATTGTGTTTTGTGTAGGTTTTAAAGGTAGAAAATAAGGTAAATGCCGGTAATTGGATGTTTTCAGGTGTTTGTGGTACTTACTACTAGAAATAAAACCAAGGTGGTTTCAATTCAAAATATCGATTGGAAAGGAAAAAGTGTCTTTGAGTCTTTTACCCGAGGGCAGTGAGTCAAATCTGGATGGTGCTGTGTAGTTAACCAAAAGCCACATGGGACGGAGGCTGTAGTGAGGAGAGAAGGAATTGAGCAAGACTGTGCAGAAAAACCTGGCTGGATCCAACTCCACGGATGGCTCATTTGTAAGGGTTTCTGCTGCAAATTGGGAGTTAACAAATTAGCTACAGAGGGTCATGCAAATCCTGGTCTCCTTCCAACATCATTCTCAATAGTTTCAAATGTGGGTTTTGGTGTTCATACTTGAACTAAGCCCCAGCAAAGCTGCAAGGCTGCTGCAGTACATATTGTACGAGATGCATGCAACCATCTGAAAAGGCGGGTCTTGATGTCTAGGTGGCACTTCTTTCTGGGGTTTTTGCAAGACACCTCTGGGAAGGGTGTGGTCGGGCCACAGGTATGATCCGAGATTTGACGTGGGAGGCCAGGATTTCAGATCCACCCATGCCCAAGCTTAAACTCTGTACACAATGGAATAAAGATCTCTTTCTGTGTTACCCATGCCAAGAAAAATCAGCATATTTGAATTTCAGAGCAGTGTGTGTATGTGGGGCCACGCTCATGTGTGTGTGCACATTGATCCTTTCTGAGGCAGAGTAGGACAGGAGCTATTTCTGTTAAGCAGAAAAAACAGCGGAGGCTTTAGTCAACTCGGGCCTCAGGGTTTGGTTTGGGAGGCGACTAATTATGGATAATTCTTTGTTGGTAAAAAAAGAGGCTTCCCTGACTGTGGCGGGCAGTCGGAGGCTTCTGGGCCAAGCTCCCACCCTCCAGAAAAGCCTTCAGTTCTGAGTGGATGCGGCTCAGGTCGTATGGCTGCCAACCTAGAAGCAAAAAAAAAACTGTGCAGAAAGAGGCATTTGTGGTAACAGAACTTGCTGGGGGACCGCTTCTGGGACGGGTAGCCTTCTAGGAACGTGCACATTTTGAGTAGGGCTCAGGGGTAATTTCCTGCAGGAGCGCACAGGAGCGGAGCTCCAGCAGTAAAGAGCCCAGGGGGCGGGCACATGCAACAAGCCCCACCCCCTGCTCCCAGCAGCCCTCAGTCAGAGCAAGAAGCAGCCAGGTAAGTTGCAGAGCCCCCCCCCCCAATCAAAAACAATCCAGTGGCACCTTTAAGACCAAGTTTTATTCAGGTACAAGCTCTCCCTCCTCTGCAAGGACAGATATGCATGTGTGTGTGTGTGTCCCCCCAATAGCTAGCAATCCAAAAGAGTCCAGTGGAGCCTGAGCGGTGGGTGTTGCCTTCTGACACACTTCTGGTGATGTCAGGGGGGTTGGCATATGGCATTGTTATGCTAATGAGTTATGCTAATGAGATCCTGCACCTCTTTTTCTATAAAATGTCCCCTGGTAGGGCTGCTAACCTCCAGGTGGTAGCTGGAGACCTCCTGGGATCAAGGCTCCTCTCCAGATGACAGAGATCAGTTCACCTGGAGAAAATGGCCACTTTGGAAGGTGGACTCTATAACATGATGCCCAGCTGAGGTGCCTCCCCTCCCCAAGCCCCACCCTCATAAGGCTCCACCCCCCCCCCCAATCTCCCGGGATATGAATTAAAGCTGCAACAATAGAGCAGCCATATAATAAGATATCAGAGAGCTGTTTATAAGCAGCTGAGCTGTATCCTGTAAAAAAAAGAAGCCCCCCTCTCCAAATATTAACCAGGCAAAATCATTTTTACCTTGCTGTCAAAAAGGACAGAAGAGTAGGTTGTCAGGAAAATCTGTAAAGAGAGAGCTGCTAAGCATTGGTGCCGTCACTGAATCGCCAGGAGCATCTGGGCCAAGGCCTCCAGTGAAGATCTCTGCAAGCAGACAGGATTATATTGAGGGGGGGGGATCATCTTGAGGACAGCAGCAGCTAAACTGGGGATTTGACCCTGGGTGCCGATTTGTCCCTTGTGGGCCGCCCTAACTGATGGACACACCAGTGCATTTTAGAGCAGCACTTCAAGTAGGGTGTGCTGACGTTTCAAGATGGCATAATGTTTGTCTGACTAGGACTGGGAGACCTAGAACTGGGAGACCTGGGTTCAAATTCCCACCATTTCATTGCTTCGGTGCTCACAGAGTCTCCTAAACCGATGTTTTCAGTTCTTCAAACCTTGGTGGCAAACCAGATGTGATGCATGATTATCAGTTCCCTTTCTCTCAAAAACAAGTAAACAAAAAATCTTCTGTAGAGTCCAAGGGGACTGAAAGACGACAAGTAGCCTTGTGAACAAAAGCATACAGGTGCCAGAAGGCTGTTTGTGGAGTCTGTGGACTTCGATCAGAGGAACTGTGAGCAAACTACCCACTTCTGCAGCTCAGTTCAGATCTGCTTGGAGCTGTTTTGAAGTTATTGGGGTGTGTGTGTGTGTGTGTGTGTGTGTGCGCATGCATGTGGGATATCCTGTTCAGGCATCTCCTGCATTGCATTTGAGGTGATCCTCATTTTCTCAAGATTTGTCATGGTCAGTAAGAGAGAGGGCCCATGACTTAGTGGTAGAGCAACTACTTCGCATGCAGAAGGTCTCAGGGCAAGTCTCCAGTTAAAAGGCTCAGGTGGTAGGGGATAGGAAAGGCATCTGTTTGAGACCCTGGAGAGCCGCTGCCAGTCTGACTAGATAATCCTGACCTTGCTAGACCAATGGAATGTCTCAGTATAAGGTAGTTTTATGAGAACAGCTACTGTGTCTTGCAAATCTTCTCTCATTGTGTGTGTGTAACACTGAGGAATAATGATTTCTCCCCCCCCCCCAGTCACCCAGCATGGGCACCCTGATGGGAGTCTACCTGCCATGTATGCAGAATATCTTTGGGGTCATTCTCTTCCTTCGGTTGACATGGATGGTGGGAACCGCTGGTGTTTTGCAGTCCTTCCTTATCGTCTTAATCTGCTGCTGTTGTGTGAGTACATGGCTCCATTGCAAAACCCCTCCCCGTGGTATAGTCTCACATGATGCATTGTTGCAGACAAAACAGATCTGAATTGGTTGGACCATTGTCTGCCTCTGTATCTGGTTGGGTGCCCTGTTGCCCTGGCTTGCATGGTTATTTTCCATTGCTGGTCCTTTCCCCCCCATCTAAGCTCCTTAGGGGTGTGTGGAATCGTATGGTATAGCCCCATCTTGTCAGTTGAGCAAAGTTGGATGGGGGACCACCAAGAAGACTCTGCAGAGGCAGGCAATGGCTTGCTGCCTCTGCTTCTCACTTGCCTTGAAAGCCCTGGGGTCAGTGTTAGTTGGCTGAAACTTGATGGTACTTTACACCCACCCACCCACCCACCCACCCACCCACTCATGGTTTCCGTGCTTTCAGAAGGGATTTTGCACAATGTGGAAAAAATATCCGTTTCACAAGACTGTTTTATCTGAGCATGTAGCAATCACAATTCTTATCAATTTCCACTTATCTACACTTATCCACTTATCAGCAGTTCAAGACCCGGGTGCCGCATGACGGAGTGAGCTCCCGTCTCTAGTTCCAGCTCCTGCCAACCTAGCAGTTCGAAAGCAACCAAGGAGGATTCTGCAGAGGCAGGCAATGGCAAACCATCTCTGCTTCTCACTTGCCTTGAAAGCCCCGTGCTGGGGTTGCCATAAGCCGGCTGCAACTTGATGGTCACATGGGTACATGAGCTCCTTAGGAGCAGAGACTTGTCATCTTTGCCTTTAAAATTATTTGCCTTCTACGGTTTGAATCCCTGCTCTGCTGTGGAAGTTTTGCTGGGTGACCTTGGGCTAGTCACACATATTCACCCTCACCCAGCTCTCAGGATTGTTGTGAGGATAATATGGAGGTGAAGGAGAAACCACATAAGCTGCTTTGGGTCCCCTCTGGGGAGAAAGGCAGTTTATTAATGAAATGAGTAAATACAAGAGGCTAATGTACAAACACATTTATATAATAACATACGGACAAGGCGGGGTGAAGAGGAGGAGAGAAACACACCCTGTTTACTGGGAAATTCTGATAATGGGACATTCCCCTCCCCCACTGCATGACCTCTGTCTTATAGTCATGGCCGACCCTCCAACAAAGAGCAAGGTGCAGAGGGGACAGACTGGAGGACGACGGGAGAGTACCCCATTTATATATGTGAAGCCATTTGAATTGGAGAAGAGAGGGGGCAGGCAGGGGCAACCAGCAAGGAAGCTTGCAGACTGTAAGCTGAATTTACTGCTGATATACAGTGAGTTGGAGGTCAAAGCCGAGTCTCAAGGTTACTTTAAACGCTTAAAGGGCTCCAGCAGGCCATGTCTCCATCTGTTCCGGTTCCTTTTCGTAACAGAATCTGAGCCACATCTTAACATTCTGAGCACGTTCACTCCTTTTCTTTTTAATTTAC
Organism: Gekko japonicus; assembly: GCF_001447785.1. Taxonomy (NCBI): domain Eukaryota; kingdom Metazoa; phylum Chordata; class Lepidosauria; order Squamata; family Gekkonidae; genus Gekko; species Gekko japonicus. Next base: position 606,980 of record NW_015162478.1, read on the forward strand.
AAAATAGTTTTCGAGATACCTGGGAAGTCTGCCCCCCCACCCCGAGTATATAGAAATACAATCGTATCTTCTTTTTTACTGTGTGTGAGGGAGGTCTTTGAGCTACTACAGGAGATGTTGATGAATTCTATATGTATGTATGTCTCCTACAAAGGCACTTAATGTGTGCATGACTTATTCCAGATGGACTGTTTGGGTTTTAGTATAGAAATTTCAATCTTCAGATGCAGACTCAAAGAATTTTCCCACTAGGGAGAATGTTAAATAGATGCTGTGGACTTTCATTAAAAAAAAGACATTACACATTCCATCTTAGCAACTGCTGTTCATAATATAATATTATCCTGCAGTCTTTTTCTTCCCCCCCCCCACAAGGTTGCTCACAAAATCCACTCTTTTTGTCATTTGCAGACCATGCTGACAGCCATATCAATGAGCGCTATTGCTACAAACGGGGTTGTGCCAGGTAATGTCCCGATTTACTTGTAGCTTCATAGTGTAGCTTTGAGCAGATTGGGATCCAGATGGAGGGCTCCAGGGAATGGGAAATCTGCAACCTGTCGGGATCAAATGCTGCTTGGCCTCTCTCATCACTGCCCTTTGGATACAGTCCACGGGGAGCAGTTGCTGGATTCCCTCCATTCATTGTGCGAGAGAGTCTGAATGAAGTTTTCGCACAAGCCCAATCAATGGGCACTTTGCTGCCCCCTTTGTCAGAAAATCCATCACACTGGGTACAATTTAAAGGTGTTTACCAATTTGGGTTGATGCGATGAAATGTATTCTGTGTGTCATAAATGGATTAACGGTGCGGAGTCATGAAAGTTAATATGGAAATAATATTCAGTTATGGAATGATTATGACATGGCTGCAACATTCCAGGCAGCTGAACGCAACTTTCCTTCTCCAGCAAAAATCTAGAGAACCAGTTTTCATTTTTTTAATAGAAAAGTTCCTAGTCTTCATGACCGTGAAAGGATCTTCATAAATGTGACACTGCTGTGAATTATGAGGACCTAGTGGTTTAGGGAGGCAGGGAATCAGCATGTGCCCCACTGAATAAAAATTCTAGCAGGACTCCTCTCCCTTCTCCTAAGCTTGGAAGAAGTTCATTGGAAGACAAAGACACCTTGGGTCGGCTCTTTTATTTATTTTATTTATATATTAGATTTTTACCCTGCCCTCCCAGCAAGGCCCAACTCCCTTCCACAAAGTTGGATCCCATGACTGTCTTCTGCTGACCCTTCCTTGAAGGAACAAAGACTTTCTCCATGGAAGAATGACTTCTTCTGGTGGACAATGACTTCCTCTGCTTGAGGTCTTTGTTGAAGGAAGTCCATCTCTGTTGGCAAAAGACCCTGTGGAAGGGAGTCATAGGATCCTTGGTTCCCAAAGTCAGAGTGAGGTCTAGAAGCTTCCACCTCCGCCATCCCTCTTCTCCAGGTCCAGGAGAAGATGGGGGATCTCAGCCACAAGTCCATGCCCTCCGAGCTCAGAGAGGAGGAAAGTGGCACTAGGCCTTCAAGAGTGTTTGTCAGACCCCTGAAGTTCACCGTGATATCACAATCAAGACCACTCCCTTTGGAAGAGGAAAGGTTCAGTGACAGAACATGATTTTGGGTTGGTTCCTGAGGCTAGTCGAAACTTGGACTCCTGTATATTGAGCTTCATGTGTCATATATTTGCAGTGACTTTGTCAAACCTCTTCCATTCCACTCCTAGCCACCTTTCTCTTGAAAGTCAGCTAAATAATCCGTAAATGGTTACACAGAATAGAATATTTGGTGTTGGTAGTTAATAGCAACAGGCAGCTGAAAAGCGTAGGTGAGCCAAGATACACACTAAAAATGTGGTGTATTTACTTGAATTTCCTTAATGGCCGGACTGTTCTTGGCTAGTAACAGAACCGTTGTTGTTTTCAGACATGATCAGAAAAACAAGCCATTGCATGTGAAATGGAAAACCATTGCTGTCTTGCAGTCATTTTGTTCTTTTTGAGGTTACCTGGCTTGTAATCAGTATTGTGCTGAGAATAATTCTCCCCTCTTCCACGCTGTAGCTGGCGGCTCTTACTTCATGATCTCAAGATCGTTGGGTCCGGAGTTTGGTGGCGCAGTGGGCTTGTGTTTTTACCTGGGGACAACATTCGCAGGTGCTATGTACATCCTTGGTGCCATTGAAATCCTGCTCGTAAGTAGACCTAAATAGCAGGTAGCAAAGTTTGGTTCAAAAGACGTATCAAGCAACGACAACCCAGTAATACTTTCTTCTTAGAACCAGCCTATATGTCACGAAATGGTGTTGGTCGCACATTTGAGTTGGTCACAAATTCTCATTAAACTGGATGTTCAGTACAAAAGAGGAGGAGGTCAGAGCAGAGGTGTAAAATTTCCATACATTTTGCAGGCATGGGGGGAGCTGTATTTTTTTCCAGAAAAGAACCGAGAAATATTGTGAAAAATTGATATTGTATCTAACTTATTCTACTGCTTAAGTACCCTTAAATTAATCATTTATAATATAAGTACATGCCCTGGCCTGGATAGCCTAGGCTAGCCTGATTTCATCTGATCTCAGAAGCAAAGCAGAATCAGCCCTGGCTGATATTTGGATGGGAGACCTCGAAGGAATACCAGGGTTGTGATGCAAAGACAGGCAATAGCAAACCACCTTTGAATATCTCTTGTTCATCTTTAGGGCTTCCTCTGTGTGTGTGTGTTTGTGACTCTGCCTCTTGTAAGAACATAACATAAGAACATAAGAGATGCCAATGTTGGATCAGGCCAAAGGCCCATCCAGTCCAACACTCTGTATCACACAGTGGCCAGAAATACCAGTGCCATCAGGAGGTCCACCAGTGGGGCCAGGACATTAGAAGCCATTCCACTGTTGACACCCCCCCCCCAAGCACCAAGATGACAGAGCATCACTTGCCCCAGAGTCCCTAGCTATACCTTGTGGACCTCTGCTCCATATGCTTATATAATTCCCTTTTGAAGCCGTCCATGCTTGTAGCCGCCACCACTTCCTGTGGCAGTGAATTCCAAGTGTTTATCACTCTTTGGGTGAAGAAGTACTTCCTTTTATCCGTTCTAACCCGACCGCTCAGCAATTTCATGGAGTGCCCACGAGTTCTTGTATTGTGAGAAAGGGAGAAAAGTACCTCTTTCTCTACCTGCTGTGAGGGCCATTTTGTGGTTGTACCCACCACCCTGTGCTAGAATTCCAAGGTGCCCATGGGCTCAAAAAGATTGGGGACCCCTGGTTTAATGTGTACAGTTTGGTGTGTTTTTTTGTCCCACACGTTCTCCTAAATTTTCAGGAGAAAGGCAGGCTTATAAATATTTAGCATAGATGTGGCACGTGCCATTCTTTTCCAACATTACCGGAGAAGCTTCCTCTCTCCCCCTGAATAAATAGAGGTCTTGATCTCACCTCTGTGTGCATACTGGGTCCAGCCAGTTTACTACTGGAGGCAGTGACAAATTAGGTGGTGCTGGAGCAAAACAGACAAAGTTACACTAAGAGCTGCTGCAACAAAGAACCCCCCAAAATAGCTGCTTCTCTTTGAAAAAATATAAAAGCCCACAATATTCAGACCTCATGAGAAGGAAAGAAAAATACAGTCATCTTTATATTAGCAAAGCTGTTGATTAAAATGTGGTGAAAGGGAAGAAGCTCCATGTTAGAATTACTGATAAATGCATGTGGATATTACTGTAAATTACCCCGCATTTATGATAGCTGGGAAGGAACATCATCATTTGCTTGCTTTTGTACGTGAGCAGGAGATGCTAAGGTTGCGTTCTGACTCTTTCAGACCTACATCGCTCCCCAGGCAGCCATTTTTCACCCCACTGGAGCCCACGACACATCCAACGCCAACCTCAACAACATGCGAGTCTATGGGACTTTGTTCCTCACATTCATGGCTGTGGTGGTTTTCGTAGGCGTGAAATACGTCAACAAATTTGCTTCTCTCTTCCTGGCGTGTGTCATAATATCTATCTTGTCCATCTATGCTGGGGCCATCAAATCCATCTTTGATCCGCCTGCTTTTCCGTAAGTAAATCTCGTTCATCAAGACTGATGTGTGGTTCAGCGGAAGCCGCAAGACATATAGATGAGGGGCCCCAAGAAATGCATAAGGTCTTCAACCTTTTCCAGGCTCTCAAACTACAACATGGGACCCATTTTTAACCCTAGGTCTGGCTCTTTACTTGGTTTTTCTCTTCTCTCTTCCCTGCTCCCCCATCTTGCTTCCTCTTTTTTTTTAAAAAACTTTTTAAGAAAGGGGGAATACAATAATAGGCAATAATTTGGTCCAGTGTAGACATAACAGCAGCCTGAATAGCCCAGACCAGCCCAAGCTTGTCAGAACTTGGAAGCTAACCAGGGTCAGCCCTGGTTAGTCCTTGGATGGGAGACCACTAAGGGAGTCCGGGGTAGTCACACAGAGGTAGGCAAAGGTAAACCACCTCTCACCGTCTCCTGCCTTGAAAATCACATGAGCGGTCTGTTGCAGCTTGATGGCACTTTATTGTACGCAACACTCCAGATTACTATTTAGGATAACTCTGGCTGCAGTTAACAGAAAAGAAAAAAAACACCAGAATGTTAAAAAGAAAAAAAAACAGAATGAGAATATTAGGTTGGATCCATTGGTACTCACGCATTGTGGAAGGTGCTCACCTTCTTCAGCTTATGAAAGATTCTTTTTTTGTGGCTGAGTTAAGAAATTTACAAAATGTAAAACGAGTGTTTAAAAAAGAGTTACAAAACTGCCCACTTCTAATTTCTCCCCAGTGTCTGCATGCTGGGCAACAGAACTCTTTCGAGGGACCAGTTTGACATCTGTGCCAAAACAACAGTGGTTGATAATGTCACCGTGGCCACCAAGTTGACGGAGCTTTTCTGCCCACATTACAATGTCACCTCCGCGCAATGTGATGAGTACTTCCGCTTCAACAATGTTACAGAGATTGCAGGGATTCCTGGTGCCGCCAGCGGCATTTTGAAAGGTACAATTGTGAACTGTGGGAGCCCAGAGTGGTCTTTAGCTGCACCCTTGTGCCATTTGCAGCCTTTCACTTCAGAAATCCGTATCATCCTAGAAATCTTTCTGCTCCTTTAAAAAAGAAAAACAAGATTCTAATTAATGTTTTAAATTAGCCCCTATGTGTGAAGGCACTTGGTTGTCACCCGCCTCCTGTCTCTCCCTTTCTCGGGAAATGAGGTGCTCCATGGCTGGCTGGTTGCTTCCACCTACAGCTCACTGTAATGGGATGTTGTGTTCACAGTTGCATGAAGAAGGTGGCAGAAAGCCCCTCCACCACAGTTAAATGCCACCTTTTCAGTGCTCCTAGCCCCTCTTTGTTTCTGGAAATAAAAGCATCCAGCAGCCCAGGGCCGGGGACAAAAAGTGACCCATTGTGGACAGCCTGCTACAGGGCACCTCATTTCCCTAAAGTGGAAGAGGCAGTGGCAGAGCAGCTGTCCCTGAGCACTATCCATTGGCTGTAGTATGTACCAGCATTTGATTTGTTGATACGCTACAGTAGCATGTATAGCAGTAAGAACCCAAAGAGCATTCAGAGAGCATTTGTGTCTAGGGATGGGCACGAACCTAATTTCATGACGAACATAGCCGGTTCAGAAGTGTCAAAGTCATTTGTTACAAGGGTCAGAGCTGGCATACATGTCACTTTGTCGGGCCAGGCCATGTGTTCCATAAAGGTAATGCCAGGTACCGGAGATTGAAACTGTATAAAGGACAGCAGCTGGTAATCTCCGAGTTGATGTATCCTCCCTGCAAGACCCCATGGGCTGGGAGGGGAGTGAAGAGGAAACCTCACATAGGAGGACTGGAGAGGCAGCAGTGCAGCACTGGGCAGACGCTCCCACGATGCTTGACTGCTGAAGACAAGGTTGTTCTGCCATGCTGAAGCCACAGTGGAGTGGCTCCGCCCACTCCCCTCCAGCACTTCCTCCCTTGCATCAGTTGCTTGCAGGATGCATAAGTGCCCTGGATGGGCCTGATCTGGCCCCCGGGCCTTATGTTTGACATCCCTGCTCCACCGCATCAAGAATCTCACAAAACGAGCCAGCTTTTTAAATGGGGATGTTCGTGAAGGTTTGTAATTTGTGTGACACCACGAACCAGATGAACCTCTTTTCCCAGTTTGTGCCCATCCCTATTTGTGTCCTTACTAGAGAAGGAATCATCTTCCAGCCAGCAGTACATCCAATGCAACCAACTTAGGCTTTCTAAATTGTTTGTATGGAGCATTTTCCTGTACTGAGTAAATAGATGTTCCATTCGCTTATCCGTCCGTTCACTCTTTGCCTCCCATGTCTATAATCTCTCTCTCCCTACCCAAGATAACATCTGGAGTAATTACTTGGAGAAAGGAGAGATCCTGGAGAAAGCCGACCGCCTGTCTGTGGATGTTTCTGGCCACAAGAGCAACCTCCACTTGTACGTTTATGCAGACATCGCAACATCCTTCACGGTGCTTGTGGGCATCTTCTTCCCTTCTGTGACAGGTAAGGGTGTAGAGTGTTCCCTGGGCACTTTCTCTGTGTGTGTGCACATTCGTGTGCTTTTTCGGGAATGGTCTTCATACATTAAAAGTTTGTTTTTCTTTTCAAGGGATCATGGCTGGTTCAAACCGATCCGGAGACCTCAAGGATGCCCAGAAATCTATTCCTATTGGAACGATCCTGGCCATTGTCACCACGTCTCTAGTCTGTATCTTTTTTTAAAAAAAAATTATAGTGCCTGTAAAAAGTTTGTGACCTTTGGACACCTGCAGTCTCACGCCTTGCATGGTCCAACGTGCATTTTTTAATTTGTCTCGACATTTCTATTTGTAGCTACATTGTTAGTACTTTTTAAATGTTATTTCATAGCATCAGCAAGCGGGTTGCGTCACAGTGCCCTCCTGTTATGCTTGCTTATTTTGGGCATTTCCTTTGTATTTTTATAATTGTACCATAATAAATGAAAGGTTGTGTTTTTCCGTAAATGTGAAATTCTGCCGTTGCATGAATTTGCTGTGTTACTGCTGACATTCTCAGATGTCCAACTGGATTCCTTAGCAAAACGTGTTACATTCAGATTTCAGCTGTGTAGTGCTGTTTGGAGCTTGTATCGAAGGTGTTGTTCTTAGAGACAAGTAAGTAGCCCTCAAGTTTCCAATCCTGTCAGTCGTGTCTCCACCTGAAACTGTGCGAGAAGACTGGTTTTGCCCCTTGCTTCTGCTCTTTGCAAAATTGCCAAATCCTATTTATTTTATGCTTTATTTTTACCAGCTGCTTAAATGCAGGACTGTAGGCCTTTTAGCAAGTGTAGAAAAGCACAGAATGTGGGTGCTGCACATGCCTTAAACTCCCAGACTTGTTTGAAAAAGCTGGTTTCTAGTCCTTATGACTGGTCAGGGTTTCAGTGTGACGTTTATGCTCGTCGCTGCTCAGAGCAAACGAAATTATGCCAATGATGTTTAATCTGCATAATTTATACAGGTTGCAGGATCTGGTTTACCTTGATTGAATGTTGACTTTATTTTTTACTAGTGCACAAAGTCTGGCTTACCTGATATTTTGCCAAACAAATGCTGGCTTGCTATGATGTTTTATATTTTAATTTTTATTGTATTACTCAAATATATATTGTATAAATGAAATGCTGTTATCTGCCCTGAGCCCGGTTGCAGGAAGGTGGACTATAAATATGAATGAATAAATAAATAAATTATACACAGCTTGCATCTATGCACCATGCACACTGAGTATGAGTTTGAACCAATTTTTTTGGTACAAGAGGGATGGCATGGTAGCTTCATTCAGAATGTAAATGCAATTTTGGGATGTAATTGCAATACTTTAACCAGCTAACATTGCATCCCAAACTGCTGTTCAGGTCATTTTTATTTTTTTTTAAGTACAGTATGAGCGATTTTGAATCATTCTTAATTTTATCTGCCTTCATTAGATCGTCATGCTGTATCATCTTAAGGCTTTAAATAAACATATCTAGAAACAAAGAAAGAGAGCCATATGTAACTCATCGGATGCCATTTGTTTACCAGGTGGCTTGAATCCAAAGTGGAAGAAGCACTTTTGCTTTTATACATGGGATAGAGTCACCAATTCTCCCGATCCCCCCAGTACCCCATTGCACATCCTTTCCAGAGGGTCGTCTGACCCTCTGGGACAGCTGTCCAGTTTTGTGTGTGTGCATTCACACAGGAAAAATAAAGCCCCATGTCATCCAGGTGTTGGTTATCACTTTGGTAAATGCGTTTTAATTCAGACAGACACCTTTCCAGTATTGGAATAGAAGCATTTTTGTGTGTGTGTGTTTGGAACCTTATGTATGAATGACAGCTTGTTTTAGGAAAAATATGTTGAGGGCTCTTTTGTTAACTTTAAAAAAAAGGCCTTAAGTAACTTTAGAAAATGCAGTCCAAGCCTCTTGAAAATAATTAACCTCATCCTTTGTACAGATATGGTGATGCTGTGAACAAGAATTTGGTGGTGGGCACGCTTTCGTGGCCCTCGCCGTGGGTCATTGTGATCGGCTCGTTTTTCTCCACTTGTGGGGCTGGCTTGCAGAGCCTCACCGGAGCCCCCCGGCTACTTCAAGCAATCGCCAAGGACAACATAATTCCTTTCTTGTGGGTTTGTACAAATTTAAAGCTGTTTTCTTCTTGCAAGGATTAAAGCAGGTGAATGTGGGTTTCTTTTTCTTTATTTAAGTTTCCAAGGTCTGTCAGCTTGGAAACTTTAGTGTGTTCTCCCATGGGAAAAAAGGAGTGTCCTAAGAGAGTACTGAATCTTGAAAATTCTCATTCATAAGAACAAAAGAGAAGCCAATGTTGGATCAGGCCAATGGCCCATCTAGTCCAACACTCTGTCACACAGTGGCCAAAAATACCAGGTGCCATCAGTGGAGCCAGGACACTAGAAACTCTCCCACTGTTGCCCCCCCCACCCCCAAACACCTTTCTTTAAAAAAATGAATAAAAAGAGAACAAGTTTTGGTCATCTTGAAAATTGGACTGCCAAGGCCCTAAACAGTAGAACATCAAGAAGCAAGTAAAAACAAACCCTAAGTAATTCTACAATTTCTAAGTCCATGTATATTAAGATCTTGTATCTTATATATTTGACAGTAGCTGTATCAGGCCCAGCTTAACATATCTTCCAGCTGAATTTCAGCCCCTTGGATAGCCATGGAGCATTTCACCCTGGAAGGGATTCTGAAAATGGCAGCCTGAATGATCAAAAGGTTGAGGTACCTTCCCTCTGAAGAAAGGCCAGCATTTTGGAGCTCTTCCATTTAGGAGGAAGAGATGACAATGGAAAGACAGGGAACAAGTTTATAAAACTATATACGGGGTGGGGAATGTGGATAAAGAGGGCTTGTGGGCAGGGGTTAGAGTAGGGGTCCCCAACATGGCACCTGCTGACACCTTTCCCGGCACCCGCCAAATGTTTTTAGGTGGGGCCAGTTGGCTTCTGATTCACCACTGAAGATTTTATTAGCTGTGCAGATTTTTTTTTTTAAAAAAAACAAACCTGTAAACAAACATTGCTTTGGCAGCAGCTTCCACCACAGCACAAGGATCCTTACGGTGTGACTGAAGGCAAGTGGTGGCAGCCATTTTGTGCCTGGTTCTGCCTCCTGTGGCTGGAAGCCATTTTGTGTCTGCACTTACCACATTGCGCCTGAATTCAGAAAGCACCCACAGGCTCAGAAAGGTCAGAAACCCCTGGGTTAGAGTCTCAGACTAGGATCTGGGACACCTGGGTTTGAATCCCCCAGTTTGTCATGGAAGCTCGCTGGGTGACCTTGGGCCCAGTCACACATCCTCACCCTAACCTGCCTCACACGGTTCTTGTGAGGATAAAACGGAGGGGAGGGGAACGATGTCAGCCACTTCGTGTCCCCGTTGGGGAGGAAGGTGGGGCACAAACAAAGTAAATACGTAATTATTCTTGTGTCTTGGTATACAGAGCCCCTCTGTTCTGCAGTGGCCGTGTCACTGTCTGTCACTTCTGTACGAATCATCCAGCATTGGCCTTACCGCTTTTTAATCTATGCTCAGTTGATGAGCATGAAAGGAACCAAAGCAGTCCCATTCTGCCCCTCAATCGTCTCTTACAGGTCTTTGGCCACGGAAAGGCGAATGGGGAGCCAACCTGGGCCCTTCTGCTGACAGCGGTGATTGCAGAACTTGGGATTCTTATTGCATCCCTGGACATGGTAGCCCCCATTCTTTCTATGTGAGTATCGGCCTTTTGATGTCCTAAGCAGAGTGGGATGCATGGTTCTGAAATGTTGGCTGTGTCTGCTCAGCATGCAACAGGAGCTCTCTCAAGCTCTTCCCCTTCAGAGAGCCAGCTCAGCCCCAAAGGGTCAAGGAAACTTTGTACGTTGCAGGGGATTCCAGCAAGTATTTCGGGGCTATGCTCAGTCCTGGATGGCCCAGGTTAGCCTGATCTCATCAGATTTCGGAAGCTAAGCAGGGCCAGCCCTGGTTAGAACTTGGATGGCAGACCACCAAGGAGGTCTGGGGTCACTGTGCAGAGGCAGACCTGCCTTGAAAACCCTGAGGTTGCCATACGTTGTCTTAAGACTTGATGGCACTTTACACGCATGCTTTGTTGATGTAGGTTACTGGCTGTACTTCCTGGCCCTCCCTGAGCATATGCTTTAGAAGACACCCAACGGTGGCTGCACAGTGCAGAGAAAGATCAGTCATGGTGGTATTGTTGTGCTAAGATCATTGTTGGAAACCTTCTCTCTGTGTGCCCCGACCTTCTGAAGTGTGGCGGGGGGTCACTAGAGATGGAGCCTTCTTTGTGTTGGTGCCTTTACCCCCACGACTGCCAAGCGTCACACAATGTCTCTCTCCTCTTTCTAGGTTTTTCTTGATGTGTTACTTGTTCGTCAACTTGGCTTGTGCAGTGCAAACACTTTTAAGGACACCAAACTGGCGGCCCAGATTTAAGTACTATCACTGGTAAGTTTTAAAAAAATATATAGATGAGAAGATGTGTAAGGGATTATTCGGACATCTGAGGGCCAAGGGGAAAGGCTCTTCGTAAGGGAGATATGTAAAAGTCTGGAAAATAGCCTGGCGTGCCTCCCAGGTTTGTTCATTTAGGGTAATTATATGTTTGCTTCGCACGTGCATGTTCATTTATCACCCCTATGATGTTTTTATCCCACTCTTCCTTCAAGAAGTTCAGGGCCGCCGTGTATGGCTTGCTTCTCCCCCCACATACTCATACATCTGCCATTTCATCCTCCAAGCCCTGTGCGGTATGTTGTGGATGGAAAGGGTGTTGCTGGCCCAGGTTTACCCAGTGAGAGTCTGAGCTGAGTGGGGACTGGAACCCAGGTCTCCCCAGTCTTCAGTTTGACATCGTAACCACTACATTACGGTACTTGGATCCAGTGCTCCCTCTAAGCTGTGGAGTCCTGTGAGCAAAAATTCTACTTTGTGAGCTACTGGCATTAAAGTTGTGAGCAAGTGATTTGGCTACTGCATAAACTAGTTTGCCCTGGAGCCTTCCTTCCTGAGCTAAGACAAAAATGTGTGAGCCAGAGGCTAAAAAACTGAGAGCTAACTCACACTAACTCAGCTTAGATGGAACACTGCCCTGTAGCAGATTTCCTACAAATGGAAGGTGGGGTGTAATTTTTCTGCCAATTCCTCCCCCCACCATGCTATTTCTTAGGGACCCCCTCTGTTGCCTAGGAGCAGCATTTCAGAGAGCATTATGGACTAAGGGAGGTAAGGAAGTCCTGTTCCTCTTCCAGAAATGTCTCCTGTTTGTGGAAAGTTAGCACAAAATCCAAGCACTTGGCTCCCATTTGGATCACTTGTGGGCAATGCCCCCTCTAAGCTGTGGAGCCTTGTGAGCAAAAATTCCACTTCGTAGGCTACTGGCATTAAAGTTCTGAGTGAGTGATTTGGCTACTGCATAAATTAGTTTGTGCTGGAGCCATCCTTCCTGAGCTAAGACGAAAATGTGTGAGCCAGAGACTAAAAAACTGTGAGCTAGCTCACACTAACTCAGCCTAGCGGGAACACTGCTTGTGAGAATCAAATGAAGGTGGGAGGAGAACCCTGGGCTTCTTGGAGAAAGGATAGGATAAAATTGAAATTGAAGTAACATTTGTCTTAAATCACATGTGTCATTACAATGCCCCATGAATTGGGCCCATACTATTCTCTCCATGTTGTTGATGGACGGGACAGGGAGTAGTTGTGGTTGATAGAGACATGTCCGAGACCAGTTGGTATGTTTGTGGCCGAGATGAAATTTGAACCCAGGACTGCCCACCTCATAGCTTGATGTTGTAGCTGCTGTGCTGTGCCAGCTAAAACACCCCAGACGGAATCTTCACATCACGTGGAGCACAGCACTTTTGAGCTTCCATACATCCAGCTGTCTCCCCAAGTGTCAAAGAATCAAGTGGCTTTCATGCATGTGTGAACCAGTCCCAGCTATGCTTGTTAACATTTTTGAGTTTCTTTTCCAGGGCATTGTCCTTTTTAGGCATGAGCATCTGCCTTGCACTGATGTTCATTTCATCCTGGTATTATGCTTTAGTGGCTATGCTCATCGCCGGCATGATTTACAAGTACATTGAATATCAGGGGTAAGTAGCTTCTAATGAAAATGAATCTACGATTTGGAAGAATGGCAGCTGGGGATGATTACAGAACTGATCCCTTTAGTGTCTTTATTGGGAAGTTTGGGAGAGGACAGTCTAGTAATCCACAATGTGGTACCCACCGTGTTTCTTTGAGTGCTGAGTAACCTCTCCTTGAGTGCTCTGCTTGAGTAACCCACAGCATCTTGGGGTTGAGCTTATTCATCCTTTTGCTCATTGTAAGCTGATCGATTGTATTACTTGTTTAATTAAAGAAATATCGTCTGTATCCTGAGAACCAAAAACTGTTTGCCCATCTGCCTCGCCTCTCTTCTGTAATTGAGAATGGTGGGCATCATCATTCAAATCGCACTGGGCACTAAATGGTCTGAAAATGCCCAGTTTTGTTACCATGGGTTGGATTTTTTTTCACTCAGTCTTGCCCAGTTCCCCTCCCCTCCCCTCCCCCAACCCATGTGCAGGTTTTGTCCCTGCAGGTCCCATGATCCCCAGTTTTATTTATTTTTATTTATTTATTTAATTATTTAATTTTTATCCCGAGGCGGCTCAGGGCGGCGTACAACAATAAATCAGTAAAACAATTTATACAAACATTAAAATTACAATTTACATTTTGCCTTTTGGGGGGTGGATAAGGGGGGACCCATCCTCCACTTTTTTCACCAACAGAAAAACTGATTGGATTCAACCTAGTGATGCCGTCTACCAAGGCAACTGGTTTGGGACCTGGCTCACTCTTGGACAGGGGGATCTTGCGAAAGAAGAACAGAATTATCTTTAAATAGCTTGACTTGTTTTTATTGTTGGCATCATTTTGTTGTTTTTTCATTGTGAACTGCCTCAGGCAGGTTCCGGAGAGGCAGCATACACATTTTCTCAAAATATAAAAATAAGTAAATAGGAGAGTCAAAAGAATTTATCCAAGAGTAGTCATAATAGCCAGTTTCTGTGTTACAAAATGTCATACAGCTGAGCTAAATATGGTTAAAGCTGCAACGGTTGCTTAGAATGGGCTTGCTTCGGAAATTCTACCTTGCAGGGCTGAGAAGGAATGGGGCGACGGGATTCGGGGTCTATCACTCAGCGCCGCCAGGTACGCCTTGCTGAGACTGGAGGAAGGGCCCCCTCACACCAAGAACTGGAGGTAATTTACTTTTGCATTTATTAAAAAACAGATCCGGTAGTACTCTCTACTTCCTCCTCTGAGTTTTCACTGTTCTTCTCCCTGAAGAGCTCCTGAATTTCTGGAACCTCTTTAAGAGCCACTAGTGTAGATCAGGCCTCAGTCATTCCAGTCTCGGGCCGGGCTGTCTTTTTCATGGAAATGCTGCTTACTTTGCATGAATAAATAAATACATGGAGCAGCTGCACAAATCTCACTACCTTATAGGTCCAGAGAATAACGTTTGGGCCCCAAACAGAACCTGCAGACCAGCTTGCGTTATGGCTGAACTGTTGAACGGCTGCTCTTATGAACAGAATCTCCATGAGACAGGCTCCCAGGAAGAGCAGTGTGGCTACCAAAAAGTCACGGTTGCAAATAATCTTTGGAGGCTTCCAAGCCCGAGCAGGGTGGTTAAAGGCATCCAGTACTGCCTGGAGCTGCTTAATATTCCGGCCGGCTGTCGAGGGCCCTGGGAAACGCAGCCCACCCCGAGACCTCTCTGCTTTCCTCTTCTTTCAGGCCGCAGCTGCTGGTGCTTCTGAAGCTGGACGAGGATTTGCATGTGAAATACCCCAGGCTGTTGACGTTTGCTTCTCAGCTGAAAGCCGGCAAGGGGCTGACCATTGTCGGTACGGTGATCCAGGGCAACTTCCTGGAGAGTTATGGAGAGGCCCAAGCTGCTGAACAGGTGGGCATGGCGGGTTGTCTCATAAAAATGTGTTACACGTCCTGGAGCATTTGGCCAGAGAGGTTAGCAGCTCTTTTTAGGAAAGCCGCACAATTTTGCTTATGACCTTGTGGAAACCGAGCAAATCCATTCCTTGCGCCCGGGCGTGTCCAGAGAGCATCTCTTGAGAGCTCCAGCGGGAGCAAGGAAGGTGCAGTTGTTGTTTTTGTTGACACGTATGGTATGAGGTGTATGCTTACAATAGGTTTGACCAGACAGCCCAAATTCTGCCCCAAGAAATCCTGGGATCTGCATCCTCTGGAACCCATCTGGGTGTGCACTTATTGCTCAAAATATGTGTGCTGCATTGTTTCCAGTCTTGCAACTTGTTCTGCTTTTGCTAGTCGTGGGGGTGGGCAAGGACACCATGTCCCCAGCCCCTGGGACTCTTTTTTTTCTGACTTCTGAGATTTCAACAGCAAACTTTCAAGAATGTTTTCTCCAACAGCAAAGAGCTGTAAACTAGAGAGCAACTGTGGTGCCATGATTTAAGTATCAAGCTAGGATCTGGGAGACCCAAGTTCAAATCCCCACTTCCCCATGGAAGCTCGCTGGGTGACCATGGGCCAGTCACACCTTCTCCACCTAGTCTACCCCACAGGGTTTTTGTGTGGATGAAGGGGAGAATGTTGTTAGGTACTTTGGGTCCCCGTTCAGATCTCAGCAGCTAAGCAGGGCCAGCCCTGGCTAGTATTTGGATGGGAGACCTCCATGGAATACCAGGGTTGTGACGCAGAGGCAGGCAATGGCAAATGACCTCTGAACATCTCTTGGTTGGAAAACCCCATGAGGGGTCACCACAAGTCAGCTGCGACTTGACGGTACTTTACACGCATGCACACAAATAAATAAAAATAATAAAACTTAATTTCAGAGCTGATGCTTCTGCCTCTTGCTCTAATCCCGTAATGGGGGAAATTGCACTCCCCCCCCCCTTCTTCTTGCTCTCCAGTGGTCCAGATAGATATATATGTGTGTGCAAAATTATAAAATTAAAAATAAAGGTTTGTCTGTGGCTGGACTAGGAGGCCCCTCTCGCTTCCTCTCCATAACCAGGTTTTGTAAACAGAAGACAACTGTTAAAGGCACTGAAGCCCTTGTCTGACTCAGAAGCCAACAGCCCAGAAACAGCCCAGCAGATTGAATGATGCTTGAAAGTTGTTGTAATGCCAAACCAAAGTATCGCGTCCTCTGAGCAAGCCCTCGGGCTTCACCTCTGCCCCATCCCCCTCAGAGCACAGCTTCTCATTACAACTGCAGCTTGCTGTAAATTGGGGAGGGGGATTGGAGTGCCAGGGGAGACAAAGGGGCATGGCGGCTCTGAGCTCATTCGTGCAATGCTAAACCACGTTTTGGCTTCAGCAGCTGAACTGAAGTCACTGTTTATGGTTACCAAGGATTCATTGCCCTCTTTTTTATACTTGGGGGCACAATATTTTACTCATTTAACCAGTCAGGGCTACCAAGGCAGACTACCCATTTGGCTTTAATTAATGCAAGAACTATTGTGGTTAGTTGTTGTAGATTTTCCGGGTTGTATGGTCGTGGTCTTGGCATTGTAGGACCTGACGTTTTGCCAGCAGCTGTGACTGGCATCCTCAGAGGTATAACACAGAAAGATGGAGTACTTTCTGTGTCAGTGTGAGAAGAAAAACACAAAGTGCTCTTCATCTGACAACAGCACTACAGATAAGATTAGAATTTCAACAGCCAATCCACATACAAAAGAACCTCATCAGGAAAGCTCCTCCATCAGCATGTCACAGCCTGGGAGACTCCTACAAGATAATGACTCAGCCCTACCCCACCTTCCTGAGTAGATATAAATTACCTGCCTATCATTTTTCTTCTCACACTATGGAATGAATAAAGAATACCTTCACATCTGGGGGCAGCAAATACCTGAATACCAGTGCTAGGAGGCAGCATCAGGGGAAGGCCTTGGCCTCTGTGCTCTGTCTGTTGGTCCTCCAGGGCAACTGGTTAGCAGCTGTGTGAAACAGATGAACCACTGGTTTGATCCAGCGGGGGCACCTCTGATTTCTTATGAACCAAAGGAGTTCTTTCAGATCCAGTGCACAATGGGCTACTCCTTAGCAGATTCAGGACAGACAAATGGAAAATACTTCTTTACACAGAAAGTGATTTAAATGTGGGATTTGCTGCCAGAGGATGTAATGATGGCCACAGGAATAAACAGCTTTAACAGGGGATTAGATAGATTCATGGAGGATCGGTTTATCAGTGGCTACTGGTGACTGAGGGAAACCTCCACTTTCCGAGGCACCAAACCTCTGAATCCCAGAGCCAGGAGGCAACATCAGGGGAAGTTCTATGCCATGTTGTTGGGGAAGTTCTATGCCCTGTTGTGGGTCCTCCAGAGTTACTGGTTGGCCGCTGTGTGAGACAGGATGCTGGACTAGATGGACCACTGGTCTGATTCAACAGGGCTCCTATGTTTTATGTTTTCTCTCTCTTTCTTTTCAAATACCATACCTGGATAAATTATTATTGCTAAAGCCTCATTGGCCCTGACGTGGAAGGCCCAGGATTGATCTCATCAGATCTCAGAAGCTAAGGAGAGTAGGCCCTGGCTGATATTTGGATGGGAGACCTCCAAGGAATACCAGGGTCATGACACAGAGGCAGGCAATAGCAAACCACCTCTGAACGTCTCTTGCCTTGAAAACTCTACAGGGTCGCCATAAGTTGGCTGTGACTTGACAGCACAGAAGAAAGCCATTTTTATATATACAATTCCATTTATTAGAGATCCAGTGTAAATCGATTGCCTTCCTGTGAACTTTTTTAAAAAAAACACCACCTCCTATCGATGTGAGGCAGGTGATCACATGCAGATAAACTGCAAAGTGACCAATTGTCTTTCAAGGGCTGACTTTTCTCTAGCAGAGAAACCTTAATCTACCTGGTTATCTTTTGCAGGCTATCAAGAACATGATAGAGATAGAGAAGGTGAAAGGCTTTTGTCAAGTCGTCGTGGCTAATAAACTCCGAGACGGCATTTCCCACTTGATACAGTCGTGCGGGCTGGGTGGCATGAAGCACAACACGGTGGTGCTGGGCTGGCCCTACGGCTGGAGGCAAAGCGAAGATCCAAGAGCCTGGAAAACATTTATAGGTAAGCTGAAAGGAGACCTTCTTAGCATCTGGGCACACGAAGAACGAAATGCACTGCAAATGTGGGCCTAACTTTAGACTGGAACTGGAGGAGAGAGGAGTACCTGTCCGGTCTGCAGCTGGGCAAGGGATGGGCGTAATGGCAGGGTGTGATTTACTGGTCGGGCCAGTTTGACTCAGTGGTCATTTTATATGCAAGCAGCCCCTCGATCAAGGATGTCTTCTGTTCTCTCCCTTCCTTCTTTCTCGCCTCCAGACACGGTGCGTTGCACGACCGCGGCCCACCTTGCCTTGCTGGTGCCCAAAAATGTGTCCTTCTACCCTGGCAACCACGAGCGTTACCTGGAAGGGAACATCGATGTCTGGTGGATCGTGCACGACGGAGGCATGTTGATGCTGCTTCCTTTCCTACTCAAACAACATAAAGTAAGAGTGCCCCAGGGCAGCAAGAATGATTGGGGGACTCCACGACTGTGTGTATACGTGCGTGTGCGTTCGCTCAGGCCTGGATGACCATTATTGGTTGATCAGCTCTGCCCAGAAGTGCACACAATGGCAATTGATAGGCCTGTCACAAAGCTAGTTCCAAAAAGGAGAGCGAAGTAGTTAAGTGCCTTGCAACAAATGGCTCCTTTTCTTTGGAGAGGTCTCAGAACTGCTGTTCCTGCTCTGGCAGGATGCTAGCAGCAGATGGATCCAGCACACTTTTTTCACCCAGTTCCCCTCCTTACTGCTGCTTTTATCCCATGTGGCTTTGGTGTATGCCGGTCCTGTGAGCCCCAGCATAAGGAGTGGACCTAAGCAGATCTATGCAGGTGTAATTCCAATTTTATTCACTGGTACTCTCAGGCAAGTGTTGTTAGGCTTGCAGCTGTAGCGGGTCATCCCCCCGCCCTTCTGAGGTGTGGTCTCCATTTCCACCAACAAAAACCTGATTGGATCCAACCTAGTGCTTCCTGGGCTGGCCCTGCTGGATTTTGAGCTGTCCATTCATCATGCTGAACCAGGGGCATCCCCTGCTAGGTCAACAAAATATTTGCTGTATTCAGACCTGTCTGCTGCCAGTGAGTAGTAACAATATGGTAGATCTGCTAGTAGAGTACACCTAAGGTTGTCATAAGTTTAAAACTATAATGGACTAGACTGTCGAGACAGTTTTTCTTGAAATTGCTACAAGCACAAAAAAATAACAAAAATGTGTATTTTGAAGGGTATAGTATGCAGCTCATATGTTGATTGTGGGAGGGGCAGAGATGATTTTTGCACTTTTCAGCAAGTCAGTGCTCCAAAACACCATGTGTGCGTAAAAGCAGCACAATGAAATGTGCTGGTTGAACTGATGACGGGTAGGCGAGTGGACATAGCCAGATACATTGCTGGATCTACTTGCAGGTAGAAGGTGGCGGGTGCAGAAATTCCTGAGAACCTAGAAACTTCCCATGAATGTTTAGCCATCCATTTCTGCTCCATTCCTGTGCACATCACTCTAAATTTCTGAAAGAGACCTTTGAGCTTCAAAATGAAGCCTTAGTGGATTGTTGTGCTCAAAGTACATTCTCATTTTGTGACAAGAAGAATGAGCCCATGTTTCATTGGAAACGTGACCTTGGCGAGAGAGGGCCATTTGATAGTTTATTACTTATTTACTTTGGCTGTAAATACATTCAACATCTACAGCGACTGCAAAATTTCTGCAAGGTCTAGTGATGCAACTCTTGTGCCAAATTTTGTTAATTTGGTGGCCAAGACGTGCCAGGAGTCTAATTCTATACACACATACTGGTACATACTCCCTTAAAATGGAGCCAAACACCTTGAATTTGTGAATTGTGGTGCTGGGTGGGGGGAGGTCAGTGCTCTAATGAAGGATGCCAGATGATTGCAAAGCGATGTGACCTCGTTCTCACTGAACAGACCCAGCTCTGTTTGGACTGTACCACTTCAGATTACCTTGAGCCTTGCGGAAATGTAGGATATAAATGTTTGAATAAATAAGTGGGGGTTCTTTTTTTTCCTTTTTTCATATTTATCAGTTTCCCACTTAGTTATCACTTACATATATTTATCTTTATATACATTTGAGTCTATAGTTTCCATACTTTGTTCATCCAGTTATACAGGCTTTTCCATTTTTCCAAAAATACATTGAAGGATTAAGCTTAATTTGTCAATTTCTGCTATTTCTAGTAATTTGCATTCTGTTTCCTCTCTTGCGGGAAGTTTATCTTGTTTCCAATATCTGGCTAGCAATATCCTGGCAGTTGTTAAGATATGTATCAACAAATACTTATAATTTTGTTTATAACCCTCCGGAATCATGTTTAATAAAGCTATTTCAGGAGTTAGGGCCAAATTTAAATTCATGATATCTAATATTATCTTTTGTATCATCTTCCAATAAGTATAGATTTTCCCACGATGCCACCACATATGAAAGAAAGTCCCCACATTCCTTTTACCCTTCCAACAGTTTTTAGATACAGATGGTTGACACTTGGCTATTCTATCTGGGGACCAGTACCACCAGTGGAATACTTTATAAATATTTTCTTTATAATTAATCACTCTCATATATTTCAATGACTTCCATATATTTGCCCTTTGATCTATATCGATCGACTATCCTATATCCTTCATCCATGCTACCATCGTTAAGTGGGAGTTCTTGAGCAGGGAGGGGAAACCTGGCAACCAGAGGACAGTAATGGCTGCTCAGGGACATACGGGAAGAAGCAATCCTTCAGACATTTTTTTAGGTGTTCAGAGAACGCACCTTGATAGCATTCTGTATGTACAACATTCTGACATTCACCACAAAAAATGCATCCGAGCAGATGCACCATTGTGTCTGCATGCAGATTTGCAAGTTTTTTGAGATTTTTTTTCTCCTTTCCCTAGGTTTGGCGGAAGTGCAAAATGCGGATATTCACAGTCGCTCAAATGGATGACAACAGCATCCAGATGAAGAAAGATTTGGCGACTTTCCTTTATCACCTCCGAATCGAGGCTGAAGTGGAAGTGGTCGAAATGGTAATGGGTTTTATCTTGTTCTGTGGTTTGGAACTGTGGATTCTTACCCCTGCGTTGTAGGCTGCTGCTTTGAATGCCTTTCGTGATTCTTGTTTCTGTTTTTAGCAAAACAGCGACATCTCAGCCTACACTTACGAAAGGACTTTGATGATGGAGCAGAGATCTCAGATGCTGAGGCAGATGAGGCTGACCAAAACAGAAAGAGAAAGGGAGGTATGTATGAGCACTGTTGGAAAGAAATGAGTTAAAGCAAGGTCTGGTGCGTCTTGGAAGCGATGATCCACTTGGTTTTACAGTGCAAACAATCTCCCCCTAAACCTGCAGAAAGGTTCACTGTTTGAGAGGTTCGTTATCCTATCTGGTCATGACAGATGAGGCCATCTCTGGCAAACTAGAGCTGGGTGTCATTGGTGTAGTGATAGCACTCATCCTAAACAGCTTCAGCCAGCCATTTTGTGTAGCTGTTGAGCATCTTGTGGGATAAGACCGAACGAGTGTGGGATAGTTGTTGGAGGGCCAGACTGGGAATGGGGAGATACAGAGATCAGATTCTCACTAGGTCATGAGCCTTCCTGGATGACCTTGGGCAGTCGCTCTCTCCACAAACCTCTCACCACAAACCTCTCACAGAGGATAAACTGGAGAAGGGGAACAGCCATGAACGCTGCCCTGAGCTCTTTGAGAAGAGATTGGATTTATACCCCGCCCTTCACTACCCAAAGGAGTCTCAGAGTGGCTTACAAACTCCTTTCCCTTCCCCGCCCCACAACAGACACCCTGTGAGGTAGTGTCAGCAAGCTGCCAAAGGTTCTTATTGTTCCTATATGCATTCTGGTACCTGAGTTCGGCAATGTACCTATCTCTGTATTTCTCCCCCCCCCCCTCTAGACATCCGCTCATATAACCATGCGCATATATTCATAGTGGTTGCATTCTTGTTAGTCTACACCAGCCATGCCTGCTGTAACGTTATCATTTCCAAGGTCACAGGTGGTCAAGAGAAGTCTGCTTTGCTTTGCTTTGGTTTTAATGAGTAGAAACTGTGGGAAGCGTTTTGTAGTGATAACACAGTTGCCGTTGCTTTCCCAGGGGTTTTGGGCGCATAAACTGTTTTTTGGGCGCGAGAGGGAACCATGTCTATTGGCTGTATTAATTATGAATTTGCTTTAAACTTACCAGCTCAATGAGCTAGCGTTATTCTGAACAGTGTTTCTGTTCAGTGACCCATGGCTTCAATAAAGTAATCCCTTTCTATAAGTGTGTACTCCGTTGAATTGCTGCAGGACCTGACAGGTAGGTGGGGCTGAGAGAGCTCTTTCAAGAACTGCCCTTTCAAGGACAGCTCTGACAGAACTATGGCTTGCCCAAGGTCATCCAGCAAGTGCAGGTGGAGGAGTGGGGAATCAAACCCGGTTCTCCCAGATTAGAGTCCGCGCACTTCACCACTACACCAAACTGGCTCTCAGTTTGGAAGAGAGGTGGGATAAAAATGTAACCAGAGTCCTGCTAAGCTAAAGTCTCCCCATGGCGCTTAGTACTCTAAGTTAATTCTAGCTGTCTCAAGGATCACTTGCTGGGTGGCTGCTCCAGGATTATAAACTGGGGGTGAGCATGGCTGTTTCCAAGAAGGCAAAGAATGCTAATGTTCTAAGGTTTGCTGTGGAATTCCCAGTTGTGTTTCTCCTGGAGTCCATGCTGCAGATATTTGGTGTACCACAACAGGCCATTCTTTATACATTCTCAAAACTGGAAAAGCAGTTATCTGAAAGATCTCTTGCTCCCATGGCCCTCTTGCAGATGGGGGCAGAGGTGGAGCTTAAACTTGAATTCCAAATGTAATCTCACACTGCAGTATCCACACCCATTGGATATTGTGCAGTTGTTGCAGTACAATAGTCGTTTGCAACTGGGTTGCCTTCATGCAGTATATTCCCGTTGCAAATGGTTTCTTCTGCACGACACTAGTGCAGTATCCAGCGTAGCCTTAGTCTTCAAGGTAGAGATCACATTGCCTTGTATGTTTTCATTTTCCGCTCCCGCTTTGGGAAACAGGTGTTGGCTTGTACTGGTGTTTGCATGTGACATTGTGTCCTGCGAATATATACTGCTGGCGAACTTTATTCCAGAATCAGTTTTTGCTGATGTGAGTAATTGCACTACAGATAAGCTGCCAAGCAGAGTGATGACCAGTCCCACTAAACCAAAGTCTTCAATTTGTTCAGGACTTTTTTCACTCTGTCAATGGGCCTTGCAAACAAGACCTGTAAGCACTGCTAGCCCACAAACGTTTTTGCTAGTCAGCATGCCCGCATGTATTGATTGCTGTTTGGGACTTCGAAAACTGACCCTTGTAAAGCTCACCTGCAAGCTATCCTGCTCACCTTGGGTGACCATGTGTACAAGCATGTATTTTGCTGTGTGTAGTGACAGTTGCGCCAATGGCTCCTTGTCATCTTGTGTTCAGACAGGACATTCAAAATTTCTTTCCAATAGTGTGACCCCTTTAGTAGGGGGATAGTAAAAGCGTTCTGGTGCAACCTCGTCTTCTGAAAATAAAGTTCCCAGCTCGTCATTCTTCCAGGCTCAGCTCATAAAGGACAGGCACTCGATCATAAGGTTGGAGAGCCTCTACTCAGATGAGGAAGATGAGGGGGAAGCGGTGCCCGAAAAGATCCAGATGACATGGACAAAGGACAAGTACGACAATGATAAACGGAGCCGGAACAGTGCAGTGGAGAACTTCCGGGAGCTCATCAGTATTAAACCGTAAGTGCCAGAGAGTAAGAAGCGCAAACCACGATAGTAATGTGATGCCATGTTTGTAATGCATTATCGTTCAGGGACTTCATCTTTTTGGTTTGTTCTTGCCATTTACTTCATCTATGCCCTACTTTTCTCCCCAGTGGGGATGCAGAGTGGCTTAAACTGTTCTCTGCGTTTTATCCTCACAGCAACCGTGTGAGGCAGGTTAGGCTGAGAGTATGTGACTCATCCCAGGTCACTCAGCAAGCTTCCACAGGCAGAGTGGGGATTTGAAACTCTGCCTCTGAGATCCCGGTCCGACACTCCTCACCACAATACCCTACTGCATTTTAAATTGTTTCAACAATAAATTGGAGCAGGGTGCCAGGCCAAGCTTGGGAGTTAACTGGGTGAGAAAAGGGAGCAAACTATTTTGCATGCCTTCCTGTATAAGCATTGAGGGCACATGGCTCCTTCAAGTTAGGGGTGTGACCCCACTGGGAGCTCTGAAAGTGGAGGGCCACAAGTCCTTGATTGCAGTGGGACGAGTTACAAGTTCCACGCATCAGCCCAGGGTTTACTGATTGTTCCTCCACTCGGGTCAGCGAGAGCGGCGACTTCTGGGCTTGTGCCTTCTTGGTGGCCATTCCCACACTGTGGAAGAGGCTTCTCAGGGATGGGAGGAAGCCCTCCATCCTTGCATGGATTTCAGAGGGAGGCTCTGTAAAAGCAGAGCTTTCCCCGTGTACTTTTGGTGACTTGAGAGCGGAGGCTGCAGTCTGCTTCTTTTTAAGTCGTATTTGAGATTTTGTTTCGCTGCTTTGTGTGAGCTGCTTTGACGTCTTGTCAATGGGGAGAAAAGCAGGGATGCAAATGTTTGTAAATAAATAAATGACTCAAATTGGAGATGGAGGGTGGGAGGTGCACAGAGAGGAGTTGCATGGGGACCAGGTAGGAGCTGGCCAGCATTGAAGATCTCCTCCAAAGGTGGGCCAGTGGCAGCCTGAGGTCCGTCCACACCTGGCCCACGGGAGCTTGTCTCTTGGCCCTCAGTCCGCCAGGCAGTTTGTAAGGGAGCGCTGATCTATCAGGCTGCCCCATCAGCTAGTGGATTGATGCTCCCCCAAAACCGTTCAAATGGCTGAGGGGCTAAATGCCAGTAAGAGCAGCAGCTTGCGGGTAGAGGGCCATATCTGGGTCTCGACCCACTTGTGAGGGCTCCAAGCTGGACATCAGTTCTGAAAACGAGAAGAGCCGGTGTCCAACGGAGCCCTCGAAAGCCAACTTAATGGTGGTCCTCAGGCTGGAAAACTTGCCTGCTCCTGATCTAGTCCATTTTTTTAGAAGCAAACACAATTTTTCTACAGGCTGTCTGGTTTCAGTGAATCACTAGTGAGTGCTTTGGGTTGGTGGAGTTGTGTAGAATTTGCAGTTTTCTGCCGTTATGCTTGCCTGTCAACCTAAGCTTGAAAAAGCTGATTGAAAAACATTCTGCAGTTTCCTTTGTAGATCTGCAAACGTGATGATACGGTTAGCTGTTCATAAGTTCCTTGCAAGTTCTGCTTGCTTATTCAGCTGCTTGTAATAACATAAAAGATAAACGCTCTGCTTTTAGGTTAGGGCTGAACTGAAAAATAACTCTCTCTTTTCTCGTCTGTCAACTAAGTTACATTTTTGGAGTGCTAATTTTAATTGCTGCAATTTCCTTCCATGCTATCAGTGAGTGGGAAAGACTGTAAGTTTGCTTGTTTATGTTATCTTTAATAACCTGGGCTGAAGATTTATTCTCTCTTCCATCCAAACAAAGAATGACATATGAATATCTGCATGTTTAAATAATGAATTAGCCCAATCACATAGAATCTATAGAGGATGTGCAGATGAGGGGCACTGAACCCCCCCCCCCCCCCCCCCCTGCCTTTTTTTCCCCCCTCAGCTACTTTCACTTTTTGGATCAACCAGGGCTATTTTTGGGCAGGAACGCACAGGAATGGAGTTCCAGCTGGCTCCTGAGTTGGCCACGCCCAGCAGGAACTCATTAGCATAATAGGCCACACCCAATAGCAGTAACTCATTAGGATTGGCTACATTAGGGGTGTGTGGCCTAACATGCAAAGGAGTTCCTGCTACAAAAAAGCCCTGGGTTTTGACAACAAACAAGGTAAACAGAATAAGAAGGGAAAGGTGGGTGTGGCTGGATGACCACACTTCTGGTAACATGGGGGTGTGGCCTAATGTGCTAATGAGTGGTGCTGTCAGGGGTGTGGCCTAATATGCTAATGAGTTTTGCTGTCAGGGGTGTGACCTATTATGCTAATGAGTTCCTGCTGGGCTTTTTCTACAAAAAGAGCCCTGGGATCAACTAAGAAAGTACTTGAAGAGAGCAGCTGAGGCAAGGCAAGTGGTGGGTTGAGGCATTTTGCAAAGCTCATGTCCTCCCCCCCCCCCCCCCCTAA
>NW_015162478.1:632955-676615 GCF_001447785.1 Gekko japonicus
GAACCTCTGTCCCCCCCCCCCCCCCCCCACTAATGTCACATTCATGCACGTTCCTTCTTTCTGTGCTATTGAGGCATTTCTTTAACCACCATTTTGGATTTCAGTTTAATGAATTTATGCCAAAAGTACTCCAAATTGTCTTCAGTCCAGGAGGTTGGCACCTTCATCGGGTCTGCCACACAGTCCAGTTCCTTGGCACACTCATTGCACAGTCCAGCTTATGATTACGGTCCATAGCCTTATAGATACTGCACAAGGTTCATGCAGGGCAACACCAGCAATAACTAACAACAGGGCCGCATCATTGTGTATGCAGTTCTTTCCTCCTCGTTCCTGAGCAATAAACCTTTGCAGCAGAATCTCTGGGGTACATTCCACCACCAATACCTCAGGACTCTGTAAGCCAAGGAAACCTCTTGACGTAGTTGTTGGTGTTGACCTGTCTTAATAGTTCAGCTGAGATGCTATACCATTGACCCTGGGCATTCCCCGATTTTAATGCAACCTGCTTTCCAAGTAATAGGTTTGGAATTGGGAGTGTATGACAGAAGAGAGGTACAACCACACCGCATGGGCCAATACATGGAAGCACATGCCAAAATTACTCTTGCTTCTTGGAACGGGCCAGGGGGCCTGGAGTTCTGTAACATTTCCTATGATTCCAGTAGCACCTTAAAGTCTACTGTGTTTCCCCAAAAATAAGACACTGTCTTATATTTATTTTTTCTCAAGAAGACACAATAGGGCTTATACCACAAATGCATAGAAATCCTGCTAGGGCTTATTTTTGGGGTAGGTCTTATTTTTGGGGAAACAGGGTAACAAAATATGTGGCAGGGTATGAGCTTTCATGAGTCACTGCTCGCTTCTTCAGATACGTGATGACTTTTTTTCGCACATGCTTATTTCTAACAGCACCTCTAAATGTGGCTTTTCTACAGCAACCAGTCAAATGTTCGGAGAATGCACACCGCTGTGAAGCTGAATGAAGTCATTGTTAACCGGTCCCACGAAGCACGACTCGTTCTTCTCAACATGCCTGGCCCTCCGAAAAACATCGATGGGGATGAGAACTGTATCTTTTTATGGGGAAAGCTAGGATTCCCTTTTTTTAAAAAAAAAGATTCTCATGAGATATGGGGAGAGGTCTGTTACTCCTCAAAGTCCTTGCTGGCTTGAATCTTGACTCAAAGTCAACCCTGGAGGTGGTCTTGCCGTTACTTTCTTTGGTGCCATTTTAACTGCAGTTAGTAGGTGCTGTTCACTGCCTGCTTCCCGTAGGATCAAAGTAAGGCATGAACCCTGTTGATTTCTGTCCTGGGATCTATTGGGGTGAGTGGCATATAGTTAAAATAAATGTGGTACAGTCCTGTTCATAGGTTTCCTTCTCCCCACCTGGATGGCGTGCACACAGAACACCTGTTTCTCCAGATGAATATTCCCCCCAGAAAGTGACTTAGTAGATTAATTCTGCATTCAAGGGCATACAAGCTCTAGGCTGGTATGGTCGCAATTTCTCAGCAGATGTAACCCCTATAAGCATGTCTGTTACATCCTAGTGGAGGTTTTTTTTTAATTTTTGGGAGGCCTATAGGCACCTTTGGGAGCTGTGGTGGCTCAAGTGGTTAAGACGCTGAACTGCAGGCTGTGGAAGGTCAGTAGTTCAGCAGTTCAAGACCCGAGTTGCCGCACGACAGAGTGAGCTCCTGTCTCTAGTTCCAGCTCCTGCCAACCTAGCAGTTTGAAAGCAAGAAATTGCAAGTAGATAAATAGGTACCACTTCGGTGGGAAGGTAACAGCGTTCCATGCACTTTGGTGTTTAGTCATGCCGGCCACATGACCACGGAAACGTCTTCAGACAGCGCTGGCTCTTCGGCTTTGAAACAGAGATGAGCACTGCAATCCTAGAGTCGGACTCGACTGGCTTTCGAGCAAGGGAACCTTTACCTTACAGGCACCTTTGGAATTCTAACATAGTTTTGGTGGGTAAAAAATGGCTGCTCCAGGAGGTGGAGCCAACCACATGTCAGGGAATGAGGTCATGGATCTCTTCACCATTTCAGACACAGAAACTCTGTTTAATAGGATGCCTTTTTAAATGAGCATATTGTTTTAAAATATTTTCTTACATATACATAGCTTACCTGTAGTCACGCAGTGCAGTGCTTCGGGCACTGCTGAAGTAACTTCTTAAAAATCTACACAGCCAATCAGAAGTCCTGGTGGGCAAAAGCCCCACCTGGTCCCGCCCACTTTTTAAAAACATTTGTCAAATACCAGAAAAAGTGCAATGCCTTGGAGACTCCTGTACTGTTGCATCAGATGGTTTACAGGTGGAGGGCCATACATCTGCATACTTTATGGGCAGTTTTGCAGTTCTGTTAAAAGTGTGGAAATGTTATTTGGTACGATGCATCCTTCCACTATGCCTTTGAAGTTCCTCTCTCTACAGCTCTGCTGCCAGTTGCCCTTGACTTCCACTGATCCAGACATGGAATTTCTTGAAGTCCTGACCGAAGGCCTGGAGCGGGTGTTATTGGTCCGAGGCGGTGGCCGAGAAGTCATTACCATCTACTCTTGATGCAGCAGAACGGCGGCTGTCCTGCTTACCATTTTTCTGGCAAAGGACATTCCATTTCCGAAAGGAGAAGAAGATTGTTCTTCTCTTTCTCTGCCTCCACTTCTACATTATCTCTTCCTTTTCCCATAGTTGGGTTTTTTCTTCTTCTTCCCACAGTTGTGCACTTGTAGACACAAAATGCAGGTCTCACTGAATTTGTCTTCCAGTTGTAACATACATATCTCTCTTGGGAGTGTGATGGCTTTGTATCACTCAGCTAGAGACACGAGATTAATCATAAATCTCATGTAGCTCTGCTCCCGTGTTCATCCTCCAGCATATACACATGTACAGTTCTAATACTAAACTCTTTTTTTTAGAAAGCAAAGTGCAGTATTTTTAGTTACTGACGTCAGTTATCCGTTAACAAGAATTTAAATAAGAACCTTTTATATTAAAGGGGTTGGGGTGGGAAGTACTTTATAGAGGAGGTAGTTTTCTGCTGATGTTTTCTGTATTTTCTAAATGAGAAGAGAAAATACAACCAGTACTTTTTTTAAAGTGACACCTAGTTTTTGTAGGATTATCTCAAGAACTAAAAGTTTCAGTCAGTATTCAGACAGAATTTACACTTTTGAGAAGCAGGTTTAAATTATGTTAATTTTTATTCGCAGACTGCTACAATGATGTGCAAGAGACTTACAGGTCTTTCTGATTAAAAATAGACTTTCTCCCCCCCCCCTTTTTTGCCCCTTATTTATTTTTTCTATTTATTTACTAGAAGCAGTGCAAACACACATGGTCTTAACGACTGCAGTCGGCTGGTCGCAGGTCCTTTTTGCACGGCACCAGAGACTTTGCAAGGAGCATGGCTGATGGACTGGATGTTTCCCGAGAGGCACGTTCAACTAAATTTCAAACCAGTTGAAGAGCAAGGATTTGATCAGCATAGCTCTGCCCTGTTTCAGTATGCTCTGCAGGCTGTCACGGTGTAACAGGTATAGCACACAAAGGCCATTAACCATTGTCAGGAGCCATGTTGATTGCTGTTGGAGGTATATAGACTTTAGCAAAAAGAAATGGCTTTTTAAAATAACCACAAAGTCTTGGTGTTTGTCAGCACATGAAATTGTACTTATTGTACATGAGGTGTGTGTGTGTGTGTGTGTGTGTGTGTTTTTTCCAATAAAATATTGCATACACTGGGATCAGCGTCAGGCACTGAAGTGAACTTATTTACCATAAAAATTCTTCTGCATTTTCCTTGCTTGTCAGAGCTTTAAGGGATGGCTTTTCAACAAGTTTGATAAGCCACAAAAGATACTTTCACAGAATTCCAGGAGGTGCTAAGGACAGGAGTCCCCAACCTTTTTCGAACCTGTGGGGCACCTCTGGAATTTTGACAAGGGGTGTGGTGAGTGCCATCCCAAAAAGGCTGCTGCCACAGAAAGTGGAGTCAAACACAATACCTCCCAGCTTGCTTTGCAAAAGAATCACCCCAGAGGAATGAAAGCAACACTCAAGGGGGAGGGGGGGGGGAAGAGACTGGGATTAAAAAGAAAAGCCTGAGGCGGAATCTGACCACGTACCGACAACGGAAATTCAGACTCTTACTGGTGTTGCAGCCATGGAAAGGCCTTTTTATTTGAATGAAGACAGCCAATGGCAGGCTCTGCTTTACAACAGCCTTGCCCATTTTCTGAAAAGCTCAGAGCAGATGCCAGGGACATATGGGTAGGTATGGGCAGGCAGTGTATTGGGGAGCCTTGCATTTGGAGATGTATGGGAAATTACCCATGGTACATGAGTGGGCTACACTGTAGCCTCCCTGTTTACCCCAGGCACACACTGTAGCCTACCTGTTCCATTTTCTGTGTTTTTCAGCAATAGTTTTCCTTTCCACAAACTGGAATTGAAGAAGAGATTGAATTTATACCCCGCTGTTCACTATCTAAAGGAGTCTCAGAGCGGCTTAGAAACTCCTTTCCCTTCCCCTCCCCACAACAGACACCCTGTGAGGTAGGTGGGACTGAGAGAGCTCTGACAGAAACTGCTCTTTTTCAAGAACCACTGTGCCAGAACAATGGCTTGCCCAAGATCATCCAGCAGGTGCAAGTGGAGGAGTGGGGAATCAAACCTGGTTCTCCCAGATTAGAGTCAGTGCACTTAACCACTAGACCAAACTGGCTCTTGAATGCTTATGCGTGCATGCAAAAAATAGCAGTAAGTGCTAAAAAGGCAAAATGCCAGAAGTCAAAATGTCAAAAAATATCCAAAGAATCCCACCAACCATTAAATGACAAGTGTGTGTGCATTTTACACTTTCCTCACCTTGGGAAACTATGGAATAGATCTAAAAAGCCTGTTAGAGCCAGCTGCCAAGCAACTACAGAAAGACGGATGTGCACAGTGGCCTCTATCATCATTTGGAAAGCCAAGTTACCATCACAGGGAATCTGTACCTTCCTTCCTTCTAAGGGAAACCAGACCAGCCTTCAGCCAATTAGCCTAAGACAGAACAGAGGTCCTGCTATCTGTTCAAACTGCAAGCTGGCCTGAGACTGTAGATGCAAAGGGACGGATGACAAAGGCTGGTGGCAGAGGGTATTAAAGCCACAGGGCAGATGGACCTCCATCTCCACCAGGAAGAGTAGAAAGAGTCCAGTAGCACCTTGAAGGCCAACAAGAATCAACTCTCAAAAGCTTATACCCTGGAAATCTTATTGGTCTTTAAGCCACTCCTGGACTTAAACCTTGCTCTTCTTGCAGTCTCAAAAGGACCTGAAACTAAGGGAACTTAACTATTCCCAGGGCCGGCCCGTTATTGTTAAATTTTAGACTGTCACCTAGGGCGACGGCTCGATGAGGGCTCCATTCTGGCCGGCTTCATCCCCTCCTCGCCCCGCACAGGAGGCCTCCCTTGCCGGCTTCTTGCTCCGCCCCCGACAAGAGACTCCCCTCTTTGCAGCCCCCCAGACAGAAAGAGAAGGAGGCCGGGGGCAACAGGTGCGAGAAACAGCCCAGGATGACAGGAAAGTGCCACTCGCCCTCTTTGGAGCTCCTTTTGCAGCCTGGCACAGGCCCCCTCCCCTCAAGCGATCCTGGCCCGCCTGCTGCGGCTCCAGCCCCCTTGTAAGAATGTATCCTCGCCTAGTGGGCGAAAAACCTGGGCCGTCACTCCAAATCCTAGCAAGCCTGCAAATAAAAACTAGAAACCTGCCCATTGTTACATACATATATATATATATATATATTTAATCTCTTTAATAATTGTACAAATCCACTTTTTTTTATTTGGTGCTAGCCTACACATACAAATACAGTCTCTCTCTCTCACGCATGCATTTTAAAATAAATAAGTTATCAGCCCTGTAAATCAAACAGGGATTTTTAGATCCTAGGTTCTACCACAAGCACACACAAGAAAAACAATCTAACATTCTTGTTGTTTGTTTTTTAAGTAACCCTATGCAGTCCATAAAATAATCCGGTGGCTTATCTTCTCTTGAGAACGTGGATATGACTGCAAAAACAGTTTTAATCCTGATAAGTTGTAGTTGATGCATAGGGTTGTCCTCCTTCCCGACATCCTTTGGGAAAGTATTAACTGTTCCACCTAGCAAAAGAAGCATAAGGAGGCTCAATCAAACAACAAGGGCAACTTTCAATGGTCTTTAAAGGCTTCTTTCTCGGCACACTTAATTGTCTCGAATGGTAGACTGTAGAGTGGGTCATGAATTGGCACTAATACCTTCCAGACAGACATGACAGAGCTTACGCTGATTGATGCCTCTGAGAAAGAGTGCTGTAGCACAGTGATCAAGCATCTGCTTGACATGCAGAAGGTCCCAGGTTCAATCCCTGGTATCCCTAGTTAAAAGGACCAGGCAGTTAGTGATGTGAAAGACTTCCACCTGAGACGCTGGCCAGCTGCTGCCAGTTTGAGCAGACAAGACTGTTGGTCTGATTCAATTGTAAGGCAGCTTCATATGTTCATGTGAAAGTGTACAAGATAATAGACCTTCTGAGTTTTAATATGGTTCTAGGAACTGTCATTTCCAACAGACTGCTTTATTTATTATCCGGATTTTTCGTCCAAGGAGGGTGATACAGGATTCTCCCCTCCTCCGTTTTACTCTTTCCACAGCCTTGCGAGGTAGGTTAGGCTGAGAGAAAGACTGACTAGTGGCTGAATGAGGACCTGGAGCTGAAATCTCAGTAGTCCAACTCTCCCAACAAGGAGAGGTAAACACAAATGCACAAAATGACTGCATCCATTACTTTCCCAGACCCCTACTCAGATCAGTAACGTGGACAAGGAATGTTTACTACACACACAAAACCCAGCTTTTGTAGTGTGCTTGTTTGGTAAAAGGTAGTATACAAAATAAAAATTCTAACAAAACATTTTTTTCTAACTTGCATTATTATCTCAGACAGGCAAAACTTCTGCCCTATGTAGTGTCTCCAGGGTAAATCAACATGTCTTACCAGGTGGCTCTAGACAAAGAATGCTCTGAAGGAAACAGATTCTCTAGGAGTAAAATCTGCTGTTACTGACCCTTTTCTCCCGCAATCTGAAAGAGCGCAAAGAGGACAAAAGTCAGCCATACGTTTGATGTGTAAGTGCTGCCCTTTCATTTATATCTGCATTTATCCACAATGAGGACCCCAGACAGTGTACATTGTCCTCTGTTTTATCCTCACAACAACCTTGTGAGGTAGGTTAGGCTGAAGAGTACATGACTAGGCCAAAGCCACGCAGCAAGAATGTAAGAGCAGATCTGTGGTCCATCTAGGCCCCGGTCACAGGGGAGGATTTGCCCCGCGGGAGGGACAGATCGGGGGGCGCATCAAGAGGGTGTGATCATACCACCACATCTGGGAAGTGGCGCGCACCCGTCCCCGATCCATCCCTTCCAGCCAAAAACCCGCTGCAAAAAGGTAGCACCAAAAGTGTACTACCTACCTGTTGATGCGCATCACGGGCCGGCGTC
The DNA here is from genome assembly GCF_001447785.1 of Gekko japonicus. Classification (NCBI taxonomy): domain Eukaryota; kingdom Metazoa; phylum Chordata; class Lepidosauria; order Squamata; family Gekkonidae; genus Gekko; species Gekko japonicus. The sequence goes on from NW_015162478.1 coordinate 640,513, forward strand.
TGATCGTCAACGCGCCCGTCTCCCTGCAGCATACGGAGGCCCTGTAGAACTGCGCATGCACAGCGGGATCACCTCGCTCACCGATCTGTGACTTCCCCCCCGGCATCTGATCATGCTGGGGAGCAACTGCGCGGCGGCTTGGGGGGGTCTGTCTGATCCCACCGCCGCGGTTCTTTTGATGCGGCTCCAAAAAGCTGCACTTCAGCCGCACCTTTCCCCCCCCAGTGTGACCGGGGCCCTAGTTCAGCATTCTGTCTCACACACGGGCTCTTGCTCTCACATAGTTACTCTGGAGGGCCAAGAAGAGGGCACAGAGGCCAAGGCCTTCCTCAAATGTTGCCTCCTGGCACTGGTATTCAGAGATTTACTGCCTCTTTGTGGAGTTTACTAACCTGGGGAATGGATTCTAATGGGGACTCAATTAGTGTGGTTTTAAATAGCTTCTAAGCATCCTCTGGGCATTTGACTTGTGTTTCCCATGCAGCTTGCTTATAACTAGTCCCCTCATTTTTGTAAAGTTCCCTATTCTGAAATAAAATGTGACTGTTTTTGGCCTTTGGTGACTACTTTCAACTGAGACAAATGCTGAACTTAATAGTGTTTGTGGTCACTGTTCCCAACAGGTGCAACAACATTCACATCTTATACCAGGTCTCAAACCCCACTGAGAATCAACTACCCATCTGGTCAGCTTCATGACCAGTAGCCTGGAGGATCCAGTTATCTCCACCCTTTGCAACTCTGTGGGGGAGTTCCCCTCCCCCAGTGTTTTCTAGCTTGTTTGACTCTATGCCTTCTTTGATTTACAACACATCCCCCCCTTTTATTATAATTATTATTATTATTATTATCATCATCATCATCATATGGCAGTGTGTGTAGTATAGCCAGGAGATCCTAACATTGTCTGGCAGCCGGAAGTTCTAGCTCTTTTAGCATTATGCACCACTAGGTGGTGAGCTAGATCTGTTTTTAAGGCAAGAGACATTTCAGAGGTGGTTTGCCATTGCCTGCCTGTGCATCACGACCCTGGTATTCACTGGAGATCACCCATCCAAATGCAAGCTAAGGCTGACCCTGCTTAGCTTCTGAGATCTGACGAGATCGGGCTAGTCTGGGCACTCCAGGCCAGGGCTACCCTAACCAAAATACCATGCCGACTCTCTACAAGTCAATAAACCTTTGTATTTATGTTGTATTTTATGGGTTGGATTCTTTCACTCCCTTTGACTAAACTGGATTGTATGACATTCATTTGCTAAGTCTTTGTTTCTTCAAGAAAGGATTCCTCCAATGGACAATGACTTTCCTCCTCACGGAGATAGGCTTCTTCTGCCAGAGAAGAATCAAAGAAAAGTCTTTCTGTGATGGATGAAAGTCATATGATCCAAATCATCAGCTTTAATTTTCTTTGGTGTGCCTCTAACGCCTCTGAGACTGAAACAGACTGAAATGCTAAAGCTACAATGTCCTGTAGCTCTGTGACAACAGTGATAGTGCAGCAGAAAGCATCTACTTCCTGTCTAGGGACCGGAGAGCGATGCCTTCACAGGGGACTGCCATGTTTGGAACGCATATAAAGGCAGACCTGCCTCAATTCGGTTAATCAAGCAGTTCCCCCAGTACCAACGCAGGAGGAAAGCAGTCAAAGGGCAGAACGACCCTTTATTTCTCATGATGGAGCATCCGTAGAAAAGAGTTCTGCCATCAACCTACCTTCTGTTGCATGTCTCTTGATACATCTGTAGCTGTCCCTCATTCACGTTGAACTCTCTCAACAAAGCATCTCGGTTAGAATTTCTTAGATTCCACCGTGTAGCATACAACTGATTGTTCAGTTCGGCTTGGCGTTGCCGCAGCTGCCGGAATGACGAATAGATCGCCTCTTCACCTTCCTCCAAGGGGAACAAGAAAGAGTAAACTATTCATATCACATGCGTGGTGGTGGAAAGTGCCATCAAGCCACCGCTGACTCATGGCGACCCCACAGGGGTTTTCAAGGCAAAAGGACGTTCAGAGGTGGCTTCCCATCGCCTGCCTCCGCGCAGCGACCCTGGTAGTCCCCTGGGGGGTCTCCCAGCCAACTACTAACCGGGGCCATCCCTGTTCAGCTTTCAAGACCTGATGAGATTGGGCTGAGCCTGGGCTCTCCAGGCCACGGCATAACATGCACACACAAGCCTTTGATAAAATTAAACGGGGCGTCATCCAGACAAAGCTAAAAATGTCTAAAGTTTCAATAAAAGTGTCCAAGTTCTTTATAAGCCAAATGAAAAGTTCACTGATACTCTGTGGATACTTAGGGTGGTACCCAGCATAGTGTTTCTGTGGGTGCAAAGACTTCTGCCCACAGATTTTAACTGTCCTGGCTCCTCCCGTCCCACAGCAGAAGAGTTTTGTTTACTAACAATGCTAAATCACATCACACACTAATTGGAAAATTTTTCCAGTCTCTATTCTTCAGGGACACCCATGCAACTAAGCCTAATGTACTTGACAGAGTTGCTGAAAGGCTAAAAACCCCTATTGTGATTTCCTTGAAGGAAGGAATTATTTATTTATTTATTTATCAGATTTATACCCCGCCTTCCCCCGTAGGGCTCAGGGCGGCTTACAAGGGCAAGATAACCTTGCTACAATAAAACATAATATACTTATAGTTTAAAAACATACTATACGTCTTAAAATCCAGTCCTAATTCAGACAAGTGCTCAGTGTTCTTCAAGGACTCCAAAATCCAAAGATGACGGAACCATTCCAAACAGTTCCTGGTGGACAGTCTATGGCTTCCGTATTCAGATGTTTATACTCATTAGGTCCTTCCACATGGGATTTCTCCCCACATGGAAAGCAGGGAGCCGCTCATTACAGTGGAGTGCCCACGTGCTCATTCTGAATGTGAGCCATGGAGCTCCTAGCGATTTCTCCCTTCGGACTGGAGAAATACAAGTTTTGTTTTTCTCTGCTGGGTGACTGTGCGTGGAGGGACCACTTGGACACTCCAAGTCAACCGAAGAAGGAGAGTTGGTTTTTATACCCTGCTTTTCTCTACCCTAAGGCGTTTCAAAGCAGCTTACAGTTATCTTCCCCTCCCCTGCCCACAGCAGACGTCTTGCAGGTGGGGCTGAGAGAGTTCTGAGAGAACTGTGACTGGCCCAAGGTTCATGTGGAGGAGGAGTGGGGAATCAAACTTGGTTCTCCAGATTAGAGTCCACCGCTCTTTAACCCACTACACCACCCTGGCTCTCCCAACACAAGGTTGGGAGAGGCAAAGTCAAGCTCTAGTTTCAAAATGGTGCAGGGCAGCTCCCAACCCCCAGCCCTTCACGGGCCTTTTTTTTCTTTTGCTTTCCCTGCCGAATCATGACGCAGCATTACAGCATTGCTCAACAGGGAAAGGGAAAGTGCTGTTGTGTCTGTGCTTTTGTGTCGGTGTGATGGGGCAAGGGGGGGGGTCACCAGTGAGCAGCATGGGAACAGGGTGGGTGGGTGAATCAGCCTGTTGCTGCTTTTGCCACGGCTGGGGTGCCCTTTCATGGCCCCCCTCCCCTGTAGAAGCATCCACGGATACAGAAACCAGCATCCAAGTTTCTTCAGAATAAACTGGATCCGTAGAAAGGCCGCCCAGCCAAACGCAAGTCTCCGCTCTAGCGGAAGTCACACGTCGCTGCGACACTTACCAGCAGTTGCTGCACCTCGCAGTACACCAGGAGTGAAGCCAGCTCTATATTCTCGCTGTATCCATTTTTAAGGGGGACTGACCGAAATCCTGGAAGAGGAGGACCAGAAAGGCCTTGATGCTAGAAGTTGCCAACCTTTCTCTGAATCACACATCATGACAGCAGCTCACCTAAGTCCTTTCTTGAAAGCAGAACAGAGTCGGGAGATTTACTAAGAAGCAGCAGCAGCAGGCAGAGCAGGACAGAACAGGGCGCCACGGAGAATCCCGAGACAGTCACAAGCGCCAGAGGTGGAAAGAGTCAGAAGCTGCCGCAAAGGATCTGCATTTCTGCAAGAGTTCAAAAAGCAAAAGGGGAATCCAAAACTAGCCAGACTATCATTAGAAGGGATATACTGGAGAGAACTCATTCCGGGCTCCGGAGTGTGCGGCGGCAGGAGGGCGTCCATCACAAGGGTAAAGGAGGCAAGCAGAATACAATAGTCTTGATGGTGTCAAGGAAAGAAAACAGCAGAACTGCCAGGCGTCGAACAGGTATTTCTATGTCTCCTATGACAAAACAATCCAAGGCTACATACACTGACTGCGTTTCCTGCTGGGGGAAATTCAGGCCATACAGCATTTCCGTGGCCACCATTCGATCAGTTAGATTTGAGTCCAGTAGTCCCTTAGAGATCCAACAAGAGTTTCAGCTTCCAAAGTGTCTGGGGGCAGAAAATCCGCAGAAAATGCCCCAAGCATTTCCTCGGCTCTAATCAAGCTGATGACAATATGTATTGTAGTTGTGCATCCTTTACAAGCACTGTTTAGAACACCCACACACACACACACCTTCTTGCTACCATAAAAGGACTCGGAAGCCTCCATTTCTACTTGTGTACGATGAAGGGAGCTCTGACTCTTAAAAGCCCATGCCCAGAAACTGTTGCTGGTCTTCAGGGCGCTCCTGGACTCAAATCTTAACTGTTCCACCGCAGACCAACATGGCCGCCCTCCGAAACTATGTTCTAGCAGTGACTCACAATGTTCTACAAAACAATGTTTTAAAAAAAAGAATCACAGGGAAAACCCAGAAACTCATTGTGCATAGTGGCACAATATGAATTTGAGAGAAGAAAATGGACTCTTTTGTTGAGAGAGGACGAAGCAGTAGCTTCTTAGTCTGTCCAAGCTCGACAGGCCTCCAACACGTTTCGAACGAAGCAAAGCCTGAGGAACGACTTCAGTGGATGTAAGCCGTGCTTGGATGAACAGGCCACCCGGGCACTGGACAATGCGCTCCAAAACAGGTGGGGCCAGATCTACGAGAAAGCTGGAGGAGACACATAGACCTCACAGACCAATCTTTACAATGCTGATTGAAAAGCCTGTTGGCACGAACAGACAAGAGGCACTTGGGTCCTAGGCCCTGGCTGATCAGGGAGCTCAGGCAAAAACCATAACAAACTGTCACTAGGGGGGGGGGGAATGTAAAAGTTCATCCAGGTTGCAAATAACAAAAGAGTGATGTTCAAAAACTCTGCAGCTTGACTCTGCAGTTCTTTACAGTCTCTTGGGTGACAGAGAATGGGAGCAATCCTCAGCAGGTTTTGCCCATTTTATGCTACAGGGCCTGCTCCCAGGAAAGCATCCTTAGAATCGCAGCCTATGCCTCAATTCCGCTTCCAGTGTACAGCAGGGTGCCACGCTGGGTCCTGAGAGCAAAAGTAATGCATCAATGAGCGTCACTGTGGTTTCCCTTGATATTTACCCGATCTTATTCCTTTGAGAGGGAAAGTGGCGTGGGCTAAGAAATTGGGATCGCTGAACATGTCTTCCTCATAAACCACGAAGCGCAGATATGCTAAGTTGGGGTCGTACACTTCAAATTTCACCTGTTCCTGGGATGCCCAAACTGGGTTCAAGCCATTGTCATCTGTAATGGGAGGGACATTTTGTAATATGGAGCACACACACACACACACACACACCCCAAGCATCTGTGAATGGTCCGGGAACATTCAACCCAGGTCTGTACGGTTTGTAGCCAACCAAGCCAAACACAACCCCCCATTAGGTGTGGTCTTGTCAAGTGCTTGACAGCCCCTCCTCCACTCTGCAAATTTTTATCGTTTCCCTTTCAAGCCAAACACAGCCCATTAGGTGTGGTCTTGCTAAATCCCGGACAGCTCCTCTGTTTTGCAGGCATGTCTTAATCCTATGGTCGTGGTTTTTATCGCTCCAACTTACCAGGGAGAGGTGGCCACTGCCTTGGGATGGGGTAAGAGGCAAGCAAGCCACCATGGGTTGGGGGCGCAGACCTAGGATGGAAGACCAAGGGGCAGAGAAGCAAGGGGAGAACTGATAAGACAGCCGAATGTCTTGGCCAATGGGGAGGATTGGGCCAGAGGCAGGCTGTTGTGCATGAGACTGATTTAGCATGCGGTGTGGTGCTGGGATCCAGCCAAAGTCCTACTGATTTCGGTAAAAATACTGGGAACTGGAGTCGCGGCACTTCAGACTGTTTAGATTTGGATGGAGTGGGCTCTGTTTTCAAGCACACATTAAGAACATTACAAGAAACACAACTTCCACCCTCTTTAGGCTACTCAAGTTTAGATGCGATGAATTCGATCAATTACACTGCCGCAGAATCCAGAATCTATTATTTACATTAAAAGATCAGCACTACTTACTGACAACAGTTGTCTTGAATTTATTGTTGTCGTATTCAACCCCACAAATCTCCACTTCTACAAAAGGGCAGGCAATACTCCTACCAGGCTTTGGAAGATGGCGAGCACCGATGACCTGTGGCAAATCAGCACATCATGCTTTTGGGTAACTGAGTCTAGTCAATCCAGTCACAATTACCACTCAGCAGCTACAGTACAATACTCTTATTTTCTTCAGAACAGAAGGTGCCCTCCAAACAAAGCTAGGCATGTTTCACTTCTATTGCTTTGAATAGGAGAAATTTAAGCACCTCCATGACTCTCCCATTTAAACAACGAGAAGGAGAACATGCTGTCGAGTGACAAATGACTCATGGCAACTCTGTCAATGGGGCATTCCAGGCAAGAGGGGACCTTTCCTTGGCACAGTAACTTCTGTCTTCCCTGGTGGTCTCCTGCTACCACCATCACCAACGAACCCGGCTGGTAATTGGGAACGGAGTGGCCCTAGGACGATCACATTTCAGTGGTGCGGCGGATCGCTACCATTGTACGGGGATGGAGTCAACATCTACTGGACACCATCTTGTCTTAATTTAAGAGCAACAGCATTGAGCACTTTATGTAATTTCGATATTTAATCTGTTTTATCTTGTTTTATTGTATTGGCACAGGGTGTCCATGTTTGTTAGCCGCCCTGAGCCCATTCATGGAGAGGGCAGGGTAGAAATTTAAATCAATCAATCAACCCAAGTACTGACCCTAGCCAACACTGCTTAGCTCCCAAGTTTTGATGACTACAGGCTAAGCTAGGCTACTTGGACTGCTCCATTTAAACAAATAGGTCTTAAAATGTGCTTAACCTTGGCGGAATATTCTCACAGCTCTCATTCGTTTTTTTCGTTTCAAGGCTCTAGTGCCAATTTGCAAAACATTAGGCCCAGAGTGAGAGGGGGAACATTTTTACCTGCGATTTTGATTTAGGGCCACCATCTTGAAATAAGACCACATATTCCATCTGGGACACAAAAATGTCAAGCACAAATACTGGATGGGGGATACTTTTCTGGTAAGTAGTATATGTGAAAGAGATCTTGGGGTAAGGGTGGACTGTAAACTAAATATGAGCAGTCAGTGTGATGCAGTGGCAAAAAAGGCAAATTCAGTCTTGGGTTGTATTAAAAGGGCCATAGCATCGAAATTGCAGGAGGTCATAGCCCCTCTGTATACTGCCTTGGTCAGGCCGCATCTTGAGTGCTGTGTGCAGTTCTGGAGGCCTCACTTCAAAAAGGATGTGGACAAGATCAAGAGGATGCAGAAGAGAGCGACGAGAATGATCAGGGGTCTGGAGACTGAGCCCTACGAGGAAAGGCTAAGGGCCCTGGGAATGTTTAGTTTGGAGAAGAGGAGATTGAGGGGGGACATGATTGCTCTCTTTAAATATTTTAAAGGCTGTCATTTGGAGGAGGGCAAGGAGCTGTTCCAGTTGGCAGCAGAGGATAGGACCCGAAGCAACAGGTATAAATTACATGCAGAAAGGTATCAGCTGGCTATTAGGAAAAACATTTTCACAGTCAGAGTGGTTCAAAGGTGGAATCAGCTGCCTAGGGAGGTGGTTAGCTCCCCTTCGCTGACAGCTTTCAAGAAGAGTCTGGACGAATATTTGTCAGAGATGCTTTAGGCTGGTCCTGCATTGGGCAGGGGGTTGGACTAGATGGTCTGTATGGCCCCTTCCAACTCAATGATTCTTATGATTCCTATGTCTGTGGACACCCCCACCCTAAAAATCCCCATAAATCAGAAAATAATTGTTCTTTGTAGCATTTTTTTTATAGCAGGGACTGGCCTAGTTCCTTAAAAGTTCTCTGTTCTAGCAAATCTGTGTCAGCTTTTTCATGCCTAGTTAGAAAAACATCTCTTCAATGACAAATACAGGGTGGCCAACAAAGGACCACAAAGCTGGTCCATGCGGAGAGCCCACTACTTTGGCCAGAACCCACATCCACCATGGGAATCAACGCTCAGCTACGGGGACTTGAGCATGGATGCTTAATTCTCGCCTCTGTGTGACATTTTCCTGATTTTAATCACACCCCCAAAGCTGCTATTTGCACTACTGGAGAGAAAACACAAGGGTTGTTGCTCCCATTGACTTGGGGGGGGGGGCATGAGTGCTTTTAAATCATACCCTTATGATTTCCAGCTCCAATTCTCAACATATATCTAAAGTAATTACGGTGAAGGTATCTGAGGTGAAAAAATGGGCTGGGAAACCCCTTTAGGAAAGGCGCGAACATCTTCCAACTCCAAATGCTCACGATCTGGAAGACTAGTGTATTGTTTCTACATATATGCAACGTTAACACCGTACTGTTTTACCATCTCCAGGAGGGGAACTGCCACCAGACTGGAGATGTTGGTAGACAGCACCTGGATACTTCTGAAAGAAGCGATAAGAGCTGCCATTTAACGAACCTGTCCAACGACACTGAAAACAAAGGTTCTTGCAAGCTGCAGATGATCCTAGTCTACAAGAGAATGCATTTTTTGGAAAAGGGGATATTTACCCTCACGGTCAAAATCATCTGTAGTTTCTTCTTGGATTCGTTGGGCATTGGGTCATACCCCTCAGTCCTCATGCATTCTGGCTGAAGTACATAACCGGTCCGACCATTAAGCGAAAACAAGGTGTGGTTCATTTGCATGTATTTATCTGGAGAGAGGATTTTTGTTATTTAAAAAAAAGCCACATTAGCAGCAAGATCTTTTTTTTTGAAAGACTGGAAAAGGGAGATTAGAAAAACATTAGTCAGATAAATACCATTTAACCCTATAATAAAAGACAAGATTTAACTGCCTTTGTACATACACACCCTCTTCCCCCATAGTGTGATCTCACACCCCTAAGCAGTGTTTATGAGATAAATGTAACCCTTCAGGCAGGAATAATTACACTGGTCTTCCTTGCTTGAGTGGCACCTTCACTCCTGCTAAGTGACTGGGCGAGGAAAGACACCACCACCCCCGACCATGCCCAGTCATATGTGGTATCTGTGGTATTCACACACAGAGTTTAGGCACGTGAGATTATGCAACAGTTGCCACTCACCTCTTGTGGTGCTGTTTCATGGGCACCCAGCTGGCATGGAGACCAACAATGCTTGCTGAATCACCAGACCTGAACCACCCTTGGGTAGGGTTGCCAGGTTCCCTTGTCACTCCGGCAGGGGGATTTAGGAGGTTTGGGGGGGGGTGTCATGTGACGTCCCCAACGCGATGACGTCACCTGGAAGTGACGTCCTCACATTGGGGATGTTGCACAGTGACACTCTGGTATATGGACGAAACTCTTTGGTTTAGGGGCGGGGTTTCCCCTGCCAGCCAGCTGGTCTGTAGTAGGGAGAAGCCCCTGAAATCAGGGGATCCCCTGCCTGGACCTAGGGGCTGGCAAGCCTACCCTTGGGCCATATTTTGCATGCTCCTGCTGTAAAGCTGCTGAAGATGAAGCCAGTGTAGTCCAAAGACAGAGCATTTATTTATTTATTTAGTTATTAAAACATTTATACCCTGCCTCCCCTCAGGGTTCAAGGCAGCTTACAATAGAGACCTGGGCAGATCTCTGCTTAGCCATGAAAGACGGACAGCCTAAGCTTCTTATCCACAACACGGAAGTAACATGTAAATTAACACCTGTTGCAAATCACTCTGCACATTTAAAATGTTATAAAAACAATGCTTTAAATAGGGGAGGCCACCAAAAATTGTTGGTTAAAATGACTCTTGGGGTTCCATTGTCTGTCCTGGAACTAACCCTAATTAGCGCCTTTCTTGTGCAATTTCCCAAAGTATTTCAACCAATTCAGACATCATTACTATAAATAGAACACTATTTATAGTACTCCAGTAATACTCCACCAGTTCCACTCTAGTAATAGAGCACTATTTATAGCACTCTAGTAATACTCCATCATCTATGCACAGGGGATCTATGCAAACTGTCTACGACAGGTTTTTTGTTTAAAACTGTTCCCATTAGCTAGTGAAATGGTACAACACAAGAAGTCCACAAAGGAGACCATTATATGTAGACCATTATATGCAAAACTGAAATATTTGCTTGCAAAACGCAACGCAACATTATGCCATACATATTTCAACCTACTTGCTGTAAGCCACAAAACTTCTTTCATTTTCAAGGAGTAATCACTTAAATTGATTTGTGCTTAAAGCAGGCAAAAAAGTGCTCACATTAAGAACCACACCACTTAAAATGCACACTTGATTTCTCCTCCTCATTCCATCTGACCAGTAAGAGTATTCAGATGTGGCACAAATAGCACAGGAGGGATTCAAATGTATTTCTAACATGGCACGGAAAACATCTCAGTCCTTCTTTGGTGTAGTGGTTAAGTGCACAGACTCTAATCTGGGAGAACCGGGTTTGATTCCCCTCTCCTCCACTTGCACCTGGCTGGATGACCTTGGGCAAGCCATAGTTCTGATAAGAGCTGTCCTTGAAAAAGAACAATTTCTGTCAAGAGCTCTCTCAGCCCCACCTACCTCACAGGGTGTCTGTTGTGGGGAGGGGAAGGGAAAGGAGTTTGTAAGCCGCTCTGCGACACCTTTGGGTAGTGAAGGGTGGGGTATAAATCCAATCTCCTCCTCCTCTTTATAATGCAGTAGGATACTGTGGAGGGCTGGGGTGGTCATGCATAAGGAGAAAAGATGAGAAAAGCACGACCATTAAGAAATTCTTACCTGGCGTCTGGAAATTAAGAGCCACCATCTGTGCGCCACAAAACCAGAAGCGAAAAGGATCGTAATTGGAGGAGTCCACTCTCTGCCCTTTCGGGTACACCCGCGTCAGTCCCTTCTGGTTGTATTTCAGTAAATCAACAGGCTTCTGCTTGATTACGTTTTCTGCCTTGGTCTCCACAAAGGAACGGATTTCTCTGAAATCAGGATTTTCTACCCAAGCGGGAAAACAAAAAGGTGGGAAGGATCAATGGTTAAGGCACATTTCCACTGAGCGCAGAGTCACATTGCAAAGGCAATAATGCTTCTCCCCCATTAGCTTTCTTGACAATTGCAACAGAAGCACAACATCTGCAGCCTGGGGAACTTTCTGTGATTTTCCCCCTCTGGTCTAGTACACTGGAGGACAGCCAGCAGCGATGTGTGGGTGAAGCAGGCAGGAATCTATCTAGCCCAGACTAATCTGTCACCAAACCTGTGACCCCTCCTATTCCTGGTCAGGAATGTTGCAACTGGCAGGTGCCAGTGCCACTTGAAGCAAGCGTTACCACCTGTTCGCCACCCAGGCATTGAAGTATGCAGATAAAAAGAATGTCTCTTAAAAAAAAAATTAACCCATCAGAAGGGCGTGAGGCGCTTGGTGTTCTATACCCATTTCTCAAAAGGTGCACTGCCCAAAGTTGTTCTGCTTTCTGAGTATTTCAATGAACAGGTTGGGGGCCTGCAAAGAATCAGAACCCTCCTCACCACCCAAATACCCCCCCCCCCCAGATTCTCTAAGCTCCCAATAGCTGGAAGGAGACTGAGCCAACCTACCCTGCCCCACTGCCCCCCATTTGGTTAACTCTCAACTGCTCTAAACATCCTGTGCCTCCTGTTCTCAACTGGCAGTTTTTTGAGGGGCAGGGAGTCTTTGGTTAATTTACAAGACAATATGTTTCCACACACTTTTGGAAGTCCCCCCAAGCATACAGAAACCCTTTCCTTCTCTGCAGACAGCAGGGTTTTGCTGCTTTCACGAACTGCAAGGTGCTTCATGTATAAGACACAGCAATTCACTTGCCAGTCAAGGGCTTAAGTTCAGATGTTAATACAGCAGATGTTACAAGTGACCTCAGAAGGTCCTTCAGGGAATCTCGCGGCTTTACAGGGATCGATACCACCCATGCTAATGCAATCCCATGTCTTCCAGAGACATTCTCTACTCTAGCCTAAGCCTTTTATAATTTCTGGTGCCCTTCTTGGAACACTGGTCAGCATCTTTTTTCGTCCAGACTCCAGGCACCAATTGTGCTCTTCCCAACAGTTCCCGCTTTCTGTTCCTACTTGCGCAAGTACACACTGCCTCGGCCTGATCCCAAGCCCTCTCTCTCGCAGCATCTGCCTTCTGGAATGGGCTCCTGGGGGCAGTCCAGAAGGCTCCATTGCTGTTTGCTTTCTGCAGGACACACAAAACCGTGGCTTTTCCAGTGGGCTTTTTAATGAGGCAAATACTTCCTAAACCTTTGTTACCTACATGGAGAACAACTGTTGAATCACTGGGGCGCCAGTGCTAGTTTGCTTTATGTTTTCATTGTGGGTTTTTAAATGACATATCTGCCAGCTTTCTTGGACTAACTAGGAAAGGCAGGATAAAAATATCTTTAGAGAAATAAATGGGTGATCCCTTCACCCAGGAACCATTCTTAGCTGAAGCCAGGCTACATGGGGTTCACAAAAGGGCTTTTCAGCTCCCAGCTGCAAATTGTGGAACTCCCTCCCACGGGAGATGGAATTGGTATTGTCCCTACAAGCCTTCCCGAGCAAACCAAAGACACCCTTATTCCAGAAGACCTTTGAACTATATTAAATTACTGGGATGGCAACTGTGTTTCATGTCCCTCAGTCTTGTTTGTTTGTTTTAAATCTGTCTGAGGATTTTAGTGTGTTTGTTTCACTTCCAACCTGTCAGCTGCCTTAAGGATCCACATCAGTGGACAGGCAATATATAAAGGCACCAAATACATTTTTAAAAAGCTCTGGCTATGCGTGTGAAATAAGATACACAGGTAACGTAAACTGTACATACTCGCATATGGTAACAGAGATTCCCCATCCAGAAGAAACTACTCTCTGAGCATGTTTAAGCATGCAAGTGCCCTGACCTGGATAGCCCAGGCTAGCCTGTTCTTGTCCAATTTTGGAAGCTAAGCAGGGTCAGGCCTGGTTGGTACTTGGATGGGAGACCACCAAGGAAGTCCAGGGTCATGACACTGAGGCAGGCAATGGCCAACCACCTCTGAATGTCTCATGCCTTGAAAACCCCACAGGGCCACCAAAAATCAGCTGTGACTTGACAGCAGGGGGGGGGAGAAGCACGTTAGTAAAAGTTCAAATTCATGATTAAAATGGGATTACCTAAATTGTCCTTGGTTTTGCTTGTTGGTTTGCAATAGATTACCAAGTCAGATAACTCTATGGCAATCAACTGGTTCTTTTCCCAGTATTTTTTCTCATTTTCCTGTTTGAGGATTTAGAAGAAGAAGAAGAAGATTAGATTTATACCCCACCCTTCACTCGGAGTCTCAGAGCGGCTTACAATCTCCTTTCCTTTCCCCTCTCCACAACAGACACCCTGCGAGGTAGGTGGGGCTGAGAGAGCTCTTTCCAGAACTGTCCTTGAGAGAACAGCTCTGAGAGAACTGTGGCTTGCCCAAGGTCACCCAGCAGGCTGCATGTGGAGGAGTGGGGAATCAAAACCGGTTCTCCAAGTTTAGAGTCCATGCTCCTAACCATTACACCAAACTGGCTCTCAGAAAACAAAAAACTCTTATAGACATTTATTAATGCAAGAACATGTCAAAGGAAGAGACGGAGCTGGGAAATACATCAGTATTATTTTGCTTAAGACTCTCTGTGGCTACAAGCTAATACTGAAACAGGCAATACACCAATTTATTAATTTAACAATATTCCCCCAAAGTATGCAATTCTATTAATTCCGGGGGGGGGGCTGCTTTCACAGGATATCACATTTTGGTGATACCTTTGGGTCTCCAGGTGACCCAAAGACAGGCTGCTTACTTGTTTGTTTATTTAGGGGGATTTCTTGCCTTCCTTTTGACTGAAACGGGCACAAAACTGAGCTCTACACCTGCAAAGAACAACCCTAGAAATCTTCTAGCGCTTGGAGTATCTCTCTCTCTCTCTTTCTTTAACACACACACACACACAAGAGAAAACTCATGGTGGACAGATGAAAATACCAGAGCTTAGGGGGGGGGGAGGACATTCTGGCAGAGAAAGCTGTCAGAACTGCTCTCAGGGCTGAGCTGGCACTTTAAAATGGTCCTGGAGCAAGACAAGCTGAGGGACCCCTATGGAGCTATGAGCCAGTGCTGCAAGGGCCACTTGGCACACACCTGGCCAGGGACAGCAATGACAGGTGTTGGCTCACCTGCTGCCTCCTCCAACATCCATGGTTGCTCTAGTCCGAGCTGAGCCGCTCCCCTGCAGAGCTCACAGAGCCACTAAGGCATGGCTCCCCTTGCTGCTGGCTTCCACTGGCTCTCCCACGCGGTGGCCCACTGGGAACTTTCCTTATCTATTAAATGGCCATCCTGGACGTGACTGCCATTAGCCCAGCAGAGAAATAAAGGAGAAGATGCTGGCCCAAACCACCAAAGCAGGCGCAGTTCCTTGCTCAGAGGGAAAAGTGCTGTTGCTTCCTCTTTGGCTAGAAAAGCTCTTGGAAGTTTCAAAGCAGCTCTGCCCAATTGCAGAACCCAATCGCTGGGACTGCACAGGCACTAGGAATAATAACTGATGCATTCTGATGCCACAACAATAAGATGTCAGACTTAAGATTTTGCTACAAACTCTCAGGTTTGGGGATAAAAAAAAATCTATGTATCATCTTTCTTTCACTGCATTGTCTTCCAACATTTGTAACCCTCTTTCTGCATTATAGGAGCTGCGGTGGCTCAAGTGGTTAAGATGCTGAACTGCAGGCTGTGGAAGGTCGGTAGTTCAGCAGTTCGAGACCCGGGTGTGCCGCATGACGGAGTGAGCTCCCGTCTCTAGTTCCAGCTCCTGCCAACCTAGCAGTTCGAAAGCAAGAAATTGCAAGAAGATAAATAGGTACCACTTCGGTGGGAAAGAAACAGCGCTCCGTGCGCCTTGGTGTTTAGTCATGCCGGCCACATGACCATGGAAACGTCTTTGGACAGCGCTGGCTCTTTGGCTTTGAAACGGAGATGAGCACCGCAACCCTAGAGTCAGACTCGACTGGCTTTCGAACAAGGGAACCTTTACCTTTACTTTACCTTCTGCATTATGGCATGTCATACCTTAGACAGGGTCCCCCCCCCCTTTGCATTGTTCTCCTGTTCTGTAATCCTAGTTCTACAGCATTGTTTCTTGGAAGTCTTTGCTAACTGGTTTTTTATAAATATGTTTTTTATAGCCTGCCTTAAGTCTCTGCAAGAAACGCAGGCTATAAATGAAGTTTCAAGCCCACAGTACTTACACCTACACTCCGATTACCCACGCTCTCTGTCACCCATACTTGTACCTCTTCTACGGGTCTCCACGTGATTTCTCTAATGCTCTGATACCATTCAAACAGCTCTTCCACTTTCTCAGAGGCGAACTCAATAGGAGGATCCTCAGGATTCTTGGGCTCCAGGACGAAGACAAAAGTCCTGCCATATTTTCCGTGTGGCAGTTTTGCTATTGGAAACAATGCAGACGTTGAACTAGTCAGATGTGCACACTTCTGGTTATCTTTCCATCTTCTTGCAAACACCCACCCGTAAATTATGCTAAAGGTTCTACCGCCATCTTTTGGTGGTTGTTGCTGAGGCACAATAAAACACGCCACTGTTTCTCATCTGTAGGGCACTGGCATCCCTCCAAAATGGGAGCTCTGCTGGGGCCCCACTGCATCGCCCAGCATTCTGACAGCAACAGTTTGTATATGGGAGACATGTGTTTCTTTGTCCAGATAGCACATAGATACAACTACTCCGTTGATGATGGCTGAAAACATCATGGTACCCACTGTATTACATACAGACACACACACCCCCGCGTATATAACACACAGAAACACACTTCACAAACGCCACTTGACAGATGACACATGATCCCATTCCCTACCCTCTTCTCTCTTAGATCATTTTTTCCTGCCAATCTTTTCACAAATCCCTTGAAAACTGCACTTCTTCAACATACCACTTCAGCACAAATGTTTTATTTTATTGATTTTTTAAAAAGAAAGATCCCTTCATTTCTACCCTGCTTTTCTACCTCAGGGGGATCTGAAGCTGCTTACGTTGTTTTCCCCTCCTCCGTTTATTTTACCCTCACAACAGCCCTGTGAGGCAGGTTAGGCTGAGAGTGTGTGACTGGCACATGGTCACTTAGTGAGCTTCTGTGGCAAGGTGAGGATTCAGAGTCGACCTGGGTCTCCCAGATCCTAGCCTGACACGCTAACCACTACAACACTCTCATATGAAATATGTTCATTTGGTCACATTTTCAGTGGCAGAAATAGCACCTATGAAACTGTCTCATGCCAAGTCAGTCCACCCAGCTCAGTTCTCCAAGTTCCCACCCGATATCCTCTGAGCTAAAGGTATGAGAGGCTGAATCTAGAACTTTCTCTATGCCAAGCATGTGCTCTGCCAGGGAGATCTGGGCCCTCCTCCGAGAGCACTGGCTTTCTTTGCCTCACAGCCATCTGAAGAAGTGAGCAGTGACTCACGAAAGCTCACACCCTGTCACATGTTTTGTTAGTCTTTAAGGTGCTACTGGACTCTTGCTCTTTTCTACTGCTACAGACGGACTAACACAACCACCTACCTTGTGTCATTTCATGAACAGCCTGAGTGCAATTTTTAAAGTTGAGGCTGTGTCCTCCCTGCACCACTTTTCTGAGCCTCTGCTAATCAAGATTTTACAGGGGGGACCTATTACTGCCCGGCTACTGCTCCACATCTCCAAGCAAACCATGTCTGAATGGGGAAATGCACCATTTTCTTTGCAAAGGGCCATGGGGAGTATCACTGTATGCAGGTTAGGACATGACTGGAGCAGATTCTAATGGAGCATGCAAGGTGCCATTAAACAAGCAAAATTACAGAGTCTCCTGTTTTATTTATTTTTGCAATTTTTATCCAGCCCTACCCCACAAGCTACAAAACACAGAACGATTTCAGAGTCTATTTATTTTTATCTTGTTTTCTTAAAATGTTTATACCCCACCTTTACTGGTGGCTCAAGGTAGCTTGATTCCCTTCACGCCAAAGGCTGGGTTAAAACAGAATGCCACATAAGGAGGAAAGGAATTCAGAGGGCTACTTACCAACGTTGTATCTAGTGAGATCCAAAATACCCCGGCACAAAGACCCTAAAGGATTGTCCTCAATGATCTGTAAATGAAAACATGGATCTATAGGTGAAATCAGGTCTGTTTATGTATACCCTACTTTTCTTCCAACTGGGGACCCAAAAGGGGTTTTCAACATTGCTTTCTCCTCAAATCGAGGATTGTCCAACTCTTGAGAACTGGATAGACAAGATGCAAGAATATGCAGTTATGGCAAAACTGACAAACTACGACTGCGGTCACACAGAACATTAGCCACGCAAGAGAGACGGAAGACAGGCGGATTTTCTGGGCGCGATCTCACCGGCACATCTGGGAAGCGTAGCGCTTCCGTGGCACAACCAAGGCTTCCTGCCAAAAACACGCAGCAAAAAACTAGTACCTCGGAGGTACTAGTTTCCGGAAACCGCGGGGCAAGGGCGGGCGTCTGATCGCATTTCTGGTGGCATCCGGTGCCCGCCCATGTCCCCTTGCGAAGAAGGGTATTCCCCCCCCAAGTCTCTGTGGATGCGCACACGCACCCAACGGAGCATGCGCATTCGTCGTGTACACAAAAAAAGAAAACCAGTTTGCCGCGCCGCGCGCTTCTTCGTTGCGCGCAGGCGTGTCCTGTGATCGTCACCTCTCCCTACCCACGGAACCTCCACGGTACCTCCACAGGACCTCCACAGGAGGTCTGATCGCTTAACCGTGCGTTAGTTTGCCACGGGGCAAACAGCCACGCTTTCCCCCTGCAGTTTCCTGCCCGTGTGACCGGAGCCTACATTAACCAAAGACCGAAAGATGAACTTGAAAACAACTGGCAAGTTTTCTATGATTATTATAACCAATCTCTCTAGTTATACATCTGAATTGTCTAATATCATATGATAATACTATACAACAGTTGTAATATGAAATATAAAGGGTATTATTTGTGTGTGTTGTTTACTACAACAAACCATTGTGTGAAAAATTTATACAAATTTCTATGAGGTTATTTATGTTATGCCATATAATAGATAAGATCAATAAGATAAAATGATAATATAGTATGAGAAAATGGTAGAATATATCGAGAAGGTCATTATACTGATCTTCTAATTTACTATGTCATATATATATTTAAGTTATATTATTATGCCATCACACCATATACATCGTGTTATATATTTGTTAAGCTGTTATGCCATATACTTTTTTTCTAAACACATGTATTCTGATAAAGGAATGTCCTCAATATCTGTCAAATTGCCCTTACATTATGTTTTTGGTAATTATATATCCTATGAGTTTTTCCCTATTCCCTTTTTTCTTTTGTATCCCCTTAAAAATTTAAAATAAAATAATTATTATTTTTAAACCTGGTTTTTCCCTCAACACAGCAACCACCCTGAGAGGTAGATTGGGTTGAGAGAGAGTAAATGGCCCAAGATCACCCAGTGAGCTTCCAGGGCAGATCAGGGATTCAAACCTGGGTCTTCCAGATCTGATTCAACCACTATACTGTGCTAGCAGAATACCCAAAACTTAAATCATCAACTCACTGAATTCCCTGGAGCAACACTTTAAAAACAATCACCATTTCTGCTGAGGGATTCATTACTTATAAAAGCCTGGGTAAGGCTAAGCTGAGCTTGTGAGTACCCGACAACTCCTTTGTTGTTAACAAACCTGCGGCAAAGATGCCAACAATTTACAGCATCCAAGTTTATTTTTAAATCTAAAATTTGCCACTGGTTTCTTTGTTAGAACTAAATCAACTTCCTTTCCTGGAAGCCCACTCAGATATACTATAGCAACAATGAATGACAGCAACAATAAACCAAAATATTAACTGCTTGACAATAATTAGAATAGGTAAACTGCTTTGCCACCAGAAAAGGCCAGGTAAAATTCCAAGAACTGCCTTATTTGAGTTGAACTGTTTGAAATTCAGTGACAGAGGCAAAAAAAATAATACTTTTTGAAGGAAAGATTAAGAAAGATGTGAGACACAAAGGAAGCTCAACATTCAGGTATTACTCACAGTGATTTCAAACAGAGAAAATTAGGAAAGCCTTCTTAGGAATGAAGTTCTGGACCAAGTTAACCAAAATGATAAGGGCTTTTATGGGAAACTTTTAAAAAATAAAACATTTTTCTACTGTTCGTTCACATTTGGGTAATATCAGGGTACCCTTTTCGTATCAGACTGATTCCTATTGCCTCTAGATTGTGTGGAAACTGCAGGAGCTGCACTTGATCTTACAGGATAACAGAAGAAGCTGGAGACCACGTGGGAAGAGCCTACAGAGCAGTGCCTCTGGCATGGTTCTAAGCTTCTTACGTCACCCCAGTGATGCCAAAAGGAGCCACGCTACAGTAGCTCCACTTGCCTCTACCATGGTTCCCTCATTGCAGAGGTAATATAAGAACCAGTTGCCAGAGCAAAGCCAAAAGCTCTTGCTGACACCTAATCAAGCCAATTTCTATAAGTAGAAGAAGAGGGGTTGGATTGATACCCTGCCCTTCACTCGGAGTCTCAGAGTGGCTTACAATCTCCTTCCCTTCCTCTCCCCATAACAGACACCCTGGGAGGTAGGTGGGGGTGAGAGAGCTCTGAGAGAACTGCTCTTGAGAGAACAGTGACTGACCCAAGGTCACCCAGCTAGCTGCATGTGGAGGAGTGGGGAATCAATCCCGGTTCTCCAGATCAGAGTCCACCACTCTTAACCGCTACACCAAACTGGCTTTCATCTTCAACTGGCTCTCAGCATCTTCAACCTTACTAAGACATGCAAGTGCACATATGCCAGTATAAATTCTGTGCACATGAGGTTGACTTACACTAAGTCATAGCACTGATCTATCAAGGTTAGTGTTGTCTCTTCTATCTAGCAGCAGCTCTCCAGGGTCTCAGGCAGAGGTCTTTCACAACTGTTTCTACCTGCTCCCATTTATCTGGTGATGCTGGGGATTTAACCTGGTACCTTCTCCATG
This sequence comes from Gekko japonicus, assembly GCF_001447785.1. NCBI lineage: Eukaryota > Metazoa > Chordata > Lepidosauria > Squamata > Gekkonidae > Gekko > Gekko japonicus. Next base: position 660,932 of record NW_015162478.1, read on the forward strand.
CCAAACAGACGCTCTACCACTGAGCATGGATGAAAAAGGACATTATTGCACAAGAAGGACAGCCTTGCATAAAGATCATTCGTTTTGGACCAGAGTGCCTGAATGAATTTTATCAAGTAAGGAACATATATGAAAAACAAGGACTGTTAGTTTTGGAAGAAGGGTAGCAATTGAAACTTCTCACCTGGCTTTCAAGTTCATCAACATTGTCAGATGACATTTCCTCAACATAATTAGCTGGAAAGTAGTGCTGAACTTTGTCTCCATAATCTCCCTTCCACCTGAATGATTGAGAAGGAACTAAAGTCACCTTTTTCAGAACACAAAAAACACCTGCTTCACTCCACTGCCCATCAGTCTGCAAACTTGATTTTTATGCTGCCTTCTCCAAGTTTCCATTTATAATGTTTTAAGCCCTCGACAGAATCATGAAGTCAGCCTCATCATAATGCTGAAAACAGTATGAACTGTCTATAAAGGTGTCACTAATGCTCCCCAACTGACAAGTTGGTCAGATACATCAAAGTAAGACAGGTACAGCAGCCTGAACTACAGTTTTTATCAAAATGATAACAGTGGAAACTGTTTGCCACTCCCTGTATTAAATATTCCAACAATTAGAGGACTTTTGATTTCAAAACATGCCTGTTGCATAACCACTAAACTGCAAATGAAAGTGAATCTCCATAAGGTTCTCCACAAAAATGGAAAGAAATGCACGTTTCTTTCCCCAAGTGTATTGTTTACGGTGGTGGAAAGTGCTGTAAAGTTGCAGCCGACTTACGGTGATCCCTGTAGGGTTTTCAAGGCGAGAGACAGTCAGAGGTGGTTTGCCATTGCCTGCCTCTGCACAGCAACCCTGGACTTCCTTGGTGGTCTCCAACACAAGTACTATCCGGGGCCAACTCTGTTTAGCTCCTGAGATCTAACAAGCTAGGGCTACCCAGGTCAGGGCACATTTTTACAGTTCAGAGAAATTATATATGGTGAATATTGGGAATCTGAGAATCAACTAAGAGAATTGGGAATCTGAGAATCAACTAAGAGAAGGCTGAAGTCCAACAGACCCCAGAATGGATATCAAGCAACCACAACTGTGGACCCTTTAAAAAAACAACACTTTTTCAAAGGCTTCTTTATGGGTTATTATTATTAGTATTTAGTAATATGGCATTGTGAACACACATTACCATGCTTCAGGAATCTCATTCATTCAAATGACTTTTTAATTCATCCTCCACAAACACCTTTGAGAAATTCCTTTTCTAAATTACAACAATTTGCACAAAGCCATGAGTCTATGTTTGAATCAAAGCTTCAGTGTAGTATACAAAAAATATTCTAAGCATATGTATCAAAAAAAATCTCCATTCTTACCAGCCTCCACTTTCTTTCGAGACGTTATGAATTAAGGCTCCTCTGCAAAACGTCAGCTCATCAGGTCTCTTGGCCTGGTAATCATACAAGGCTTTCACGGTTCTCTGGGGCTTCAAAAGAAAGGGTTACAGGACAAAGTGATTGATGGATGTTAGGAACACATGGATATATGAAGCTAAGTTACACCAAGGCAGACCAACGGTCTATCTAGCCCATTACCGTCTACCATGAGAAGCAGTAGCCCTCCAGGGTCTCAAGCACAGAAGACTCTGTCCCAATACATGAAATCCTTTTATTGGAACCACCAGAGACTGAATCTAGGATCTTGGATCTTCAGCATGCAATGAAGCTGCCTTATACTGAATCAGACCATCAGTCCACCAAAATTGGTATTGTCTACTCAGACTGGCAGTGACTCTCCAAGGTCTCAGGTGAAGGTCTTTCACATTTCCTACTACCTGATCCTCTAAACGGGATGTGCTGGGGATTGAACCTGGGACCTTCTGCATGCCAAGCCGACGCCCTTCCACTGAGCTACTCAATCCAGCTACCACCCACCCTGATGGTAACAAACAGGTATGCAACTGTGATAGGCCTGCTAAGTTGATATTTTTCTGACCCACTCACCATACCCAGATTTTTTTTAAAACTTCCTTCTCAGTTTTCAGACAAGAAATTACAGTAGTAGGATTTCAGCTAAACTTTAATCTGAACAAAAATTTGAGAGTAATTATACCACGGAAGGTGTTATTTCTGTGGGCTCCACGTACATCTTGACGTCATATAATGAACTGGGATCTTTTTCCTAAGATTGAAAAAGAAAAACAATGTTTGCATTCCACTGTGGTGGCGGTCGGGGGAGTAACATATAAGTTTTGGTTTGCATAAAAGCATTACATCACCCAAATAAAAACAAATGTGTTTGGGAACATTTGCCCAACCCAAAGTATTTTGGCAGAATTTTCTGTTTTGTACTTAATTTTCCTAACCGAATGTGAAGGCTTCCGTTGCCGACAACTTCAGTAATTTGTTCCAAAAGAGCTGGAAGGAATAATTATAATCCTTTTCTTGTTCATTCATTGTGCAAATCTGATGAAGAATTTAAATCACCTATGGAGCTGTCTGCTCCACAGCACGAAGTTAAGGAGAACGGTGAAATAGTTTCTCATGTGCGAACACATGAAGCTGCCTTATCCTGAATCAGATCCTCAGTCCATCAAGGTCAGCATTGTTTATTCAGGCAGCAGCTCTCCAGGGTCTTGAAGAGAGGTCTTTCATAACACCTACTGCCAGAACCCTTTAACTGGAGACAGTGGGGTTTGAACTTGGGACCTTCTGAATACCAAGCAGACACCTGACCACTGGGACGTGGCCCCTCCCTTTATATGCACAACTGAGTTTACTTAAATACCAGCAGCACTTCCAGCTCCCATTTTAGTATAGTTACTTTCCCTTCCAGAACAAAATCATAGCTTGTAAGAAGCCATCTGGAATCATCACAGAACCAGAGGCCAAAATGCCATCCAGGAAGGACCACTCAATCACCAGATCTGCCGTCCGTCCCCCAGTCAGCTATTATGAGGGAAGATTTTGCCGTGCCTCCCATATTTTATCCACTTAGGACCAGTGCAGACGTAATTGTTTGGGGATCTCTTAATCGGCTGGGGATGGTTTCAGTAAGGTTAGTTATTCCTTGCTGGGATTTTTACTCCCCGCCTTTAGCTACTGGCATTCAACAGCCTGGGTGGTGTAGCGGTTAGAGTGCTGGACTGAGAGATCGAAACTCAAATGGCTACTTAGTCCAGAAGCCTGGGCCAGTCATTCTTTCAGCCTTAACTACTTCCTCGGGTCCTTGAGAGCATACACTAGGGAAAGGAGACATGAGCACACCCACCCACCCAAGCTCCTTGGTGAATCAATAATGTACTCAACAAAGAGAAGATAGTTTGACTAGCAACCCTCGACTGGAGTTAAGGCTGACAGGAGACAGCAGGCAGAGAGGAATCAGTGTTCTAGAAACGATGGCACATGCATTCCTCTGACCAGCTGCCAGTCTCTGAACCACAGTTAATGGGTCACCTCTATTATTCTGACACAAGTTCTGTATGTTCCTACCTTAGCTCCCAAAAGGAAATATAAAAGGCAATATAAAACAAAACGATAATATTGGACCACAAATTATCTAAATGCAGGTCTGGCCCTGTAAGCTATTAGGAAGGGAAACTATCCAAAGGAAAACTTCTCTGAGTTGGAAAGAGGTAATAAATAAATATATTCTTAAAACGCTCAGTGACAAAGAACTGCTTGTAGAGTGACCTCTTGGGAAAGAATACATAAGAGCAAACCAAATCCCTGGAAGATGTCCTGCTTTTTACATTTATAAGGGTCTAAAAAAGTGGCACTTACTACACTGTAGCGGTCCAGCAACTCCTCTGTCACAGGATAGCGCAATTTCATTTTCCTGTACAACGGGTGCTTTTCATAGTAGTTCACCAGTTCAACCAAACTTTCAAAGTATGCAGATGTGCCCAGGACAAAGAGGCGGCCTTCCTGCATGATCCGGCAGTGCTTTACTTTCCCTTCGGCTCTGTGGAATTAGCAGACATTTATTAATTGACACTGCCTTTTGATGATGTCAAATGAACAGTGTTATCAACCTGCAGACATTCCAGAGGCATTGTTAGAACTGCAGTCCAAAACAGTCAGGGCGCTAAGGTTTATTGGTCAGGGCATGGAATTTATCTTATTACAACAGCCAGCAATCCAGCAGAGAGAAGGCTAAAGAAGGCACCTGACTGAATGCTACGGGCAGGAATTAACACGCCTGAGCCAGTCTCAGGTAGACGGAAGGCAGAACAGGCAGAAGCACCCAGAAGTACATGGAGGTTTACAGAATACAAGCCAGTATTAAAAAAAAAATAGTTCTCTTTCTCCATCTCATCCCTTAGAATCCTCACGATCAAATGCACTGAGCTGACTGCTGGCCCTTTGTGTCACTGCTAGTTTCATAAAAGGAATTTCTCACCTGAAAGTCATGGCATACGAATTGGGTTCATCTCTCTTCCTTATCAAAAAGGCTCCGTCCCGAGGAATCCGCATCAGCATATCTTCGGCTTCCCCTCGGCTCAAGTTATTGTAGTACCACCTATCAAAACATAAAGGCAGATGGGTTGTTGCAGAACTTGTCAACACAAAATGGTTGTGGTGGAAGAATTAGAAATTCAAACATCAGATGATAAAAGTGTGCATTAGATGATAGCTAATTATAATTTTTTTTTTGCAGGACCTAAATTGCAGGCAAGAAGTAGGATTTAGAGTGGCTCTTTTAGTTTATGCACTGGACACCTAACCTCTGCTTTATCCATGACAAACTGATCTCCTACAGTTATGGCTAGCCAAGCCCTGACAGAAGTACATAACAGCAAATTTAAGGCCTGTCCTGGAGCTGGTTACCTGCTGCCTCCATTAGAGCTTCTTCAAAGGGAAATTAACAAAGGACTTATAGCAACAGAAAAGAGAGTGTCTCCCGCTCCCCAACTCCACCATACGCAGCTGATCAGAGAAGAGGTAGGCCTGGTCCTGACACATAGCCAAGGGCTCCTGAAGAAGAGGGAAGGAAGCATGCTGCCTCGCTTCATCTCAGGCACCCACGCAAAGCCAGACAATCATCTCTGCAGCCATGGGATGTTTTGCTAACTTTAAGTTGTTGCTTTCACCTGTGTCTGTCCAAAAATTAAATCCAAAAAGCCATGCAACCAATAACTAGGGTTGCCAGCTCTGGGATGGGAAACATCTGGAGATTTGGGGGCTGAAGCCTGAAGAAGGCAGGGTTTGGGGAAGGGAGGGACTTCAGTGGTGTATAATGCCATACAATCCACCTTCCAAAACAGCCATTTTCTCCAGAACTGTTCTCTGTCACCTGGAGATCAGATATAATAGTAGATCTCAAGCCACCACCTGGAGGTTGGCAGCCCTACCAATGACATATAGTGGTGTGCAAGCTTTTGAGTTCACCAGAACTCTTCATCAGGGCCGATGCTGCATTAATTTTAAAAAGGGGAAAGGTAGATCTTTCAGGTCATGCCCTGCCACACAGTGTAACCTGACTCTTCTTCACCTGCTAGAAGACCCACCATATCCTGGCATGACAAAACCTGAAAAATCTCCTTTTTTCCTGCCCCAACCCCCCACTGCTTGCCAGGCCTGAGTATGTTGAGAGGCCCTGCTTTTGTTCCCATAAAGTGATAAAGTTCTGAACTGTTTTGGTACTGGGTGTTGTGGAATTATTACAAAACTAACTTCTGGTTGCAGTTTAAAAGTGAACAGTAAAGAAAGGATAGATCAAGATGGGTAGTCGTGTTGGTCTGAAGCAACAGAACAAAGTTAGAGTCCAGTGGCACCTTAAAGGCCAACAAAGTTTTATTCAAGGTGTGAGCTTTGATGTGCACGCACACTTTGTCAGACAATGAAATGGAATTACAGAACATAGTTGTATCTACATAGAGAGTGGCTTGTTAAATTAGCATGCAAATTAGAGGAGATGTTTTTTTTAACAGATAAACAGAATGACAAGCTTGGTTTCTGGTTATCATCTGTTTGGGTTCAAGGGGGGGGGGGCAACACAGGTAATAAATATGTCAGGATTAGAGATTGATGTACCCGAATTGTGAGAATCCAGTCTATAGATCACATCCGTCTCCTTTCTAGAATGGAAGAAATCTTAACAGAATCTTGGCTGTGCAGAGTATTCTTCTTGTCCCCAGACCAGAGAATTACATTTAAATCTACCACTCCAAATTACATTACATATTCAATTATATTCTTAATTGTTAAGAGTAGTAAACAGATTTTTTTTAAATATATCATTTTAAAGAAAGGACTCAGAGTGAATCACTAAAATCTCTTTTTTTGTATGTTGGACAGCAGGCTCTTGGTTTCCCAAAAGCTGCCAAATTCCACTCTCCATACATACATAACCCATACAAAACAGCTAAATTTGTAGTTGGGTCACGTTGCTGGGTTGTTGTTTTTTCCCCTTCTTCCCAAACTCAAATTTCCACATAGATCAAAATAGCTGTGACCAAAAGTAAACCTCAGCATCAAAAATAGCATTTAACTCCACCCTAGAATTTCCTTTTGGCTGTACATACGGCTTTGATTCATGAGGTTTGGGATTGGGGACAGCATCAGTCAGACGCAGCTCGAACTCGGCACATCGTAAATGTGCTTCCCTGTAATGCTGGACAAGATCGTAGATGCTATCAAAGGTGAGGTTGTCAGTCAGGTAATATTTGACAGTATCTCCATCGGTTGAGGAACGGATGCGGCAGTGTTGGACTCTACCTGATCTCCTAGCAGAGAGGACCATGGAAAAAAAACAAGTTAGCCTTCTAAATCTCATCCACACAATTGTCCAAAAATTCCTTGTTCTTGGTTCATTCTGTTACAGTGCAACAACCTATGATGTGGGGGAAGGAGGGGGAGATGGTGGCAAGCTGGTATTTTTTTACTTGATAGGCGAAACAGGACTGGGGACTGATGACATGGTGAAATCTAGGTCGTGGTGTATCAGAAGCTAGAATTATGGTCTACAAGATACATAACAAAAATAAAAGTCACCAGAAAACAACACACGATGTTAAAAAAAAAATTAAAAAGCATCAAAGCTAGATTTGCCAAACCAATTCATCCACCATCAAAAGTTCCTTGAAATAAAACTGTCTCACAAGCCTTCCTGAAAGCAGAAAGTGAAGGAGCCCCACCACTCCCATTCTGGTAAACTCTTCCAAAGGACTGGTCCTGCCACAGAAAAAGGTTGCAACTGGACTGTCACCAGATGGACAATCTACCACAATGAGGATTCTGCCTGGAGAACACACTGCCTGGCACATGGGACTCTACCACAAGACAGGGTTCGGCAAAAGCCCTGGGGCGTGAAGGGCTTTAAAGGTAATAGCCAGCACTTTGAATTGAGCCAGGAAGCAAACAGATAACCACTGCAGTTAAACATAGGTAAAGGTAAAGGTTCCCTTGCTCGAAAGCCAGTCGAATCTGACTCTAGGGTTGCGGTGCTCATCTCCGTTTCAAAGCCAAAGGGCCAGCGCTGTCCGAAGACGTTTCCGTGGTCATGTGGCCGGCATGACTAAACACCAAGGTGCACGGAACGCTGTTACCTTCCCACTGAAGTGGTACCTATTTATCTACTTGCAATTTCTTGCTTTCGAACTGCTAGGTTGGCAGGAGCTGGAACTAGAGGCGGGAGCTCACTCTGTCATGCAGCGCACTTGGGTCTCGAACTGCTGAACTACCAACCTTCCACAGCCTGCAGTTCAGCGACTTAACCATTTGAGCCACCGCATACGGAATAGGTTGCGAGCAGCTGACCAAGACAGGAGTTTTGCTGCTGCATTCTGCACCAGTTGAAGCGTCTGAGATGTCTCTGGCTTAATTCACAAGGCAAGTTGACAGAGGAGGGGACTGGAAACCACATTACACTCTTGATCTAAACATGGTTAGGGGGATCAGAAATGCTACATCTGCACGGCCTGCCTGTGATATGAGTGTTGAACAAAGCATGCAGAAGAGGCATTTTCCCAATTTAAAAGATCTCCCTCAAGGTCCCTGTATTGATTAAAACAAAACAAAACAGCCCATGCTTGAGAACAAACTCAGGAAACAGAGAAGAAACTTCAAAAACAAGCCACGCCAGCCCAAATGGGGAAGCTCTTTTTTCCCCCACTTGTAAAAGAGTGCTATGCTAATACAGCATCAGAACAACTGGGAACAATATTAAAGCACTGTTTGGATGTATTGTAAATAGTATGAAGCCAGACCTAGCTACACAGGATTCAGTCACAATGTAGACCGCTTTTACTGTTACAGTAATTTTTTATATCAGATAATTTCACTGTATATAGTCTCGGGGGGGTAGTCATATTGGTCTGCAATTGAACAGCTAGATCAGGGGTGTCAAACATGCAGCCCAGGGGCCGGATCAGGCCCCTGGAGGGCTTCTGTCAGGCCCGCGGTGGAACTGGCTTTCTGCTTCTTCTTCCAGTTCTGCTGCTGCTGCATCATCATAGGTTTGCAGCTTAAAGATACACACCTGAACAGCATACTCAGGATTGCAACAGAACAGACATTTTAATACAATAATTCAGAGCAAGAGGTGTCAGTTATCAGCTTTCCTCAATACTCAGTTCTTTGTGCTGCTGCATGCATCAAAATGTGGTTCCTACAGAAGAACAAAAAACGTTACATCCTAGAGTAAAAAATAAAAACCCATCCATTTATTACCAGAATGACAGAGTGTACTCATTAGGGAAAGTTTCACTCTCCCGAACTAAGAAAGTTCCATCCTTGCCACCCATTTCGGCACAATACTCCTGCAGAAGCTTCTCGGCGGTGTTTCTCCCTTCCTTCATTTTCCCATGAAACCATTTCTCATGGCAGTGGAGCTCTGTACGTGTCACCTCCTAGACCACACAAGGAAAAAGAAAAAGTCCAGGGTAAGATGTGCACCTGGAGTTCCGTGCTAAGAACTCAATTCCAAGGAGCCCATGGCCTAATTTGGATCGGGACCACACAGCATGAGGAGCAGGGGCTTACTCCTTCCCCTCCTGCTCTGTTCCTGACCTACAATGGCCATGGCGAGCTGCTACTTGACCCTTTGGGGACATGTACATGTACTGCATGAAACTCTAGGCACAGACCTGCTAACAGTTCACGTATCAGCCACATGAACTTTGTAACATTTGAATTGGCCATGAGAATATGTGTGAAGTGTACCAAATACTCAACGTAATATAAGAACATAAGAACATAAGAGATGCCAATGTTCGATCAGGCCAAAGGCCCATCCAGTCCAACACTCTGTATCACACAGTGGCCAGAAATACCAGTGCCATCAGGAGGCCCACCAGTGGGGCCAGGACATTAGAAGCCCTCCCACTGTTGACCCCCCCCAAGCACCAAGAAGACATCACTTGCCCCAGAGCCCCTATCTATACCTTGTGGCTAATAGCCACTGATGGACCTCCGCTCCATATGCTTATCTAATTCCCTCTTGAAGCAGTCCATGCTTTTAGCTACCACCACTTCCTGTGGCAGTGAATTCCATGTGTTAATCACTCTTTGGGTGAAGAAGTACTTCCTTTTATCCATTCTAACCCGATCGCTCAGCAATTTCATGGAGTGCCCACGAGTTCTTGTATTGTGAGAAAGGGAGAAAAGTACCTCTTTCTCTACCTGCTCTATCCTATGCATAATCTTATAAACCTCAATCATGTCACCCCTCAGTCGTCATTTCTCCAAGCTAAAGAGCCCTAAGCGCTTTAACCTTTCCTCATAGGGAAAGTGTTCCAACCCTTTTATCATTCGAGTTGCCCTTTTCTGCACTTTTTCCAAATGCCTGTTCTGAATAAATGCCTGTTCTGAATATTACGGCACCCATTTGCCTCACTGTATTTTTGTGAACTAACAAGTCATGTTTAGGGGCATTTACCAGTCAGAAGTCAATGTTGCTCACATTAGCAAACCATGGAGCAGTGAAGACCCAGGACCTACATCAGCATCCAGGGGATAGGCATCTCTCTCCTCTTTAGACAAGAAGGACGGGCCCCTCCCATACTTTCTCCTTAAGTCAGTTCCTTTGAACATCCAAAAAGGCACTTGGTTTTAACCATCAGAAATGTAATATATCCAAGTGCACTCCCATTAAACTGGGAGAATTTCAATATTCTCACCTTTTAGCCAACATAAAACCCCACATTAAGTGCCAATGTGCAGCACTGAGGACCAAAAAAATATAGTGTCATAGTTAAGACTTGCAGTAAGTAAAGGAATAGTTTTTCTTCTCCATATGTATGTTGCAAGGATTAAAGCTAACCAAAGTTCTTGTGAACTAATCTTAACATTATTTCCTAAGCTTTTCTTCAATTGTCCGAACGAATCATCAATGAAATAACTCGAGATTATGAAGCTTTGAAGAAAGCCTGGAAACGGCACGTTACTCAAATACATGGAGTTTACTCAGTTTTTGTTAAAGAACTAAGGCAGATTTTTTTAATAGCAAGGAAAGCAAACAAAAATATAAAAAGAACTCAGACAGCTATTGAAGTTCTCTTACCTTTAATGCTTCTTCTTCAGCATTCTGTTCTAAAGCATCACTGAATGAAAGTTTTTCATTGGCTATGGCACAATAATGACGGGTCCATTTCTAGAATGCAAAACAGAAGACAAGTAGACAATAAAAATCACAACCAGAAAAAAAGGAACATGGCGATGACATCCTCCTAGCACCTCTTCCCTCTTCAGAAGAAATTCATTAATCTCAACCATACTGGATTTTAGGGACTTGCTCAAAATACTTATGTTTTGTCTCCAAAACTACTAACAATCAAAGCAATATAAAAAACCAAAACACAGTACAATGTAAACAGAAACCAGTGAACCAAAGTCATAGTAACCAATAATATACCAGCACAGCTACACAGAAGCATCAGAGGAGATTAGAATCCATACATCCAGAAGTCTTCATACACATTGTCACTACTAACTAAACTTCAAAAACTTGCCAGAAGGCAGACTGCCCCCGGGATGACATTATGTAGCCATGGGGCCACAGCCAAAAAGGCCCTGTCTTGTATCCCAACCTGTCACATTTCAAAGAAGCACATAGCACACTTAAGGTGTCCTGGTGCCATTCAGGACTTCAGGGCTGCATTCACACTAAGCCCAAATTTGCTACAATGGGCCCTTTCCAGAACGCTCCCCACATTATGCCCTCCCTTCATGTGCAGATATGCATGGTCTGAAAAAACTCCAGTTCCCTATGGTGTCTGAATGCAGGCAGCTCAGATGGAGACTGGGAGTTTAACTCAGGAATAAACTATCGTCTAGAGTCCCAGTTTGTGGGGAGTAAACAAACTCCAATTCATAGATGCACATACATTCAGATATAATGGTGAATTGGAGCTTGATCAGGCTGGGAGGCTTTGAATGAGAGACGGGAGCAAGCAGGTACAAGAAACAAACAGTGTCAACCATGGCAAATTTCAGTTTAGCATGTGAGCTAAAGCTCAATACCAGCACTCTGAATCAGTTGGGAAACAACCCAGCAGCCAATTAAGTTGCTACAGTATCAGAGTTATATGCTTTCTTCTGCGTGCTTCGATCTGACAGACAGTGTCATTTCCAAGCATTCCAGTGAAAGAGCATTCCAATGATCCATTCCAGATGTCACCAGAAGAAGCACAAACAACCACAGTTAGGTCAGCAACCTTTGTGCCAAACAATGGAAGTCAAAAACTGCTTACCTGGTCTATGGTGTCCCACATGTAGAGTTCTCCTTGTTGCTTTTTTTCCTCTTTCTTGTCTTCTGTGTTCACATCTACATCACCCTTGGGCCCCAACTTTTTATGCTAATAACGTAAAATCAACAAGACAGTAATTAAAAACAACAACAACAACACAGGTGATTTCTCAACCATCTCTTCATTGAGATTCATCGAGGGGCAGTCTGTATGTACCCAGCCCAAGGGATGGATCCTGGCTAAATTTTCCAGCGGCAGATTGGAACTTCCCTGCCTCCCTCCTCCCAGTACAGCCCACTGAACTCCATGAAATGGTGCTCTTGAGACAGGGGATCCTGAGGAATGAAAGGAAGGGGTCTACAGCAGGAAGTGGAAATCAGTAGAAATTGCCTACTGTCAGTTTCCTCACGCACTAGTGAAAATGACCACCAATCACAATAGGTATAGAATGTAAACTTGACTTTCAGTTACAGGATAAGGGGTTTTGTATGCTGCTTTGGAAATAATACCAGTAGAAGGCTTTGTTTAATATGTTGTCGAAGGCTTTCACAGCCAGAGTTCATTAGTTCTTGTAGATTTCCTGGGCTGTATGGCCATGGTCTTGGCATTGTAGTACCTGACGTTTCGCCAGCAGCTGTGACTGGCATCCTCAGAGGTATAACACAGAAAGATGGAGTACCTCTCTGTGTCAAGGTGAGAAGAAAAATGGTAGGCAGGTAATTTATATCTACTCAGAAAGGTGGGGTAGGGCTGAGTCATTATCTTGTAGGAGTTCCCCAGACTGTGACATGCTAATGGAGGAGCTTTCCTGAGGAGGTTCTTTTGCATGTGGATTGGCTGTTGAAATTCTAATCTTATCTGTAGTGCTATTGTCAGATGTAGAGCCTTTTGTGTTTTTCAGGACAGGAAACCATGCCCTATTTATTTTTTAACTCTCTTCTTTCCTGTTGAAATTGTGTTTATGTTTATGAATTTCAATGGCTTCCCTGAGTAATCTCACATGGTAACTGGATGTGTTGCTCAGCATTTCAGTGTCTTGGAGTAAGATATTGTGTCCTGTTTGAGTTACGCTATGTTCAGCCACTGCTGATTTTTCAGGTTGACCAAGTCTGTAGTGCCTTTCACATGTTTTTTATTCTTGTATGGATGCTATGCTGTGTGGTCCCGATGTAAACCTGTCCACAACTGCAGGGTATGTGGTATACTCCTGCAGAAGTGAGGGGGTCTCGTCTGTCTTTTGCCAATCGTAGCATCTGTTGTATTTTTCTGGTGCGTGTGAATACAGATGCTACAATTGCGCATATAGGCAATTAAAAAAAAAACCAAAACCCTCCCTATCAGCAGAACGGATCTGCAGGTTCAGACTGCCAAATCCATTCTGCGCATGCTCCGCCGCGTTCAGACATCCAGCCATGAGCAATGACTACATGGGGAACCAAAAACACCACTTGTGATGTGGTGCCTTTTTAACCTGGCTCCAAGTTGACCTATGACGGGATAAGTATGGCTGGTGAATGCCTGATAGATGTGGCTGTCTGACTGCACCCATTTGATCCAGAGGGGAGGAGTGGCTGTGTCAGGCCAAACTGCCTGTGTGATCACGACCATATATACGTACGTGTGAGTGTGTGTGCACCTGGAAGTCATGGCGACCTTTGGTGACTGACCCCTACTAGGGGCCAGGAGGATATACAGAGAGGTGGCTGAATAAAGCCTGTCCCTGCCTCCCGACTGCAGGTATTCCAAGGAGGTCTCCCATCCAAGTACTTGCCAGAGTCGACCCTGCTTAGCTTCCAAGATCTGGCTTGCCTGGGCTGTCCAGGTCAGGGCCCTACTCTGTTCTATTCTGTGTGGCTTACTAGGCAACAGAATTAGGATTGTGCTGTTAGCCTTGGAACTGTGCTCCCATACAAACTAACAGTGCTTTCCCAGTGTAGTAAAACTGAAACCAAGGCTTAAAAAGCAAGACAGACTATCTAACATAGCTGCTTGTAAAACAGATATCCTATGGCAATCTGGGGCACAGTAACCAGGCATATTTGATCCAAGGCAGCCACCATGCTGAATGCTACAGCTACACATATGCAAAACTGTTAATTTCGAATTGCAAACAAATGTTTCACGGGATCAAAATATAAAGGGTCAACTGGGAAAAACAAAACAAAGGCATTTTGAACAAAATAAGCTTGAATATCTGTATCTTTTTTGGTGAAGTTCACTGCCTCCTTGAGTATAATTGACCTTAATGGTTATTATAGAATGGCTGCAAGCCTTAACTACCCGAAACTGTCAGAGCTTGGAAGCTAAACAGGGACAGCCATGGTTAGCACTTGGATGGGAGACCACCAAGGAAGACCAGGGTTGCAGTGCAGAAGAAGGCAATGGCAAACCACCTTTGTTCATCTCTTGCCTTGAAATCCCCATGATGGGGTTGCCATGAGTCAGTTGCGACTTGATGGCACATTATTTATAGAATGACTGCTTGATGGAAGGGTCCTGCTTGCTAATTAATAAACTTCATTCTTGCCATTAGAACTTATTCTTCCCCACACATCTACTACATCCGTGTAAAATTCTCTGGTGAATCAAGGCCTCTGGCTGAAAACTATGAGAATCATTTGTGACTGGATTTTTTTTTTTTTGTCTCCACAGTTTGCCATCACCATGACCTTAAGGAAAAGGCACTCTAGGTTCATTATAACTGCTATGTTAAACTCACACTCTTCCCTCCACAGGGACTCTATTTATTACAGCAAAGCAGTTCACGCCTAAAAGGGCAAATTTAAGAAGCAGAGTTTCTTTCATGCCTTCCAGAGAAACACCCTGGCATTTCCAGGATTTGTTCCACCCTGTGTTCCTGTCATTAAGCACACCGGCTGTTTTGACTGGAACCATTTAACACAAACTGTTCACAGTAGTAGCATAAAATGCTCCTCCTAACAGATGTTCATCTTGCTGCCATGGCCAAATGCAACTTTCTGCATTTCCTAAAGTTTTAAGTAGCAGCATTACATTTGCATAGACCCACCAGTATGCACTCAACACCGAGTCTAATGGAACAGTGTTATGCTTAAAATGGGTGTTACAATCCTGACCGGTCCCTGCCAAGGCACGTAACTGTCAAGGACCATCCTGTTATTATTTATTCTTCAGACGTTTCACACATTATATTACTCATTAGATTACTCACATGAAGACAGCTGGTGTCATACACTTCTATGAAGCTGCCTTGTATTAAGACAGGATATTCTCTAGTCTTAGGGCAAAAACTGTGTTCCCTGGTCTGCCACAGGGATACAGCGCCATTTCAAAGGTGTTTTAAAAGGAACTTTTCAAAAACTTTTCAAAACCCCACAAGGGCGCAATTCTGCTGGGCACCACTCTTCAAGGGAAGGAGGGGTTCCTGTCCTCCCCGTACAGCTTTCAGGAGCCAAAATGGCCACCATTTCAGCTATAGAAAACAAGCACAGGGAGGGGCAGGAGACCCTCATCCCACTGCACGACAGTCAAGTTAAAAAACAAACATTAAAATGGGTTCGTATCCTTGTGGCAGACGAGGGGACGCAGTATTGTCTAGTTTGGCCCTTACAGGCTCTCTTCAAGGAACCTGGCAAAGGTGGCTTCCGGTCTGGCTCCCGCGAATGGCGGACGCATCCTCGGGTCGCTCCCGAGGCCGTCTCACCCGCCCGCGGTGGAGGAGGGAATCCGTGCGAGCGGAGACCCAAACGAGCCCCTCAGGAGAGGGGCTCGGATCCGGGGCGCGTTAGGGCGCACTAGGGGGGAGTCTCTTTCTCGGCCGAATGGTCAGAAATCGAGTCTCTCGCCATGCCCTGCCCCAATGGACCTTGCTGTGTGAGCGACCCCGCACGGGGTTTAGCGGAGCCACCAGACGTCACCGAGTGATAAAGCGAACAACTGATGAAATGAAAAAAGAAAAGATCGGCTAAACTGTGAGTTGTCAAATGCGAAGAAAAAGAATTAAGAGCGCTCCCCC
>NW_015162478.1:676855-736891 GCF_001447785.1 Gekko japonicus
AACAGTTGCGGAGGAAGATCCAGCGAAGAGAATGGCAGCGTTTAAAAGTGAAACTGGAATAAAAAAAAAAGAATATCCATTCTCAGAGCTAGAGATCTTTTGAAAGGGCATGAAAGAGCATGAAAGAGTGAAGATTTACAGTATATGAAATGGAAGCGTTAACAGCGACCCGGAGGATGACTGGAAAAGCCGGAGAGAGGGAAACAGAAGAAGTTCCTCCATGAAATTGGGAATTTAAAAGAAGCCAGCACGCGAAGGAGCGGTTCTGAATGCGCCTTGAGGAAACTTTAACTAACAGAGCATCGAATGAACACTACTAATACACTAACATAGATAACACCTTTAACTGGTTTGAAGAAAGAAGTTTGACTGCACACAGAAGAAGCCTAAGAAGATAATTTGGACATTACTAACAGATTAATTTACAAGTTAATATATCACTCAGCTTTCTCTTTCTCCCACTATATACCCTCCCTATTTTTCTATTTAAGCAAAATACCTCTCCTTTTTAGGAGAGTAAATAAAGCCTTTATTTTATTTTATTTTTAAAAAGGAACCTGGCAAAGGTCTTTTCCTACAAACTAGAGACCCTTTAACTAGAGATTGAAGTTGGGGTTGAATCTATTACCTTCAACAATCAAATACATGTGTGCGCTATCACTGTTTAAAACCCAATGGATCTATAAAAAGGGTTTTATTTGCATACAGGAGAGCAACAGCTGGGTTAGTTTGCTCTAGTGGCATTAAATGTTCAGGAGGTCAGTCTTCTAACAGGAACAGGGATATAGTTAATGCCTGCTGAATTTAAGATAGTCTGAACAGTATATATTAAACTGGGTTTATTACCTCATTCTCTACTTCTGTAATTCCGCTTTATTACATTGTTTATTTTATGCCATAAAACATTTCATGCTACTGTTCTCCAGTCTTGCAAGCCTGCTTTACAGTATGTAAAATACAGTGTATTTTCGTGTGATGCTCTCTAATTGTGTCATTTGTGCCTATTACACAGTTTGTATGGCATTGTTTTTAATTGTAATCCGCCTTGAGCCTCAGTGAGAAAGGCAAACTGCAGAGCAGGCTCGTAGCCGAAGTGGGGCATAGGGAGGCAGAGCCCTACAGGGGACGAGCCCTGCCCCACCCCGGGAGGATGCCGAACCCCCCAGACCTGCACCCCCGCTGCAATGTGCTTCTTACCCCTGCCCCTCCGCGGCCTCACCCCTTTTACTTCTGGTCAGTGTCGCTCCCACCTATCAGCTGTTAGGTTTTAGGGAGTGAAACTGACCAGAAGCGGCAGGGCAGCTTCCCTTTCCATCCCCAGCCTCACCACTGCTGGAGGGGGGGCTGGAAAAGAGGAGAGAGAGAGAGAGAGAGAGAGAGAGAGAGAGAGAGAGAGAGAGAGAGAGAGAGAGAGAGAGAGGGCATATCTTCTCTCTCTCTCTCTCTCCTTCCCCAGCCCCCCCCCCATGGCCGCGGGGAGGCTGGGGGAATGGAAGGGCCCTGCTGCTTCTGGTTAGTTTCAATCCCCTCCCATCAGCTCTTAAACAGCTGATCAGGGGGCAGTGAAACTGACCGGATGGGGCAGCAGAGCTCTAGAAGGGAAGAGAAGGCCCCTGAGTGACCTGCTACCCCACCAAACGTTTTCTGGGTACAGGGCTGCTACGGAGAGGTAAGTCACCAGACCCCGAAAAGAGGAAACTGTTTCAACCCCCCTCGAAAGACAGGGGCCAGAAGGGACAGTGCCTTTGAGGTGGCTGGCTCCTCCCAGCAAGCCCGGGTTGGGAAGTGGAAATACCTGCCCAGGCACTTCCTGAGCTCCTTACTGAGTACTACAGCATTCAGCCAGAAATGCAGAACGTTACCATCTCAACTTGCCCCAGTAGGAGAAGGACAAGCCATAGAAGAAGAACCTGTGTCTCCCGAGAAGTTGAACGTACCTTGATGATGAACTTTTCTTTCAGTTGAGTTGGGGACGGCAGCTGATCGGCACTCGCTTCGATGGGCTTGATGAGGAGCTGGTCCCCAAACACCTCCTTGAACACTTTGGACATGTAGCGCTGCTGCTCTACACAGCAATGCTCCTCGATTGACAAAATCACAGGGTACCTTAGACAAAGGAAAAGGAAGATTGCAATTTCCTTTTCCCAGGCTAGTAAAGTGGGATGTCTAGACTGTATGCATACGTACAAGCGTGTAAGAGCACCATCTAGATGACCTCTGGATGAGTTACACTGTTTTGCTTCACGTAATCAGGGCAAATATGGACTAAAGCCCATGGATCCATTCTACTGGCATAGACTGAAAGAACCATTCCCGGACGCACAGAAGTTCAGTCTCCTGCATCAGGGGAAAGGTCCTTCCATTATAACAAAGTGTTTCTGCTGGCAGAATGGCTCCATGGTTTGGATCTAGACTAAACTTGGACTAACAGAAGGAGGGGTGTAATTCCCCCACCCCCCGTCCTTCTGCAGACTCATCCCCAATTTGCCTCTCTTGCCATACCTGACAGTCCCCTGTCCCCCAGAAGCAGCATTTTGGGGGAATCGATGGGTTGCAGTGGGAGGGGAGGAAGGAAAGTTCTGTTCCACTAACAGAAGTGTCTTCTGTCAAAAGAAAATTTAGTCTGGATCCAACCATATACAGGTTATCATAACAAGAGGAGGAAGAGGAGGAGATTAGATTTATACCCCACCCTCCATTCAGAGTCTCAGAGCAGCTTACAATCTCCTTCCCTTCCTCTCCACACAACAGACACCCTGTGAGGTAGGTGGGGGCTGAGATAGTTCGGAGAAAACTGCTCTTGAGAGAACAGCTCTGAGACAACTTTGGCTTGCCCAAGGTCACCCAGCAGCTGCAAGTGGAGGAGTGGGGAATCAAACCCGGTTCTCCCAGATTAGAGTCTGCACTCCTAACCACTACACCAAACTGGCAAAGTGCAGGCTTCAACAGGGAGACCCAACAAATGGTCTGTTCACCTATACTACCTGAAAGCTTTACGTGACCACATCTTACTTTTCTTATCCTCACCCTCCCCTTCCAGCCCTGTCCAATACATGATGAACATAAGAACATAAGAGATGCCAATGTTGGATCAGGCCAAAGGCCCATCCAGTCCAACACTCTGTATCACACAGTGGCCAGAAATACCAGTGCCATCAGGAGGTCCACCAGTGGGGCCAGGACATTAGAAGCCCTCCCACTGTTGACCCCCCCCCAAGCACCAAGATGACAGAGCATCAACTTGCCCCAGAGCCCCTATCTATACCTTGTGGCTAATATCCACTGATGGACCTCTGCTCCATATGCTTATCTAATTCCCTTTTGAAGCCGTCCATGCTTGTAGCCGCCACCACTTCCTGTGGCAGTGAATTCCATGTGTTAATCACTCTTTGGGTGAAGAAGTACTTCCTTTTATCCGTTCTAACCCAACCGCTGAGCAATTTCATGGAGTGCCCACGAGTTCTTGTATTGTGAGAAAGGGAAAAAAGTACATTTCTAACCAGCAACCTACCCAAACTCTATATGAGTTCATACAGAAGTCCTGGCAGGATCCCTACATAAAATTAATGTCTCCTACGTTTTAAAAGGCAACGTGGTATCATTGTCCTTATAGCAGAAAACCACACTTTTTGTTTTATTCACAGGTGGAAACTCCTCATTAAAAATATACCGAATACCTACTCAGAGGTTACAAATGCATGCTCCTTGATCGCCTGCACAACATCATCAAATTTAATTTTCGTTGTCCGTGTCCATCCATGATAAATTATCGGCTTCCCGTCAGGACCATCCCAGCAGTCCACTAGTGTCAGCAATGGAGGTAAAAGAAACGTAATTTTTAAGTTAAAGGTAAAGGTTCCCTTGCTTGAAAGCCAGTCGAATCCGACTCTAGGGTTGCGGTGCTCATCTCAGTTTCAAAGCCGAAGAGCCAGCGCTGTCCGAAGACGTTTCCGTGGTCATGTGGCCGGCATGACTAAACACCGAGGCTCACAGAACGCTGTTACCTTCCCACCGAAGTGGTACCTATTTATCTACTTGCAATTTCTTGCTTTCGAACTGCTAGGTTGGCAGGAGCCGGAACTAGAGACGGGAGCTCACTCCATCATGCGGCACCCGGGTCTCGAACTGCTGAACTACTGACCTTCCACAGCCTGCAGTTCAGCGTCTTAACCACTTGAGCCACTGCAGCTCCAATTTTTAAGTCGCAGTATATCATTCCCAATACTTCCAGACTGTTTGACCTGGACAGCCCAGGCTAGCCTAATCTCATCAGAACTCAGAAATTCAGCAGGGTCAGCCCTGGTCAGTACTCGCATGGGAGACCACCAAGGAATTCCAGGGTTGCCATCCAGAGGCAGGCAACAGAAAGCTACCTCTGAATATCTCTTGACTTGAAAACCCTACACAGTCGCCATACGTTGGCTGCAGCTTGACAGAAAAGAAAAGGTATAAGGCTTACCATAAATGTTTATCTTCTGCTTCTATGTAACACAAATACATTGTGCTAAGAAACATGTAGGTACTTGAGGATGTAGTACTTTGGAAATCATTTTTTTAAAGTGGGGGAGCTATTTCTCAGTAGGCAAAATGAGGAAGATCACAGAAACTTCCCAGAGAAAAGTCACCACCACTACTTGGACATTTATGCCCACCTTCTTTGTGCCCTCAGAGTGCTTCCCTATAGTCTACTGAGAAATATGAAGCAAGAGAGGGTGCAACAAGAAGGAAGGCACCAGAACACCGTATATACCCATCCTCCAACCCATGTCTGGAAGAATGGAAAAAGTTATGTCTGAACCAACACACCATCCTACGTAACATTCTCCAGCGACTGCATTGAATATCAAGGCCCCTGGGAAAGTTCCACTAAAATATCAAAGTAAATGAAAAGTGAAATAAAACTATGGTGCAGAAGTCTAACTAAGTGGTCTCATTTCTTCTCACAACCATAGTACAGATGCTCATATTTGAGCATCCACGAACAGGTAACTCACACTCAATACACCGGCATCCCATTCGAAGGCACCTGATGTAAGCTTCTGGTGAAGATTCACTACGAAGTTGGTCTCCGGTGAGGTATCTATACCACAAAGTAAAGCATTAGAAGGAAGAAGGCAGTCCTTGCAATTGATCAGGGAGGGAGATTCTAGCAACTTACGTATTATGTGAAGAAGAAATCCAGTAGTGAGACAAAGGATTATTCATATCCTGGGGATCTATCAAATCATGCTTATCATCCCAGATGCTATTTTCTTTTGAAAAAAGGTAAGTAAGAAACTGAAATTCAAAGAGAGAGAGATGTAAATACATTTTGATTTTTTTAAAAAAGAAAAATGAACAGCTGACTTTCATAACTGAAATAATAACACGGCCAAAAAAAATATCCTAACCAATTATAAAAGCCGTCTTATCTTACCTCATCAACATAAAGGAAAGGTTCATCCGTTTCTCTCATAGTGTCATCTATAAATTTAGACATTCGTTCTCTTACTTTATTCAGATCTTGGGCCCAAGATTCCTAAAATATTAATTGAAAATATTTCAATTTTTCCTTAAAACTCATGCCCATATGTTTACAATGGCAATACAATGCAACAAAATTTTACAAACACCCCCTCCAAATTTGCTTTCCACAAGATTTCTGTGGAATGATATATTCTCATTATTCTATAGATTAATTAGCTCCTCTAAAAGACTAGTCATAACTTTGGACAGCTTCATGAGCAAATGAGAAAGAAACAGGCCTATATTCAAGGATATGTTTTGAAAGCTTTCATGATCACCCAGAGGAAGGGACTCACTGCTTTTCCATTTAAAGACAGTTTACTTATTCAACTGGGCCATCCGCTGCAGTAAAACCTTTCAAAACTCCCCCGTATACATTTTCTGACTATCCAGTACCACAGTAATGATGCTTTAATGGATTCAAAATGAAACAAAAATCAAAACCAGCAATCAGCAGAAGACACTATTTTCACTTCATACAATGATTTGTTTTCTAATTCTGTCATCTTAAACCTACTGGCTGTCCTCTGCTGTCTGACTGGATTGTTTTTT
Organism: Gekko japonicus; assembly: GCF_001447785.1. NCBI lineage: Eukaryota > Metazoa > Chordata > Lepidosauria > Squamata > Gekkonidae > Gekko > Gekko japonicus. Next base: position 682,913 of record NW_015162478.1, read on the forward strand.
AAATATATATATATATTGTAATCCTCCTTGAGTTTCAGCAAGATAGCAGGCTATAAATGATTTAAGTGAATAAGTGATCCACCCTGAACCAATAACACTAACAAGACCACCAAAGATTTTCAACAGGCCTGTTAAACCAGACATAAACGCCTGATTGAGATAAGAATAAGAAGTTTATCTAATGATTAATTATGGATCTAGACATAAATGTATCAGGTCTAAGCATCAAACTATGCTTCCCACAGCCTTGACCTAGATAGCCCGATCTCATCAGATCTCAGAAGGTAAGCAGGGCCGACTCTGGAAAGTACTTGGATGGAAAGACCTCCTTGGAATACTAGCAGGGAGGCAGGGGCAGCCTTTACTCAGCCACCTCTCTGAATATCCTCCAGACCCCCAGTAGGTGTCAGTCACCAGAGGTCGCCACGACTTCCAGGTGCACACACACACACACATATGAAAAATATACCCCCTCAAAACCCCACTATGCTTCCTACATAATATACAACAGAAACAATTAGATGAGACTCCCACAAATCCACCACTTCCTTATGTACACAATTGGAGGGAACATTTTCCAAGCAAAGTTACTGACACAGTCCCTATTGCGCTGTAACATACATGCAGTGAGCTGAGATGAAAAAAGTTTTAGGGTTATTTTACCTGCTGCTCATGTAGCAAAAATCTCTGAAAGTCATGCAAATGTACTGCAGAAGCATCAGGACGATCTGTGCTTCTACAATAGAAAGGAGAATACTATTAGAACAACATCAGTGAAACACCCCATACAGAAACTGGCATGCATTATGATTATTCTGAAATCAAAACATGAGGGGTGGGAATGTATTAATGCAAATCTTCACTGTAGCAGGTTATATTTCAGCCATTTACTGGCTAGCTCAGAAGACCTCAGCATTATGAATTCAATCTGCCCAGGAGATATTTTTCCATTTGCCAACTGGATGAACACTCATGTTACTGCTTATGAGTTGTATGTCATAAGACACAATCCCACACAAATCTTGCCTCACTAATCAGCGTAGTGAAACAGCAGAATTCCAGAAGATCACATCTCAAAAAACTTCAGACCCAACAAAATTCAAAAACTGAAATGTGTATAAAATTGCAGGTTAAGATGTCTCACCCTAGAAGGAACATAGTGGAATCCTTCTTGAATTCATCAAGAATCTGGGAATGAAACAACAAATAAAACTTGTAAGGGTTCTATTGCAGAGGAAAGTATGATGTAAGGCAAATTCACAGTAAAAACTCTTTTATTGCAGTGCTTCCTTATTCTGCAAATGCACTCCTATTCCTTCAAAGTAATGCAGATATTTCATAACAGAGATATCTATTCTTCTGAATCTTCAAAAACAAAAGAAGGAACTAAAGCACCATGCTTGCATGCAACACAGGGTGGAAGACTTGCATTCCAGGAAAATGCTGTATTTTTTTAAAATAGCTAACACTCACGTTAAAGACACCATTGGCCCACAAAAATGTGGGATAAGAGTTCCATATTTACCACTTTCTGTTGCTCAAACATAATCTTCTTATAGAACAGATGAAATTGCTCAAAGCTAAGTTCTTCTTTCACAGTCTTCAGTTCCTGTGAAAATAAAGTATTTCTTTAGATATTTTATACTCTGCTTTTCTCCCCAATGAGGACCCAAAGTGGCTTATAACAGCATTCTGCCCGCCTCCATTTTATCCTCACAACAACAACCCTGTGAGGTAGGTTAGGCCGAATGAATTTATACTAGCCAAAGCGATCCAACGGCTATCTTTAGAAGCTTCCACACATTAAAATTATTTTGGAGCCATGTTGTTTCCAAGACAACTGGTAACATTGTGCAAATTGGAGCCAAAGATGTGGTTACTGCATACTTACTGCAAACTTATCCTTCAAGAACTTCACACTGTTCACTTTGAAGTTTACTAAAGGAAGGACAGTCTTCATTTCCCTAAGGCTGATGCTGAAAATAGGATAATAAGGAGAAGGATGAATGGCAACGTTGTTATGGCAAGGTGATGAAGCAGCAAGGATCCTGCTTCATCAGCAGACGTGGAAAACACATGATGAATTCAGCACTTTCTAATATACGTATGGGTTGATTGGACAGGAAAGGTTGTAACTTAATAGCAGAAAGGCTGTTCAGGTATGCACAAAGCCCTACGCTGAGTTCTTTGGTATCTCCAGCTAAAATGATGGAGAGCAGCTGCTGTCCAGAGAAGACAATACTGAGCTATACGGGCCAGTTGCTTGACTCAAAAATATGGGTTTGTCTCCGGGGGGGGCGGGGGGGAGAACCCTGACAAAACGCAAGGAAGGCAGTCTCCCAGCAAATGGCTCTTCAGTGAAAAGCCGTAGTGTGCAGGTGAGAGGTCAGCAAAACTGAGTGGAATACCTGCGGGTGGGTAAGCCTGCTTCACCTCTTCCTTGCAGGCCGTTTTCCTGATCTGAGTGCACCTCCCTAGCTGTCTTCCCATCTACAATACTTTTTTTTTTCTTTTCTGAGAGGGAAAGCAATTGGGGGAGGAATCCTCTGACAAGACAGACCCCAGAGAAAAGGTAAAGATTCCATACATGCAGCAGCAGCCCCATCATCAATCAGCTCTGCATTCCCCTTAGCATCCTTTCAGTAAAACCCAAACAAACAAAACCTCCCACCCACCAGAAAGCTATTCACACACCTCCTCTGGGTTGGCCCTGAGATTGTGACAGAGCTTCCTCCTCCCCCCCCCCCACTCAAAGAAAGGAAACATGTGACAAGCTAAAGGCGTAGGCCTCATGTTCAAAGGTCAGGCTGAATTGCTATAGTTTTAACACCCTACAGGATTTGCTGATGCAAACTGCCTAGAACTCACACTGCTGAAATTGTGGCAGAGTTTAGCACACACAGTAATAAATCCCCCAATCCGGAAAAGTATTCTCCAGTCCCCTACTAATCTCTCTCTGCCACCAGAGCTCCTGGTCTTATGCCGGGCTTTAACCCAATCTTCATTCCTTCTTTCCAGCCCTGGAACTATTGGCAACGCAGTTTTTCATCAGCTGCCTTCCCAAGTCTCCGTTATGAAAAACACTCACAGAATATTGGAAATGCTTGACTAACACTCAAAATGAACGGTGTCATAGAGACAGCACCAAAAGGCACAGAGGCACCCACCTTTCCAAAACAGGACCGAATCAGAAATTATTCAGTTTAGCCTCTTCCTCATTTCCCCCCACTAATGTAGGAGCCCCCTATCTAATAATGTAAACACAGGGAGTGTTTGTGAATGTTGGTTAGTTAAAAGGATTGGCTACTAGTCCTCAAGACTGCAGAGAAAAGCTTAAGCCACATCTCAGGAGCAGAATGTTCCACCCATTAGTGCAGTGGCACAGCGATCAACATAATTCCAGTACCACCAGAGTTTAATTTCTGTTCAGCTCTACTTTCAGACTGTTTCCTACAATTTAGCCATCAAGTCACAGCCGAATTATGGCAACCCTGTGGAGTTTTCAAGGCACAAGATGAGCAGAGAAGAAGAGATTGGATTTATACCCCACCCTTCACTATCCAAAGGAGTCTCAGAGCAGCTTACAATCTCCTGCCCTTCCTCTCCCCACAACAGACACCCTGTGAAGTAGGTGGGGTTGAGAGAGCTCTCTTAAGAACTGCCCGTGAGAGAACAGCTCTGAAAGAACTTGTAACTGACCCAAGGTCACACCAGCAGCTGCAAGTGGAGGAGTGGGGAATCAAACCCGGTTCTCCCAGTTTAGAGTCTGTGCTCCTAACCACTACACCAAACTGGGTCTCAGTTTGCCATTGCCTGCCTCTGTCTAGCAACCCTGGAGTTCCTTGGTGTTCTCCCATCCAAGTACTAACCAGGGCCAACCCTGCTTAGCTTCCCAGGTCTGATGAGACTGAGCTAGCCTGAGCCATCCAGGTCAGGGCAGGTGAGATCTAATCCACATTAACTCTAGACAGAATACATCTCGAATGCTAAGAAAACGAGTGGCCCTTTCCCCCTATAGAAACCCTCAAACTGCCCAGGATCCACTGACCCAGTCACCTTCGTCTGACCCCATTTAATCTCCTGCCAACTGGACTAATAGCAATCAAACACCGTTCTTCCTTAAAAGCATGTGACGCCCAAACAGCCAAAACAATCCGGAGGAATCAAACTACCATATCACCTGTGCACGCATACAGAAATGACCTTACAATGGGTCAGACTACTGGCCTATATAGACTGCTATCATCTACTCCGAGCATCATCAAATCTCCAGAGCTTCAGCTCTTCTGCTATATGATAGGTGTGACCTATGAGTGTGACCCCCCAGCCCAACTCATGTCACACATAAGTTCAGGGAATTAACACATGCAACTGTTGCAGGACTGGATCCTGCTCACAAGAGCAGCAGAGGGTGAGGAGGGGCTTCAGCCGCCCTCCCTGTGCCATTTTCCTAATCCAAAATGTCTGGGGGGGGTTGTTTGCCCCACTGTGGGACTCCCCATGTACTGGCTGTATCACATGGAGCCCTAGAGTGGGCCACACAGTGCCGCCCTCACAGTGGATTTTGGCTAAGGAAAATGGGAAGAGACAGAGAGCTGAAGCCCCTCCTCCCCCAATGCCAGGCATGAGAGACATATCTTGCTGTGCAGCATTTGCAAACATCAGTTCCTGGATCTTACATGTGACACAAGTCGGGTCAGGGGACCACCACCACCACCACCACCACCCCCAACTCATGTCACACCTGCCATCCAGTTGAGTTCTCAGTGTCAAGCTAGAGATCCATGGATCGAGTCGGAGTTTTTAAAACCTAAAAGCAGCTGGGTGATTGAAAAGGAATCAGCACCAGGAGACATACTGATGGTAACCCTTTACCTCCCCCATAACATTTCCTGACCCATTCCCACACACACCTTACTCTTTGCTCTGTGGGGGGATACATACAGACCTATAAATCGAGAAAATGGTACCGGAGGGGGGGGGGATTAATAGAAAAATCACAATCCAGTGCCAACTTTACTCCCTCCCCAGTTAAAAAAAATGCAGGGGATCCTAATCACAGATGTTCCACATCACTTCTAATTTGGCATGTTCTTTCACCGGCGTGTTACCCGTGACCCTTTTAACAGGAAATATCGGGGGCTCAACCCGGAACATACTGCATGCAAAACGTGAGCTATCAGGATTCTGTGCATTCATAGAAGCCATACTCCTCTTCCTGGTTCTACTTGGAAAGCAAGTTGGCCTGCCTCAATTTTAACTTCCTTAATCTTGGGGTGATATCAGCTGTGTTGCTGTTCCGTGCTGCAAACGGGACACAACTAAAATTATTACGGTCAGATAGGGCACAGTTTATGGCAGCTGCAAAGGCTTTTCTGTCCCACAGATTCCCCCATGCGTCACAGCTGTTCCTTATTGTGGTGTTTCTTATCTAAACACAGATGCAAGCACAGAGGTGTGGGCTGCCATAAACTAAAACAGGTTAAAATTGGCACCTTGCCCTTCCTTCTCCAATGTGAAAAACTCAAGCTCAGTTTAAATGAATTCTCTTGCTTTGGAACATGAAACGAAGACCTGAATCAAACTCTACTAGCTAGTGATGCAACCCACTGCCCGGAACTAGGGATTGTTAAGAGTTGTGTTATTTCCTGCAAAAGAAATAAAATCTCTGCCACAATAAGTGTTTTGTGCCTTCCTTAGGAAACAGATAAATAAGAGGAAATGCTTGCTATTATATGCACTGAACCAAAGCAACAAAAATTAAATACTGAAAATGCTCTGTAGTGTAGGGGCTAAAGTTTCCATAGGAAGCAGCATCCTGTTTCCTTGCATTCTATAGCAAAATCCACAAAATGGACCGAACACAATACCACTCAAACAGTGCAATCCTAAGCAGAGTTATGCCCTTCTGGGGTGCCGAATGAAGGGTGTAACACTGTTCAGGGTTGCACTGAAAACTGATGCAGTAAGTGCACCTATGCAGACCTTATTCCTGAGACTGTGGGAAGATCATAGCTGCATATATTTATTTGTTTGTTTGTTTACTTTCGATTTATATACCGCTCTTGACCCCAAAGGGTCTCTGAGCGGTTTACACATACGTTTTAATTCCTACCTAGGGCCACAATTTGTATGGGGGGAGGGACTGCCTACCAGCACCCAGGCGGTGCGTTCTGTTAGTATATTCGGGCGGGCTTCAGATGTTACTCCCGGCGCCCTAGGATGGGTCGATGACTTCTTCCGGTGGGCTTCTGATGGATTCCTCGGCGCGCGGCCAAACACCGACCGCAGCTTCCGGCTTTCGTCCCTTCAGGCTCTGCCGCGCTGCGTCGTCACGCCGCCGCCGTCGTCACAGCTCCGCCTCCATCGGCCTCCGTCGCCGCCCAACATCCTCAGGTCGCCAACTGCTCCGCCGCCACTGCCACCGCCAACACTCCTGCCATATGCCATCACAGGAGGAGGGTGCCCCCTGCCACCTAGGGCAGGTACCCATTTATCTACTTGCGATTACGCTTTCGAACCGCTGGGTGCAGTTATATTGCATGAGAAGGTTGAATGCTAGATGCAGAATCAACCCAAGATTTTCATTCAAGTGCAAAACACATCCCTACTCAGGCCAGATTTCCAGAAGCATCATTTTTTTTCAAAGCAACGCCTAACACAAAGTAAAAACCAAGACAGACCAGGAGCATCTAATATAAATACTGAACAGAAGACAGCATCTTTACCTGTTTCTTCTCGACTGATCGACAGAGTAGATCTGCTTCCTCAGCCAGCTTTAAAGAACAAACATAGCAACGATAAATGCTGTGAAGAACTGACCAAACTCCTACAGCTATTTCAACCCACGCTGATACAAAGAAGCAGAAACGGCTCTCAATCTGAAACCAGTACTCATTATTCCTGTTTGGTCCTTGCTCCTGTTAGACATTTTCATTATGTTGTGTGCTAATCTGCTGCTCATTCCTCTGCCTATATGTATGGACTGGTAACCTCCATTTCATTGTATCTGAAGAAGTGTGCGTGCACATGAAAGCTTATACCTTGAATAAAATTATGTTGGCCTTAAAGGTGCCACTAGACTCGAGTTTTGTTCCAAAGATGGTACAGTATGTTTTCTCATCCACATGAAACCCAATGAATTCCAAAACTCCTTAAATATCTTGTCAGAAAAAAAGCTTATGCAATTCTTCTACATACCTCTCTGTAACTGCAAGGGTGGAAGCGCTCATAGCTTCTTGGAGCAAGATATTCAAGCCACACAGCCATTTGTCAGCATCATCCTTTGAATCGGCTGCAAAAATTAAGTACAATGAGAAAAGGAGTAACTTAAATTAAGGGACTCCTCGTCTGCAGCATTAATCAAGGAAGGTGAGTTAAATTTCTTCAATAACCTGTTACAATCCGAAACCATCACAATGAAAGAAACTGCATTTTAAAGTTAACAAGAAGACATATTTTAAAGTTAGTGGGAAGATGATTTATAAAGTTAGAGGGAAGATTCTGCCCCAAAATTCTGCCAAAAAGCTATTTCTTTTTAAATTGTGGCTAAAGAACGGACAATTGGTACTTACCGTGAAGGGTCCTTCTCCACTGAGTTAAGGAGGACATCTTGTGTGGGTGTTTCCAACCCCTTCCTTAGGGAGGCAGGAACAGAAACTTCACTTCCCGTCCACTAGGTGGCTGGTCTCCTCAGCTCCAGTTTAGGGACTCCAAAAAGCAGTAACCCTATAAAAAACACTATAACATCTCATAATAACAGCCGTAAATAGGTTCAACAAGAACTGGACCAGCAAAAAACGGTCAACAACTCACAGATAAAGGTAGGTGAGGACAGGAAGGACTACCCAGAATCAATGACAGGTAAAGGTTGAGAATAAAACCTAAATAAGATAAGATAAGATAAGATAAGACGATGAAAAGGGGAGGGCCCAAGATGTCCTCCTTAACTCAGTGGAGAAGGACCCTTCACGGTAAGTACCAATTGTCCGAAGGAAGGGGTTGGAAACACCCGCTATTTCTTTTTTCCACTCAGTGGGAGAAGATGCAGTTATTCCAAAGCTTCAGGTATAGTGATGAAGACACACAAACAGCCCTTTGTGAATTTGAAGATCTGCATCTTTTTCCCATGTGTTCATGTGTTGTGTGTGAGCATCATACAGCTCTGCAATCTATTTGCAATTTACAGGGCCGTCCTACATAGAGTACACACTCTTTAGTTATTTATTTTTTATTTTTTATTAAATTTATACCCCGCCCTCCCCACAAGGGCTCACCCTTCTAAACCCATTGACTTTACTTGGTTTACAAGGGCGAACTCTGTTTAGGATGCACTGTTAAGGCACTGCAGAATTGTTTTTCATTCCTGCAGTAACAGTCTAGCTTGTCTTTTTGTTGCTGTTGTTTCCATCAAGTCACAGTTGACTTATGGCGACCCCATGGGGTTTTCAAGGCAAGAGACATTCAGAGGTAGTTTGCTACTGCCTGTCTTTGCATCACAACCCTGGTATTCCTTGGTGGTGTTCCGTCCAAATACTAGCCAGGGCCAACCCTAATTAGCTCCCAAGATCGGGCTATCCTGGGCTACCCACATCAGAACTGGCTACAATTCTGGAGCTCTCAGCTTGGAACAACAGGGCTACTGCATCTTTGCTCTCTCCTTCCAGGCTATTTCAAATATTCCCTCAAAAGAACATCTTCCAAAAGGACAGTATGCCATGTCCATGTATACACATCTTGGCATGGTTCAAATAAAATAAGCCTTTCATGAATGAGACTGGACAGTCCTCATGTTCACAGTCTGCTCCCTCTGCAAACTACGGCTCTGATTGTCTGTCAAATCAGAATTTGGAAATCCTTTGCAAGTCAAGATTTCCAGTTCTGATTTCAAGGCAAACCATAATTTGCTGTTATGGACATCATGTCAAACTATAGTAAATGGAAAGGTGTGTGTGACAGGGAAGAAGCCCACTCCTTTCCAAGCATGGTTCAGAGGATTATTCAAATCAAGTCTTGATTTCCCCTTGACACCCCATGTGTTCTAGGCAGCAACTTATGCCAGACAGAGAACTACAATGAAAGACACAAAAGTCCAAGGACCAACTCAACTATTTTCTGAACCTATCGTACACTGGACAGAACATGTTACATACTATCAGTGCCTAACTTTGTGATAAAGAACATACTTGGTGAACGGAGGTTTTCCTAATAGCCACTAGCTTTTAATTCATTCTTACAGTTAATTGTAGTTTTTTTTCTGGGCTGGAAACCTGTCAAGAGTTCCTATTCCTGTGGCACATTTGTACACACAGGCAGGAGATGTTTTTCTGCGTTAATAAGACCTTTTGTAATCCACATGGATGTTTTGACCATCCACTGACACAATGATTTCATGAGATACGATATGATAAAGTTCATTGTCTGTGGCCAAAGGCCATTATAATCTGACACATATAGCATAATTACAAATATCAGCATTAAAACAATCTAACCAAAAAGTACTAATCAAATAACTCTAGTCTGTATTTTCTTGGCTGCTAAAGCAAAGAGTGACAGTCTATAGAAGACAAATGGACCACCATCTGAGAGAAGAAAAAGCAACTTCTCTGAGGCTGATTCTGCATTGGCTTTTACCTCCTTTGTTTTAGCAAACCCATGTTGGGACAGAAATTCTCCTCTGCACTGCATGTTGCTTTCACTTTCTTTGATCATCAGATTTTATGGTACCTTCTGCATAGATTTATGGCCGTTTTATGGCCATTTAGGGGTGACTTTGCAGTCAGTACGGAGTTGGCCCTAGGTATTTAAATGTGGTTTTGAGCTGCACTTTTCCCTCCCAGTTGAGAAAATGTGGAGCAAATGGTAGATGCAGAATCACCCTGAGTCCGAAGAAAATTTTTAAAAAGAGAGCCCATCAGAGAGCTAAAACTGGGCACAATGCTACCAATCACCAGTGAAAGCACCTTTCTTCTTGAAACTTCAGCTTGATTTTTCTTCTCCCTTCCTCCTCCTTGAAATGACCTTTGGATACTAACTTTCCTTGGAAGGGGTTTAAGACCAGTTTTTATTGAGTTTATAAATTACAGCTTTTTTCCCCCTTGGCTACCTGCTTGATGATGTGTTTTGTTTTTAAATGCGAGATTTGTTAGTTTTAATTATAAATTGGAAAACAGTTTAGATGTGTCTACTGTTGGGAGTGCAAGGTATAAACAAATAAATATAATCCAGGTGCTTTTTACGGAAATTCAGTGAATGGCTCCATATGTTCAGGGCACAGGCCAGCTTGCAGCTGTGGCTTGTCATCTCAGGCCAAGAGAAAAGGGAGAAAGTAAAACAAGACACAATACCTGCTAAGCTTAAGGTGTTGAGAACAAACTGAGTACCATAGAATACAGTGAAACAAACATCATCTTTCTGCCGAGAAGCTTTCCCCCGCTCAAAATCCTTTGAATTTTTCCCAGGCCGGATTTCTTTTATCTCCATCAAATCCACTGGAAAAGGGAAAAAAAAATAGAAATGCCTATTGAATATAAACTCATTGCTAGAGGATGAATATGTTATCTTCTGAATTAGACATAAACAGAAATTGCCATGGACCACAAATGCAAGCATATTCAGTTATTTCAATATTTCTATACTGTTCCCTCCCACACAGAGAAAATGGTCCACACTGTCACAGACTGCAGACATATTATTATTAAAAACATAAACACATAAAAACAGCAAAACCAGTCTAAAAAACCAATCTAAAATATACATCAGGCAATCTAAACCACGATTACAGATGAACATCAAGAAGAAGAAGAAGAGGAGGAGGAGGAGGAGGAGGAGGAGGAGGAGGAGGAAGAAGAGGAGCAGGAGGAGATTGGATTAATAACCTGCCCTTCACTCGGCGTCTCAGAGCAGCTTACAAACTCCTTTCCCTTCCCCTCCCCACAACAGACAACCTGTGAGGTAGGTGGGACTGAGAGAGCTCTGACAGAAACTGCTCTTTTCAAGAACACCTCTGACAGAACTAGGGCTTGCCCAAGGTCACCCAGCAGCTGAGAGTGGAGGAGTGGGGAATCAAAGCCGATTGTCCCAGATTAGAGTCCGTGCACTTAACCACTACACCAAACTGGCTCTCAAAAAAAGACAAAAGGAATTGTGTGGTTTTAAGGTTAACAATGAATAAATTGAAATGGTTCAAGATTTTCTATTCCTTAGCTCAATCATCAACCAAAAGGAAGACTGCAACCAAGAAATCAGAAGGAGACTGAGACTTTGGAAAGGCAACCATGAAGGAATTAGTAAAGATCCTTAACTGTAAGAAAGTGTAGCTGAAGACTAAGATAATTCATATGGCAGTATTCCCTGTTACTATGTAATAGTAAGAGTCTGCACACTTAACCCCTACACCAAACCACTACACCAAAAGTGATTCATTTGAAATGTGGTGTTGGATGAGAATTTTAGGATACCGTGTTGGATGAGAATTTTAGGATACCGTGCCAAAAAAGACAAATCAAACCTGGACCCTCCCTAAGAACCCAAAATTACTAAATGGAGACTATGGTACTTCAGTCACACCATGAGAAGACAAGACGCACTGGGGGGAAAAGACAACAGTGCTGGGAAAAGATGAAGGCACCAGGAGAAGAGGAAGACCCAACGTAAGATGGATTGATTCAATTAAGGAAGCCACAAAGGCCCTCAGTTTGCATGACCTGAGCAAGGCTGTTTATGAGAGGATGTTTTGGATGTTAGGGCCGCCATAAGTCAAAAGTCACCTGACAGTATGTAACACACAGTCTAAAACCAGTATCAGCCAACCTAGCTAACAGTTCTCCTGAACTAGATTGTCCCACAGGAGACAGGAAAGGAAGGTGAAATTCAGACTTCCAAGTTGTGCCCGGTTCCAGAGCAACTACCAAGAAAGTCCTGGATCAGGCCCACTGCAATCCTAACCTCCCTGTAAGAAAGAACAAAAAGGAAACACTGACTCAGAGAGCACAGCTTTTGCACAAGCTCATACTGGAAGAGCTGGTCCTCTGTGACAATTTAGCTTACTTTTAAATTATTTTGAGGTCTCTTACCACTACGTTAAGGCATATCTGCTGAAAGATCCTACCCATATAAATGGTGCATATGACTGGGGGCCAGTGTTCCCTCTAAGCTGAGTTAGTGTGAGCTAGCTCACAGTTTTTTAACCTCCAGCTCACACATTTTTGCCTTAGCTCAGGAAGAATGGCTCCAGAACAAACTAATTTACTCACAACTTTAATGCCAGTCGCTCACAAAGTAGAATTTTTGCTCACAGGACTCCACAGCTTAGAGGGAACATTGCTGGGGGCCCCAGCTCTTTCAAGTGTCCCCAATCATATATATGGTTTGTACATGTGGAAGCTCCTTCACAACTTATGCTGAACTTGTAAGGCCAGTGAGCACAGCTCTTCTGCCTATACATGACTCTGGTATGCACACAGGTACATATTCTTTACAGCTTCATTAATGTTGCCAGAAGAAGAAGAAAGAGTTGGATTTATACCCCACCCTTCACGCGGAGTCTCAGAATGGTTTACAATCTCCTTCCCTTCCTCTCCCCACAACCCTGTGAGGTAGGTGGGGCTGAGAGGCTCTGAGAGAACCACTCTTGAGAGAACAGCTCTGAGAGAACTGAGACTGAACCAAGGTCACCCACCTGGCTGCATGTGGAGGAATGGGGAATCAAACCTAGTTCTCCAGATTAGAGTCCGCTGCTCTTAACTACTACACCAAACTGGCTCTGTTCAGAACATCTGTAGAATTTAGAGAAAAACAGGTTGCTTACCTGTAACTGATGATCTTCGAGTGGTCATCTGTGCATTCACACCCATGGGATACAGTGCGCATGTGCTGGATCGATCGGCATTGTAGCAAGCTCTTAACGGATTTTCGCGCCCAGACCTCGGGCGTGCGCAGGAACCGCACCACGCATGCCCATCAACCCCTATGGAAAATGTAGAAGCTGACAGCAGCAGGGAAGGAGGGCGGGTGGTGTGAATGCACAGATGACCACTTGAAGATCACCAGTTACAGGTAAGCAACCTGTTTATCTTTGACGTGGTCTCTGTGCTTCACACGCATGGGAGATTAGCGAGCAGTGTCCTACCTGGAGGAGGGTGCTGGCAGGTCATTACCGCGAAGCCGAGGATAAGATGTGACATCCCATGTTGGTACGAGAGTTCTTACGAACGTCTAGGGCATAGTGCCTTATGAACGTGTTAGGCGTAGCCCAGGTAGCGGCTCTGCAAATGTCCATTAGGGGAACGCCCTGGAGGAAGGCAGTTGAGGCTGCAACAGCTCTGGTTGAATGAACCCTGATAGGGCCAGGCAATGGCTGCTTAGCGATAAGGTAGCAGAGGCGGATGAGACCTGCAATCCACCTTGACAAACGCTGAGCCGTGATGTGAGTCCCTAGCCTTGCTGGCACATAGAAGACGAACAGTTGACAGTCACGTCTCGTTGGACGGGTTCTGTTTAAGTAGAACAGAAGCGCACGCTTCGTATCCAACGTATGTAACAGCCTCTCTTCTGGGGATGTCAGAGCCAGGAAGAAATCCGGGAGGAAGACCTCTGTCTGTAGGTGAAATTCTGACACTATCTTTGGCAGGAACAAGATGTCAGGTAGAAGGCGGACGCCGTCTGGCAAAAAAGACAAGTAAGGAGTGTCATGTCTGAAAGCCAGTATTTCTCCAACTCGCCTTGCTGAAGTGACAGCGACCAGAAAAGCTGTTTTCCAGGACAGGGATTTTATGTCGCAATTGCAAGGGGCTCAAAAGATTTCCTGGTGAGTTGGCGAAGGACCAGGGAAAGGTCCCAGGGGACGACAGGAGTTTTGATGGGAGGGTAAAGGTGCAACAGCCCCTTCAAAAAACGTTTAGAGAGTGGATGCAAGAACAGTGTGCATCCCTCAACTTGAACAAGGTAGGCCGAAAGTGCAGCCAAATAAACCCTTAACGAGGAATGTGAAAGTCCCGAGTCAGCGAGAGACAGGAATGAATTCGAAAACTTTCTCGAGACCTGCGAAGGTGGCTCGAGGGGCATCATCACCCAAGGAGGAACAGAATTTTTGCCATTTGTAATGATACGACTTTTCGCATAGTGGGCTTTCTCGAGTTTAGCAAGACATTTGCTATGCTGGCAGAAAAGCTGTTGACGCTACTCTCCAGGCTGTCAACTTCATTCATGGCACGTTGTGGTATAAGGAGAGGGAACTCGGTTAGGAACAGGAGGTCTTGTGCTGGAGGAAATTGGTGGTAGACCCCCGCTGACAGATTGAGGATGGTTGAGAACCATGGTTGTCGCGGCCACCACGGGGTTATGAGGACGCAGTCCGCTCTGTCACTGATGATTTTGCAGACCGCTCTCAGAAGCAGAGGCAGTGGAGGGAAGAGGTAGAGAAATTCTCTGGACCACGGATAGAGGAGACCATCCCCTAGAGACTGTGGGTCCTCGGCTGCAGAACAGAGGGCACTTTTTGTTCGCCTTGGTGGCAAAAACATCTATCTGGGGGAACCCCCACTTGCGGAAGAGTGGGAAAAGGTAAGTTAGATTCATTTCCCACTCGTGGAGACTGAGTCCCACCCGAGTCAGGTGGTCTGCCTGCACATTCATGTGTCCCGGGATGTGCGTAGCGACTAGGAAGATGTTGTGGGTGATGCAGAAGTCCTATAACCGGAGGGCAAGGTCGCAGAGGCATTGGGAGACGGTGCCCCCTTGCTTGTTCACATAACTGAGGGCAGTAGTATTGTCCGTAAGGACCGTGACACACTTCCCCTTGATTAGGGGTAGGAAACTGGTGACAGCGAACTGTATCGCAAGCAGTTCTAGAAAATTTATGTGCCGATTTCGTTTCTGTGTGTCCCATCTGCCTCCGACGCAAAGTCCCATCATGTGGGCGCCCCAGCCCGAGAGGGTGGCGTCTGTAGTTAGGGTAATTTGGGGTGATGGAGGATGGAAGGGTGTTCCCTGGAATAAGTTGGAAGGGACAGTCCACCAAAGTAAAGAGTCCTGTACTTTGATAGGTGGGAATAGGTGGGTGGAGTGTGTGTCTCGTTCTGGATTGAAATTGCAGATAAACCATAGTTGCAGGTGACGCATTCTTAATTTGGGCAAAACCAGGACATAGCAGTGAGGCCGAGTAGCCTTTGTATTTGAAAGGCCGTCACTGAGGGTCGGGTACGGATGACAGTGGCTAGGTTGATGATGTCGGCTGCTCTGTTTTGTGGCAGGTAGGCCGTGCAATTCATGGAGTCCAGTAGCGCATCTTGGAGGTCGAGGGTAGCCATCCAGACGTTCTTCTGGAGAAGTGGCAGAATCTGCTGCAAGGACACCATGCGGAAACGGTGGTAGCTCATAAAGCGGTTTAGCGCCCGTAGATCAAAGATTGGCCGAACGGCTCCATCCTGCTTCGGAACAGTGAAATAGTGGGAACAGAATCCCTTGCCCAGTAGATTCAGTGGCACCGGCTCGATGGCTGCTTCTACAGAAGGACGGACCCTTCTTCCAGGAGGGCTGGAGAAGGGTGTGTGGAGACAAAGACAGGAGTAGGGTTCTGAATGAATTCTATGCGGTAACCCTGGGTCCAGATGGACAGCACCCATTCGTCTGTGGTGATGAGGTGCCAGGTTTGGAGGAAAGGGTTTAGACGGGTTGGATGTGACTGGGAGATATGGAAGACAAAAACCCTGCTTGGGAAGACTGTTGTCCCGATCCAAATCTCAGTTTCTGAAATGTGGGCTTCTGGCCTCCAGAGGATGTACCTGGCATTGCTGGTCAGGAGATTTACGGTTTGGGGTGCATTTTTGCCAGGGTCAGTATTGCTGCCTCGTGGATGAGGAAACGCCCAGAGCACAAGAAGCTTTTATGCTTTTATCCATATCTTGTAATATGGTGTCTGTGGTACTATTAAACAGACCAAGGCCATCAAAGGAGAGGTTCTCTACGTATGACTTAGTATCTGGCTGTAGATTAGTATTACGTAGAAGGAATGCCTTTGGAGAGCTAAGGCTGAAGCCATTGTCCTTGAGCAGGTGTCTAGGACATGTTTAGAGGTATTAATTTGTTGCTTTGCCAGCACCATGCCCTCCTTTTGGATGATGCGGGCTGCCTGATGCTTGTCTTCTGGGAGGTGAACCAGAAGCTCAGAAAGCCTTTCCCGCAAAGTGTATTGGTATCTACTCATACACGCTAGGTAATTGGTGGTCTTTACCCCTAGCGCTCCCGTAGAGTAGAAACGTCATCCGAATGCATCTAACTTTCTGCTCTCCTTGTCAGAAGGTGCAGAATGTGTTCTCTTCGACTTGGATGAGGAAGTGACCACCATGGAATTTGGTTGAGGGTGGGCAAATAAAAATTCTGCTCCTGTTTCTTGGACTCTGTACATATGGTCCAAGCGACGTGTGGACACTGGAGCCAATGACGGTTTATCCCATGGAGCTTTAGCTGCCTGTAACAGGACCGTGGACATGGGTAGTGCTATAGCCGTTGATGTATCTAGCTGCACAACATCGAAGACGGCATCTGTTACCTGTGGATGTGGTTGTATGACTGAAAAGCCAAGAGAGTGTGCCATTCTTTTTATACGGTCTCCATAGGAGGTTAAATTATCAGACGGAGAGATAGGTTGGTCATCGGCTACTGCCTGGTTAGGAGACGGCTGGTCAGGGGAGCTGTGGACATCTGAAGCCCCTGTATCAGAATCCTCATCCACCGAGTCAGAGGAATCGGGCTCTGGTAATTGTACCGGAGTGGTTTTGATCTGACTGGTTGGATATGTTGACGGTGGGATCCAGTCGATGTCGAGGAGGGTCATCAGATGGATGATCCGGAGGATGGGAGAGAGTTGCCGAAGGCCTCGTTCTATAGGGTGAGCGTGATTGGTGGGCACAGTAACGATCCCAATCAGAGTAACCTGCTGGAGTCAACCACGGCATGGATGCGGGAGGATAAGCCCCATAGAAATAACGCAGTTGGCGGTGATCCCAGGAGAGAGGAGGAGGTGGGGGCAGGAAGACTCGTGGGGATCTACTCCTAGAGCGGGAGCATCTGGGAGACAGTGTAGGATCTCATCTCCGCGTGCGGCCCCTATTAGCCTGATCTTCGATATCGAAGGGCCGATCCTCGGCGAACAGACGGGGAGGATGACGTTGAGTGCTTTTAGGGGTCTGTCGATGCCAAAACGCATCGATATCGACATGGCACTCTGAGACCGTCGATGTCGATGACTGAGCAGAGGGAGAGAGATCCGTGCCCAGGGGACGACTGAGGATCTCGACATTATCAATGTCAGAGAAAGGATGCATATCAACCAGCGTGTCATGGTCTAGCTGGTGTATGGGAGAGTCCATTAGCTGGATGGTCAGTATCAGTGGAGCGGCTTGAGCCTCCAATGCCGATACTGCCGTTGGAGCGGGGGGCATGTTAGGGGCATTACCCGGTGCAGAACCCGCTACTTTCCCAGACTTCGCCACCTTTAGGAACTTAGAGGAGCCCTTTTTGGCCGACTTGTGCTCTTTACCCAACTTCTCTTTCTTTTTCACGGGAGTCGATGCCGAAGACTGTGCCGTCAGTGCCGAACGCTTCGATGTTGACTGGACGATGTCAGACGAGGACTTTGATACCGGAGCCATCGATGTCGATGGTCTTACCGGTGCTTCTGGATCCATGACGGGATTTAGCGCCGATTCCAGTAATGTCACCCGTAGATGCGCCGCTCGTTTTTTTCTTGTCTGATTTGAAAATTTGGCACAGTGCTGACAGGATTGTGGCCTATGTGTCTCGCCAAGACAAAAAATGCAATGGGTGTGGCCGTCAGGTGGAGCAAGCTTACTGCCGTAACCCTTGCAACGCTTGAAAAAGGCCCACTTCTTCTCCATAAAATAAGCAAAATGGAGAAGAAAAAGAAATGTGGGGGGGTGGGGAGAAGCCTGAAGGCCAGAGCGAGGTAAATGAAAAAACTTCCCCCTAAACAAAACAAAGTTGTGGGGTTTTTTTGAGAAACAACATAAATAACTAAGGTAGAAGCGAAAAATGAAGAAAACTGAAGAGAAATCCGAAGAGCCTCTGAGGAGAAATAGCTACCTATCAGACCGACGAAAGGAAGGTGCTTCCAGCGCGGCGGAAAGAAAGGAACTGGTGGGATGTCTGCACCCACCCCTCTGGGCATGCGTGGTGGGGTTCCTGCGCATGCCCGAGGTCTGGGCGCGAAAAATCGTTAAGAGCCTGCTACAATACCAATCGATCCAGCGCATGCGCACTGTATCCCATAGGTGTGAAGCACAGAGACCACGTCGAAGATCTGGTGTTCCTGACCCAAGAATATTCCAGCATTTTAAGGGTTGTTTTTTTTAAAAGGATTTTTTAAATTTCTCTTCCAGTAAGACCCAACTCTTCACCAAATTCTGACAAAGCAAGCTTCTCTTCTCACCAAACATAATTAAGACAAACAAGCAAGGATACATTTGCTTATGCCCTGGTACACATTAGAGAAATAAACAAATAATTCCTAAGCTATCCAAACACACTAGTAATGTGCATTCGTCTGATAAAACACTTATTCAAAAACTAAGGAAGTGGTTTTACTCTGCTGTGCAGACTGGACGCAAGAACAAATGGCTCTTCCTACTTTTTGATGGATCAAGGGTTATGATGAAACTTGAAGCATGATCAGCAAAGGAGAAAAAATGGTGCAGATGTTTCTCAAATGTGTTTACTAGGTAATGCAGCTTCAAAGACCCAATAAGACAGTTTTCACAGTATAAACGGAAAAGGTTGTTCACCTGGATTATGGTCACTGCTATTTAAATAATGTCACAGTAAAAAAATAAGAGTTAAGGAAAGTTAACTCTTTATTACGCAGCTCTTTTTAATGGTGCATGTCAACTCATTTTTAATGTAGGATCAACGGAGCATAAAAATGGCTTATTAGCACATTATACATGGACAACACAGGGCTTAGGACCAACCTGGATGAGATATTGATGGGTGTGTGATCAGGCTCCTAGCATCTCATGGTCATCTTTTTAAATGAAATACATCTTCAGAATCTGATTGGATCAGCGTCAGGATGTCCAAGTGCATGCTTAACCTTTTCTCCTAGCTAGTTTTCTGATCAAAATCACCCTCTACCCTCCACTACCTTCCTAGCTGTGTGGAGGAAAAGATACAGGAACATTTAGCTTTTCCCCTCACGGGCAGGAGCCCAGCCAGGGGACCTGGATTGCTCTAAAATGAAAAACCAGGTGAAAAGCTTCAGAACCTCTCTCCAAATCATGGCATCAATTCGCCTCATTTTATTTTTTTTAAAAGCCAGTGAAAGACTGTTTACAGCTCTCTAAGCATCTTGTCTCGTTTGACTCCTACTACTGCAATGATGATGATGATGATAGTGTGCCATCCAGTTGCAACCACATCATGGTGACCCAAGAAACATGGGGTTTTCAAGGCAAGAGATGAGCAGAGGTGGTTTGCCATTGCCTTCCTCTGCATAGCAACCCTGGACTTCCCCAGTGATCTCCCATCCAAGTACTAACTTTTGGAAGCTAAGCAGGGTTGGCCATGGTTAGTACTTGGATAAGAGACTACCAAGGAAGCCATTGCTACACAGAGGCAAATGATGGCAAACAACCTTTGTTCATCTCTTGCCTTAAAAATCCTACATGGTAACCATAAGTCATCCATACCACCACTCCAGTCAGTTGTCTGTATTACCTATTCAGCTCTCCCTAAGGGATTTCTTGACATTTTCGTAACAAACTACTGATCAGTAACCCCATCCATGAGCCAGAGCCATGGAAATCAATGTGAAAAGTTAGCCCATGAATTTCTACAGAATTTAAGCATAACTAACTTTCTCTGGATTTGGGACAGGATCATTGTCCTCTTCCAGCATCTGTATGAAACTAGACAACTTCACTGACTGTTCCCATTTCAAGCAACTAGACCACCACAATGACCTCCCAAATATAAATACTTGCTTAATTTCTCCTCTGTATTACAGAGTACTTCCTTTTTCAGCTACAACCCTGGCATCTAAAAGGAGAGAGACACTTTGCCTTGGGGACAAAATCAAAGCTATTTCAGAATGCACCCAGCTACAAAGGGGAGTCAGGTGGTTAAATGCCTCTCTGATTACACCATTTTCTTCTGGGAGCAAGTAACTGAAAAGTTAATTATTAGGCAAAAAATATATGAAGGTGGATGGGCAGAACCATTTGCAAAGTTCAATGAAACGAATTTGCAGTTGCAAGGAAATGAGGTCAATCTTATTAAGGCCAAATCTGCCATCTCTACATTTATTTCAAAGTTAACTCTATTCAAACGCAATATCTGGCTGTCATGAACGATACCAATTTCCAAGCCTGTCTGAGCTAGAAGAGAAAGGTGGGATGCAAAATGATGATCTGCAGGTTCTTAGTGACCATTAGGTCACATGAAGATATGTCTGAGCAATTAGAAGATATGTCTGGGCAATTAGAATATCTTCTTTCAGTGGAAATTCCAGGTTGGGTGATAAACCCATTTTCAGATATTGAGAAAGTTTGGGTAGTGGAGGAAGAGCTAACTGAGCTACAAAATGACATTGAGCTGAAGACAAAGTTTAAGAAATCACACTAAGAGTTTTTCTTACAGAAGGAAATTTCTGATCGCTATCCTGCACTAGGGACAGTGGTTA
Organism: Gekko japonicus; assembly: GCF_001447785.1. Classification (NCBI taxonomy): domain Eukaryota; kingdom Metazoa; phylum Chordata; class Lepidosauria; order Squamata; family Gekkonidae; genus Gekko; species Gekko japonicus. The sequence goes on from NW_015162478.1 coordinate 703,608, forward strand.
GGAAGTTCCTTGTTGCATTTCCCAACATTATATTTTAGGGTTGCCAAATCGGGCCGGGGGGCGGGGAACCCCCCGCTTCCGCGGCCCGATTTCCGCCGCAGGGGAATTCCGGCCCGGGGGGAACCCCGCCCCCCAAGCTGCGTCACCGGAGTTCAGGATATCACTTTTATATAGGAGAGGATTGTAGTCTATTACAATCTATCACCTTCCTTTTAGGACATTTCTTCTGCCTTTACACCCTACCGTTGGAATTATGGTGTCAGACAGTTTTGGTTTTTGTTTGCATTGTTTTCCAGTTCTGTATTTCTTAACTCTACTGCACTTTTTATAGGAGGCTTTTGTTGAAGGAGGAGGAGTTGGAGTTGGATTTGTGCCCTGCCCTTGACTTGGACTCTCAGAGCGGCTTACAATCTCCTTCCCTTCCTCTCCCCACAACCAACACCTTCTGAGGTAGGTTGGGTTGAGAGAGCTCTGAGAGAACTGCTCTGGAGAGAACTGTGACTGACCCAAGGTCACCCACCTGGCTGCATATGGAGGAATGGGGAATCAAACCTGGTTTTCCAGAGTCTGCCACTCTTAACCACTACACCAAACTGGTTGTTTGAAATCTGCCTTGAATCTAAGTGAGAAAAAAGGTAAAGGTAAAGGTTCCCTTGCTTGAAAGCCAGTCGAATCCGACTCTAGGGTTGCGGTGCTCATCTCCGTTTCAAAGCCAAAGAGCCAGCGCTGACCGAAGACATTTCTGTGGTCATGTGGCCGGCATGACTAAACACCACGGCGCACGGAACGCTGTTACCTTCCCACCAAAGTGGTACCTATTTATCTACTTGCAATTTCTTGCTTTCGAACTGCTAGGTTGGCAGGAGCTGGAACTAGAGATGGGAGCTCACTCCATCATGCGGCACACGGGTCTCGAACTGCTGAACTACTGACCTTCCACAGCCTGCAGTTCAGCGTCTTAACCACTTGAACCACCGCAGTGAGAAAGGCTGACTATAAATGAAGTAAATAAACCAATGGACAGGGCATCCCAAAGCTGGTGCTATAACACCGGTGCTAAAAGGCTTTGGGAGAAACAAGGAAAAGATGGAGGAAAAACTGCCTTGGGCAGCCCACTGCATATAGCGCTGCCAACTTCCATGTGGGGCCTGGAGTTCTCCTAGAATCACAACTGATCTCCAGCCTACAAAGATCAGTTCCACTGGAGAAAATGGCAGGTCTGAAGGGCGGACTCTGTGGCATCACAAACCTGATGAGCTCCCTCCCCAAACTCTACCCTTTCTAGTCACTGCCCCCACATCTCCAGGAATTTCCAAAGCTGGGGTTGGCAACCCTAATTGCATCTCATCCCAAAAACCATCAAAATAAACCAGCCTTTCCACATCTACACAAAAGTGAGTGGTAAGGTTGTTTGTAAAACCAAATTGACTAAAGCTGGAAAACTCTAGAGGGGAATTTCACATTACCCAGTTTCTCCCGGTTTCAAGCTGGTATTCTTCCATTTTTAGGTGAACCGGTACAGGGCTGCCATTTCACACATGGCTTGCCCCTACCGGAAACCAGCCGATTCAGACATGCACTTCAGACATGCACCGCTTTGTTTTCCCGCCGTTTTCTTCTTGTGCGGGTGATCGATTTTTTTAAAAAAACGTTCGATTTATAGCGCTATAGCGCTATAGCAGTATAAAAACACTCCATGCATTCCAATGGAATTGATATAGCGCTATAGCGTTATAGCGCTATAGCGCTATAAAGCGAACGTTCAAAAAAAAAAACAGCCGGAGATCGCCCGCGCAGGCGAAAAAAGGCGGGAAAAAGTGTATCCGAACCGGGAGAGGGAACTGGAGACTACTCAGAAGCAGTTGACAGGTGAAACGCTTCAGTCCCGGTTCCTAAACGGGACTGAAGCTTTTGTGTGTGAAATGGCATTTACATTCCGGTAGGGAACCGATTCTCAAACGGGTTCTGTCTGAAATGACAGACCAGAACCCGTTTGAGAACCGGTTCCCTACCGGGAGATATCACCTGTCTGAAATTCCCCTCTGGCTCTAACAAACACCCATGCCCCACTAGTACTGAAGGCTCCACCAGTATTCCAATATGTAAAGCACTAACTCAAGATGTGTTAAGCCTGACATTTGTGTTTTGGTTCACGTTCACATTACAGATATTCTAAAGAACGCAGGTTTTTGTTATTTCAAAGGGGTCAACCTGATCATTATTTCCATTACTCAACCCTTAAAACACTGGAAAGTATGCCAACCAGAAGCATAAGGTTAAGAATCCATTGTTCCTTGATGCAAATCTGTCTCACTGTCCTTACAGAGGAGTGGGGGGGGGGGGAGACAATAGGTATTTGAATATCAAAGTATCTCTCCAAGGCTGAAAACCTGTGGTGTTAACTTTGAAACAGCCTAGAAACAGGGACATGGGATGTGGGCTTCAACAGTGGACTGCAATAATCATCTTCAGTGAACAAAATACTCTGCTCAGCACAGCAAACGGAAAACTGTTCTTTTTTTTTTCCATGTCCAAGTACATTTGGCTGGTGGGCCTGCGACAAAAGCCACAGAGCTCAAAGAAATCTAAACCCCACATCTATTAAAGTTTCTAGACACAGCTGCCATTTCAAATTGAAGGCTTCTTGCTCTGCGTTTTAAACTGACAACTCCTTGGCTTACTATGATCATCGGCACAGAATATTTCCAACCAAAAAACCAGCGGAACTGCTAAAGCAAAATTGCATTCCCGTTCCCAACTTCATCTGAAATGCTTTCATCCTTTCTCCCCCCGCCCAAAAAAAAGAAGAGCAATTAATTGCTGCAAGCAAAGCAATTCATTTCTGCAGTTCTGCACCAGATACTGGTTTTCTGTTGCAGAAACCACAGATGTTTACCTATACGTTGGGCATAGTTAATGCAGCCAAGATAGGAGCCCAGCTGTGAAGATGGAAATCAACTCAGATTCTCTCCTGCTTTAAATCATGCTGAACTCTGGGCCCCCAACCCTGCCGAGAACTCTCAACCAACATGGTCACTGCTACTGACAGCTGTGCCCCCTGCATTCCCCTTAGCTGCCTAACACCCACTATCCTTCTTCCTTTCCATACATCGCTCCCCTCTATAAATGTGTACCCTATCCAGCAATGCAAAGTGACCATGTTGGTTGAGAGTTCTCGGCAGGGTTGGGGGCCCAGAGCAGTGCAAAAGGCCTTAGCCTGTCATGTTTTAAAAACCCAGGGAATAAATGGGGGGGGGGGAGCTGGGTCTTTTGTCCTTGTAATATTCCAGCCCTCTACAATCCATCAAGCACCCCAGGCTTTTAGCTAGTTTAGTTCCTACACACAGAGCCATTCTGTATAGCTCAAGGTGGCATACATACATCCCCCCAAACATGGAGGCAATATCTGGGATAGATTCTGCATGTGCAGAAACACTACTATTACTTCTCGGTGACTGCTTGCGCTAAATTTGATGTAGTGGTTAAGAGCAGCAGACTCCTCCACATGCAGCCAGCTGGGTGACCTTGGGTCAGTCACAGTTCTCTCAAGAGCAGTTCTCTCAGAGCTCTCTCGGCCGCACCTACCGCACAGAGTGTCTGTTGTGGGAAGAGGAAGGGAAGGAGGTTGGAAGCCACTCTGAGATTCTGAGTGAAGGGCAGGGTATAAATCCAATTCTTTTCCTTCTCCTTCTTCATATGAAACTAACTGTATCACTCCCCACTAATTTTTCTGTGTTCCAGAATCACAGCACAATATATTTCTTGATATGATTTCAAATGCAAATTAAATAAAACCATGCAGTCTGTACGTTCTATCATCCCTTATACACAGTGTTAAGCATTCTATTAAAATGTTCCAGCCTTGAGCTTACATTTTCTTTTCCACTAGATACAACCCTTTATGGAGACTGTCTAGTGCATAAGTGTCCAGTATGGTATATGTTCTTCTTGAATAACCTCCAGTCATTTAACCCCATTTATACAGGCAGATTACCACGTAATTCAGGCTCTTTCTTCCAGATAGCAAACTGTTTGCTGTTATCACACTTCCTGCAAGGACTTCAATATCTGGTTCAGTTTACAGCACGCATACAAAGCAACTTTTAAGTCCACGTTTCATACACATTATTCATTTGCCTAAGTTATTTTGAGCGCACAGTTCGGATTTCCTTAGCACTATATGTGGTGCTAATTGCAGGGCTTTTACTACATAAGATGATTCCGATATCTTAAAAACATTTATGGTGGAAAAAAGAGCAACTGGGCAAGAGGTCAGTTCCAGAAATCTCCATTTAATTAGGTGGTCCAATCAGGCTTGCTCAAGCTAGATGATAAAATGAGCTTCATAAAAACGTTCTTACAGGAAATCAGTGCAAACACAGGTACATTCAGAATAAATGGCTGAAGACCCTCCTAGTTAATTAAGCTTGCCCTGTAGTAGTAGACATCCAAGAACTGTAGTGCTTCAAAAGTGACCATTACCAGAAGACCGGCAATGCTTTGTTAAACTCATTTAAAGTGGAATATTCTTTTCCTGGAAAAACCAGTGGGATGTAGTTGTTGGAACACTGATCTATGACTGGGATGGTTCAAATACTGGCTCTGCCACGAAACTAGGGATGCCAGTCTTCAGGTGGGACCTGGGGATCTCCCAAAATTACAGCTCATCCCCAGACTACAGAGATCTGTTCCCCTGAAGGAAATAAATGCTTTGGAGGGTGGACGCTATGACACAGTACCCCACTGAGGTCCTCATGCTCTCCAGGCTCCGGTCCCAAATCTCCAGGAGTTTTCCAGCCTGGACCTGGCAACCCTACCCCCACCCACCCCCTGCTGGTGCCTGTGGGGGAGCTGGCAACCCTACACAAAACCCAACCAGTAACCCTAGGGAAGTCTCTCTCTTTCAATGTAACGCAACTCACAGGTTTGCTGTGAGGATAAGATGCTGGAAGGGAATTAAATAAGCTGCTCTAAGCTCCCTGGAAGGAGGGTACAATAAGTTTTAAAAGTAGTCCACACCCTGAACACACATGGGGCCGATGCAGACATAATGTCCCAATCTCTTTAGCCCTGGAGCTTTTCACACAAGATGCTTCCCAAACATTTTGGGGTCGACCTGCAGCATTTTTTTCTTCAAGTTCGCTCACATATTCATTTGTTGTCTTTTCATGGTTTCTTCGTACTGTCTCGGATTGGATCAAAGGGGAGAAAAGGGGAGAACACAGAAGGACAATGAATGGGAAGTGAGGACATGAGAAAAAAACGCTACGAATTGGTATCCAAATCACACCAAAACCCTCCATGTGAAAAGATCTTAGTTAAGAAATTGGGAACAGGCTGTGAATACCACTCTTTCTTCACCCTCCTCACACCCCTACTTTCTCAAGTTCAGATTCTCCCATGGTCTTAACCTAATTATGTGAAGGACTACTGGGTGTCAACTGCTGATCAAAAGAAACCTAAATTAGCATTAAGGACATCACAGACACAAACCTTAACCACAGAGTTAGAGCCACAAAGCAAAAGGTAGGGGGGAAATTTCCCTAGACAGGAAAGAGGTGGTGAACTGTCAGCCCATTAGCAATCTCTTAACTTGCACCTAAGCTATCCTAAGTGGAATCCTAAGTCCAATGGACTTAGAAGAGTGTCATTCTGCTTAGAATTGCACTGCAAGTCCTCCCCCACAAAGTATATGAAATAAAAATACAAAAATGGTGTTAATTTCCATTTTGGGAAAACGAAACAAGTCAACAGAAGTTGTGGCTGCTGGAAGTGTGTCAGGACCAAGCACTGCAGCAGAGTACATTTTAAAATTATAAACTCACTTAACTCTGTCCTTCCTCCACTGACTGGCCATAACAGGAAGTCTGGCCTAGGTAGGTTAGCATTACATGCAGAGGAAATGAACAGCTGAACTGGCGAACAGACCTCCGAGCAGCTCTGCAGCCACACATGTTGATCCTCTCGTTTGACCACAGAAACCAAACTCTAAATACCCAGCTGAAGAGACACACAGTGGTGCTCCTACGTTGTCCCATGGGTCAGAACTGAAACAGTTCTGTTTTGGAACCAAAAAAAAGGGTACTTTTTGCAAGGTTATTCAAATTAACTTTCTCAAGCTGTCATTCAGCATGCCTGAACATGAGATTCTAGTGCAGGGCTCCTCAACCTTGTTGAGTTGGTGGGCACCGTGGAAATTCTGAGAATCGAGCAACACAACAAAATGGCCGCCATTGTGGCTGGGTCCAGTCACAACACTGGGAACTTCCACAAAGTATCAGGAGGCTGCGTGCACAATGAAGGCAACTGCTTCTGAATGGGTGGCCCCTACAGGCCCAAAGATGATGCCTCTTAGGTTCTTCAGAGGTACTGCCTCCTCCGTTAAGATGGAGGAAAGCCAGAACTGATTCCTTGTTTTAGGAAAGATGCTGGTAGGCATAGGGTTGCCAAGTCTGGGTTGGAAAATACCTGGAGACTTTGGGGGTGGAGCCAGGAGAGGGTGTGGTTTGCGGAGGGGAGGGGCCTCCGCATAGTACAATGCCATAGAGTCCACCCTTCAAAGCAGCCATTTTCTCCAGGGGAGCTGATCTCTGTCGGCTGGGGATCAGTGGTAAAAGCGGGAGATCCCCAGGCCCCACCTGGAGGCTGGCAACCCTAGGTAGGCAACAGGTAGCACATTGGTGGGCTCCATGGCACCCACAATCACCATGTTGGGGGATCACTGTTCAAGCAACTTAGGGTTGCAAGATGCCCTTAGGAGGCCAGAGGGAACCTGTTAAGCCACATTCGGTTTTGCTACGGCTACTGAGTCTTGGCAAACAGTTTATTTATAAAATGAATGAGAAGAGGGGCTACTGGAGAAGCTGGAACATCAATAACAAGAGTGAGCGGTTACAGTGGGTGTAGGGCAGTAGTGGGAAAGTGAGAAAACCAATCTGGAAAAATAACAAAGTATTTCATTTTGTAGCCAAGAAATTCTTCTTCAACCAGGCTTTTGGCTAAAAAAAACAAACCACACAGGCTTTCTACCCTTTCTCTTTCTGAATGAATGCTGGATGAGTATCTTCACAGGACTTTTTAAAAAGTAATTTTATTATTATTGTTTAATAGATATAATAAGCCATCCCGTGGATCTGCCTTGACTAAAAGGCAAGCTAAAAACTTTGTAATACAATAATATTCATAATGCAACAGCATCAGTCACCTATCCCCCTCCTTAAAATAGGCTCAGTTCTGCCAGGTCAGACTTCTGTATCTCGTCAGATAAACTAGAAAGGATGGCAGCAGTTCCAGCAAGGACTATGTTAGAAATGTAGAAGGGAAATAGGTAGAACTCAGTTTTGAAAGCATATCATAAGTGAAGTTAGACCGGAACTTTGACCAGCAAGCTGCTTGTCGAGCATAGGCTTTTCAAATCACACACACTCCCTTTTCAATATGACTGAGAAAGTTTCAAGTTTAGCCCTCTGTCTAGCTGCGAAAATGCAAAAATATAGGTCCAGGAGGGGCAGGATTGGACCCAGCCAGTTCTCCTTATTGCAGCCCTCATTCCCCCATGGCGTTTGTCCATACAGTTCCCATGATCCTTTCTGATGGTCAAAGCGGAATCTATCCCCACCTCCTCCATCCCTCACCAGTAGAAAAGCTGGCTGAATCCAAACCTCGGTTTATTTGCTGGATGCACTTTGTATGGGAATTAACAGATATGAGCACACAGATTAACATCGTAGGATGCCTTACCTATTCTCTGAGCAACCTGTACTCCATGCCCATGGGGACAGGTGGGGAGGGGTACAATGGGAATGAAAAACGCTACTGTAGATGCAGGCCAACTGTAATTTATTAGAGGAATGGCATGCCAATAATCCAAGACGACTGGTCAATGTTTTATCAATGAGAGCTAATGTCAGGAGGTGTTCTGGATGAGAGATTTCCAGCTTTTTCAATACGTATATTTATTTATAACATTTAAAAACCTGGCTTTCTCCCAGGTAACTGGGAACCAACATAGTTAACAACAATGAATATATTGTAAATACATTCTTTTTCAAAAAATGTTAAAACAACCAGCAATTTTTTTAAGTCCAAGCAGTTGCTTTTCAAAGCCAAAGGGTTAAAACCACCCATCCTATGAGCCAAAAGGCTTCCTAAAAAGTTCAGCCTTGCATCGCTTTCAAAGTACAGAAAGGATACAGGATCTAATGTGCTCAGAAAGACTGTTCCATAACATTGGAGAAGCTACCAAAAAGGCATCCAAACAGGCAATCATTGCTCCTACTCACACAGAGGCTGGAACCAGTCAAAGGCATTGCTGTGCCAAGCGAAGTAAGGCAGAGGTTCATGCTGATAGGCACAATCCTTGGAACATGTGATCCCAGGGTTTTGAAGGACTTTTTAAGGGAAAGCACCAACACTCTGAACTGTACTTGGACAAGCAGGCATGTCATAATCCTTGTAGCCGGCCCCGACCAGCGGGGAGGTGTATTTTGCATTACTTGCAGTTTCCTAATCAAAGTGAATGTGAGCAATTGTACACCACTTATAGACTGGTTCGGAAACTGTGAGTTTTAGACTCATAATGACCACACAGAAAGTTAGACAACTTGTAATGTCCACATGGTCAGCAAAGGGATAGTAAATATCAGAGTAAGGAGGTTGAACCTCTAGTGAGTGGGAGGAGCTGAGAAACAGTCTGGAATGTGTTTAGCAGTTGTGGATTTTGACTGAGCGGGAGAACAGCAAGCTTTGTTCTGAAAATGTTTGCAACTGGGATGCAGTCTTGTGGCGGGCGGGGGGTCCTGCACACCTTTCTTACTGGACACCTGACACGGGATCAGGAAGGTCAGTATGCTGTCTGTACATAAAGCAAATCTTACAAAGAGACTAGAAATCTCTAGTGTTCTCTCTCTCATTCAAATAAACCCTAAAATGCAATTCTAAACAGAGTTACACCCTTCTAAGCCTACTGACTTCAGCGGATTTAGAAGCATATAGCCCAGATAAGGACTACACTGTTTTTTGGTTGGGTTTTGGGGGGATTTTTTTTTAATTTTAATTGCTTTTTATCTCTACCCACTACAGGATACAGGGAAAAGGAATAATCTAAACTAAAATACAGAGTAAGCAGGGATGTTTTAAGTTTCAGTTACCTGATATTTCCTCGTTGTTTAGCTTTAATATAGTTGGAGATTAAAAACTGATATTTCTATCTTAAACAGTGCAAACAAAATTAGCTATAGTGTGTGTGTTCTAGTAAATAAACACAAAAGAAAGAACAGACTTTCAGAATCGGGTTATTTAGCTGTTTTCTTCCCTCCGCATTTATTCTTATCAAAGGGCAGCCTAACTTTAAATGATTTAGGGGCCGCAGCTCCTAATTCTGATTCAGAGTCAAAAACTTCCTCTAGGGAACTACTTGAGGGGCTGTCACTGCTTCTGACTGCACTGCTGAATGCCGTTGTGCTGAACCATAGAGCTTTTCACTGCTTTGAGAAGTCGGCAATCATGTTTTACAAATGGAAGAGTAGGATTGCAATCCAGACTCATAAGCACAAAATACACAATTGTCTGGGAGTAGGAATCCACAATGAGAAGACAGCAATGATGCCAGAATAAGGAGCTCAGCAGAAAAAGAAAACTGATAAAGAGCTACGGACACCAAACTTGCTTTAATCTTTCCTTTGCCCTGGATTAAAGGGAGAATGTGAATCATTGGATGAGAGAAATCCTATGTTTAAAGATATGAAGCAGTCCAATACACTTTCTATTGGCTTTTCCTTTCATGGCAGGGCAAGCATAGTAGGCTGAGGCCCAAGAACAAAGTTTGAGTCCAGTAGAACCTTTAAGACCAACAAAGTTTAATTCTGGGTATAAGCTTTCGTGTGCAAGCACACTTCATCAGGTACACTGAAACAGACTTCCTCAAGTCTTGATTTGCTGTTATTCACAGGTCTTACAAAATGCTTTAATCCAGTCTTAGCTAGACTTATTGTCCAGTTACTTATGCATCTTGACTCTAACTAGCCCTTCCTGGCAACTAACCCCCCACCACCTATAGGTAAGGCTTGAGGAAGTCTGTGTCGATGTACCTGATGAAGTGTCCATGCGCACAAAAGCTTATACCCAGAATTAAACTTTGTTCGTCTTAAAAGTGCCACTGGACTCAAACTTTGTTCTATTGCATCAGACCAACAGAGCTACCCACCTGAATCTATCTTCATTGGGACAAAGAGAGTTACCTAATAAAAGGCATGACATGGATTTCATTGTTGTTTTTAATTAAATGGTCAGGGACTGACAAATTATTGATGAAGTTGGGTTACATCAGCATGGGAATCAGGTGACTTTGCAAACGCATCTGAGACCTTGTGCTGCGTCATGCAAAGCAATCATGCAAATGTTCACCTCTTTTTCCATAAGGTTTAAAGTAATTAATTTTAGTCTTTAGCAGTAGGGAGGAGACAGAAGCAAGAGTTTATAACAAACACAGCAAGTCAACTTTTCCTCTTCCTCTGAAAGTTGAACAGTTTGCAAGATTTGCACACTGCAGTAACAAAAAAAAAACCTCTGAACACTTTCTAAGATAAATTACTAAAGTCACAATCGCATGCACATTTAATTGAGAGTACTCAACAAAGACACTAGTATGGCTGAAATTATTTGCCCTCTTTCCCAGAGCAAGCCTCACTGAAATCAGCAAGACTTACTTCAGAGTAAACAGAACAAGGATTGTTCAGAAGTCCAAGCTCCTAGAAATGCCAACAAGATTTATAAATTGGAACAATGTTTGTTATGTCACTATTGCCTTAGAACATCTCATGTATTATAAACATGACTCCTAATGCTGTTACAGAACAGGTGTCACAGGCATGGAAGGAATTTGCAACTGCCTGAAAACTAACTGGAATTTGGCACAGCATCCTCTTATTATTAGTGACAAATCTTTAATACTACTAGCAATAGAGGCAGCAGAAACCCTGGTACATTTGTGGAGCTCAGAAGTAATACTGAGCAAAAGAAAGAGGAAATGGTTGCTTTGTTCTGCATTAAGGCCTGAACTTAGTTTCTGCTGGAGGCTTGGCTTTATTTATAAACTGCCCTAACCCTTGGGTTAACATAAGAACATAAGAGAAGCCAATGCTGGATCAGGCCAATGGCCAATCCAGTCCAACATTGTCACACAGTGGCCAAAAATACCAAGTACCATCAGGAGGTCCAGCAGTGGGGCCAAGACACTAGCCCTCCCACTGTTGCCCCCCCCCCCAAGCACCAAGAATACAGAGCATCACTTGCCCCAGACTGAGAGTTTCTATCTATACCTTGTGGCTAATAGCTACTGATGGACTTCTGCTCCATATGTTTATCTAATTCCCTCTTGAAGCTGTCCATGCTTGTAGCCACCGCCACCTCCTGTGGCAGTGAATTCCATGTGTTAATCACTCTTTGGGTGAAGAAGTACTTCCTTTTATCTGTTCTCACCACCATCTCAACAAATGCTGGGAGGTTTTGTGATGGTGCTGAGGAGAGGAGGGAATGCAGAGTCAGTTCCAGGAGATGCTCTAGAAATCTCCCCCAGCCTTTAAGGGAAAGACATGGAGTCAGTTAAAGGTGGATACATATATGTACACTCTGAGAGTTTTCATAGCCATGGTCAGGAGGAGTTATTAAATCTGCACTCCCTGGATGTGTGTGCTGAAAAGTCTAAGGAAATTTTTTATGCATCGTAATTCTTTTCCCACCCAGAATATTTGGAATGCCTTATAATCAACCTGCTTTAGCATTAACACATGTTTCTATGTCAAAGTGTGCATGTATACAATAATTTGACCACTGAGGAAGGCCCTGGAGACTGAAACAAGTTTGGACCTGTTTTAATGTGGTTCCAGGTTATCAATAGGGATGGGCACGAACCAGGAAAATGGAAGTTTATTCCAGTTCGTAGTTTGTGAGACCCCACAAACCTTCCCATTTACTGAACTGGCTCATTTCGTAAGGTTTGTGAGGGTTTTTTTTGAAAATTCTGCAAAAAAAATACAAAATCATTTCTACCTCATATATTGTGTGGTATGATGTAAGCTTATAAAGCAGGCCATGGATCCCTTCACATGGTAACTGCTCTCACATAGAAATCTTCATTGATACGTAATTTTCACTTTGTAGATTATAATATCAGCTAAGTTTTATAAACATACAAATGAACATTCACAGGTTTAAACATACGAGGTAGAAATGGTTTTGTATTTTTCTTGCTGAATTTTCCAGATAATTTTAATACAGCATTAATAATGCTTTGATAGACAGATAGATAGATGATAGATATATAATAATGCTTATTATAACAATTTGCCTTTTTTCTTTTCTCTTTTGTATTTCGAGATAACAACACCTGGTCAGGATTAATGTACATTATTTTCTGGATATATTTTTTATAAAAACTATGTACTATTGACTGAGGAAGGCCCTTGAGGCTGAAACACATATGGTCTTGTGTTAGTTATTTGACATGTTCATCAACTTTGTATGGGAAATTATTACAGCTTATGTAAAGCTTGTTCTGACTCTTAATGCAGCCTGGAATAAATACATGTGTTTTGTTTATTTCCCCCCCCCCTTTTTTTCCCCTCTCATTCAACCTTCGGGTACCCAACCTTGCAACTCCTAGAGCATCACTACGGAGGTCATTTTCCAGCCATTTTGTCTCCTGCTCCTCAATTTCTTGAGGTCAGGGAAGTGAGAGCAAAGAGAGGTGGTTTATATACTGCTTTGCTCTACCTGAAGGAGTCTCTAAGCTGCTTACAATCTCATTCCCCTCCCCACAACAGGCACCTTGTGAGGTAGGTGAGGCTGAGAGAGTTCTGAGAAAACTGTGACTGGCCCAAGGTCATCCGGCAAGCTTCATCTGGAGGAGTGGGGAATCAAACCCAGTTCTCCAAATTAGAGTGTGCTGCTCTTAACCACTATACCACACTGGCTCATTACACTATCGCTGGGGCTGAGGACAGGGGTTTACCCACCTCAGGCAGGCATATGTCAAGCCTAACTATCCCAAAGGCTCTTGGCAAATACCTTTATATGGAAAAAGATGAGCTGTAGTCCTCCTAATCTGCCTGCTTATTCTAAACCAGGGCTAATGTCAAATTAAAGAAATTTTAAGCATTTTTAAATCTAAAAGAGGTGCTCTGATTACCCTAAGGAAGGCAGCCCTGATTCTAACAAACTGGATAAAAGGACTTTGTATAACAGAAACACTGTTTTCCATGTCATGGGTGGAAATACCAGTGAATCAAACAAGTGCAAGTTTGGGCTGTCATGAATCATCCATTAAGGCAGAAGTACAGAAACGACAGTTCAGGAAAAAAAAAAACACCACGGGGGGGGGGGGGAAGCTGGCTAGTTTTCTCCCTCTTTTCAATTGCTTGGTTGATGAAATGAAGTCTAAGATCATTTATGCTTCTGAAGACGCAACCTCAGGACACATTCGCTGCAGCACAAACAGGTCTGTGCCAACTACCAGTCACCTGGAAGCAAGGCCTCTTTTCTTTCTGTTGCAGAAATCCATACAGCAATAAGATTCTAAAAGTGCACTGTAACGCATATAGCGTCTTTCTTTTTTTGGAGAGTTGAGTATTACAAGAGAACAGCCAGTATAAGGAGCTCTCCATTAAGGCTCCTTTGCACAGTCCATTCATATCAGATGCATGAAATTGAAAAAGGAGAGGAAACGAACTTAATATATATTTCACTCTCTTGACAGTTCTTGATTAAGCTGCATGTCCTATGACCACACTATAGAAATCTGGAATTTGAGCCCGGCTGCAGAATTCAACCTCTGAATATCAGCTCACTCTTATAATAATAAAAAAAAAAATAAAGATGAAAATATACTGCTCCCCAGGGTGGTTTTATTAAAAGGCACCCCCACACTTAAGCTGCACAGGGGATGTTTTGTTCTTCCTTAAACAAACAAGCATTCTTCCTTCAAGATCGAAGGAACAGCCAATCTTCCTCTGCTATGGCAATATACAGAACACAAAGCTAAAGTTGGTTCTACTGAAGTCAAGAAAATTGTAGTGTTTTACTTAATACATAATGTGGTCTAGTGATCTCGTGTTGACACATCAACATTTAATTTACAAAAAAATAGGAGAAGCTATGAACAGCTCAGATTCAAAGCAGAAAAGTGAAAATGCTTTCCTAGGTATTTTGAGGAGACGGGGAAAAAATCTTTCCTTGTGTAAACAATTTAAACCTTACATCAGATTCGAGGGAAATATGTGTCCAGGTCATGGGGAAAAGGCCCAAAGTGGAAAGACTTTGAAATGGAGAATTATTTAACCTCTGCACTCCCATTTGGTTTAACTTTAACATCAGAGAGCCATGAAACAAATACAACTGCAAACTCTCTGTTTCAAAGTTGCTCTATTAAAACAGCTTCAGTGAGTTACAAAACTGCCTAACCAAGTGTCAGTTTCCCAAAGGTGTAAAAATCAAAAGTAAAACAGAGAGGTCACAGTATACATAGATGTTGCACATTGTTCTGAGCAAATGTGTAAGCTGGTTACCCAAGCTTAAAACTCACATGTAAAGCCAAACTTTAAAACAAAAAACAAAACAAGAAACCCTGCAAATAAACCACCAACCGTATAGCACACTGAATTGTAAACCCTGAGCATTTTTTTAAAATGGAAAAGCAGTATGCAAAAATCCCAAATAAATAAATAAATATGAAAGGACTGCAAAGTAGTAGCAATTTACTATTAGCCAATTCGAAAGGAAGCCAGGCCATGCGTAAAGCTAAGAGAAAAATAAAGGCTTACATTGAATTGCACAAGTCAGGTGTCTGCAGCTGTTTTAATTCACCTGTATCCCACCCACCCCCAAATCATAAAAGAAGAGAAGAGATTGGATTTATACCCCATCCTTCACTACCCAAAGAAGTCTCAGAGCAGCTTACAATCTCCTTTCCCTTCCTCTCCCCACAACAGACACCTGGTGAGGTAGGTGGGGCTGAAAGACCTCTTTCGAGAACTGCTCGTGAGAGAACAGCTCTGAAAGAACTTGGAACTGACCCAAGGTCACATCAGCAGCTGCATACAGAGGAGTGGGGAACCAAACCCGGTTCTCCCAGATTAAAGTCTGCACTCCTAACCACTACACCAAACTGGCTCTCATTTTTTTGCAAAGCAGCAGTGGCTGCTATGCAAAAGCAGATGTGTGAACTTAACAGGCACTTTCGTTCTGCTGGGGAAAAGTGCAAGCGAAAATTTGCACTGGACTCTCCGGCTGAATGAAAACTGCAGGATTCATTCTAGTAGCCATGGCAGGAAGGGGTGGAACCCACAAACTACCTCTACCTGAAATAGCGCACAAGCACCACATTTCTCGCTGCAAGACAACCAGAATGCTGGTCGTCTACAGACCACTCCTGTGAACATTCTAACACAATCAGAAGGATGTAACTCTGCTTAGGATGGCACAAGAAAGTCACACAAGTTGGAGATCACCTCAGGACCATATACATCAAATGCACTGATTGGTCACTGGGAACCAGCAAAAGGAACACTAATTGGTAGAGTGGAACCAAGGAGATAAGGTTCCCTAATGCAGTCATCATAATTACTTCCTGTATACAACTGAATGAGTTTTTCACTCTGTTTTCCAATGCAAAGGATCTCAGATTAGAGAATGAAAAAAGAGAACTCTCTGTCCACAAATAATAATAATAGTCAATGGCAGTTTTAAACTGAATATTGATTCAGGAACATAGACGTGTTGGTTTGCAATAGAAGAGCTGGATTCGAGTTCAGTAGCACCTCAGAGTTCAACAAGATTTCCAGGGTATAGTCTTTCACAAGTCAAAGCTTTGACTCTCTAAAGTTTATATCTCCAAAATCTTGTTGGTCTGGACTCGAATCCAGTTTTTCAATTGTAGACTGAAGCTTTAGATTTTGTGTGAAGTTGGCCTTTTTCTATGCACAGCTATGAACACTTTTCAAGACCCCTTCTCACCCATGTTCAGCCAGCCTGTAGCTATTAACAAATAAGGAAATTTCCAGCTGCCTCTGGTGCAAAGTCCCTTCTAATCAAGGGGTGACATTGATTAGAACTGGTTCAGAACTTCTGAACTGTGGCCCTACAGAATCAGCTACTCCTCAAGACCTGACAATACACTTTTCTTAAAGATATTTACTGAAAATGGAGGATCTTGAGTTGCTACAGTCTGAGATGCTCCACTAGTATTCAGGCGTAAAACAGTTTAAGTTTCCAGCAATGCCAAAACAAGCCATGATCAAATGAAGGAAATGAAATGCAAATGGTAACAAAAGAAAATGCTCCATGTTTTTTGTGAAATTCCATTTAGAATACTTCCATGCAAATGCTGAATTGTGTGTGTGTCAGGGGCCATCAAGCTGCTTATGACTTATGGAGACCCTATGAATTAACGGTCTATCGTTAACAGTCCTGCTCGGGTCTTGCAAACAGATGGCCATGGTGTCCTTGACTGAGTCAATCCATCTCATGTTGGATCTTCCCTCTTTTCCTTCTGCCTTCAACTTTTCCTAGTATTATTGTCTTTTCAGTGAGTTTTGACTTCTCAAAATCCTGAGTTATGAAGGCCAAATCGATTTCCCCCACAAACTTCTATTCAACAAGGTTACAGGTTTTGACAAGGTCATACACTGAACAACTATACAACCTAAGCTTTTCAAACCTGGTTTCCCACAAAATGGGTTAAGGTCATGCTGTTTTCACAATCTGTATTGCAATAGCTCAGAAACAGAAAGCTCTCAACATCCAAACGTTCAACAAGTTTTGCTAAGGCTACAATTTTCACAGGGGTTTATGAAAATATATGTCACATCCACAGAAAGTCTGCAGAGAAAACAAGCACTATACTCCTAGTTTCAAGGTAGCCATTAGTATAAAATAACTATTTTAATAAGTTATTTTAATCTGCTTGTGAACAGACCAAACTTAAAGCAAGGAATTTCCACTTTAGTACTTGTTGCTAAAAAAAACCCAACCTTGTTGTCACACTTTAAAAAAAGTAGTAAGATCTAATTCAATTAGCAATGTCCTCTGCAGGATCCACTCAAGGAAATATATTTTCTCAGAAATGAAAACTATTCTCAAAAACCTTCAACTCATACAATTCTTTAGTTACCAATTTAACAAAGACATTTTGGCTGAAGTCTCTGTTAGGGTTTTGTCCAGAACAACTTTTAATTTTCTGTACCTATTAGGACCACTTGCTGGGACTCTTAAGGAAGCTTGATATTATTAGGTAAATCAACATGCATGTCATTTTGCATACTAACATACGACAAGTTGCTGTCCCAAGGAGCTTACAATAAATGTTGATAGTGGAATAAGACAACATAGGGATTGGAGAATAAAGTCTAATGAGAAATCGGTATGTTTATATATGATTATTTATGTAAAGCTGTGCCCCCTGGAGCAAGAAATAGCTGATTAAGCCAGAGAGATTTACTATGTAGGGTCTGGAGAGGATTTTCATACTACCAATGCAACCTCATTCAACTAAAAGGACTGAATTAACACAGCCTTGGAATGCATATGGAAAATTCGACAGAGAAACATGCAATTGCATGATTTTAAGGAAAGATTATGCAAGCAGAATTGGGCAAGAGGAACTCTGACCACCTTCCCATGAGTTTTTCCTACAAAATTCACTTCCAAATTCATACTTTTATTCCATCCTGGAACTTTCTCCATAGATAGAAAAAGTTACTATGTCAGAAATAGTCATGGGTAACACTTCTTCAATAAAGGTTTCAATTAATTATTCAAATTAATCATCCTAATTAGATGAAACAGTTTTTTAAGCTCAAAAGGTAACCAAATATGATCTTCTATAAAGAAGAAACAGCTCATTTTCTTCTTCCGAAACAGAAACAATGTTAGCTAATGAAAGATTTAATTCAGTAACATTAGTTTCAAGGCACCCTGAACCACTAGATTACTCCTAGCAAATCAAAGGCTTAGTAGGCTTCCTTGGATTGGACTGTGTATTTAATGGTGCTTTGCAGAGTATCAGGACATTACTATTGCTGTCTCTTGAACTGCATTGACCTTTTAGCCTCACTTTCTTCCATTTCTCTGTACGCAGTTCTATCTACATGAGTGCTTTACTGTATTTGATGAAGTGCGCTGAGGCTCATGAAAGCTTAAAAGACAATACATTGATTAGCTTAAGTTGCCACTTTTCCACTGAAAAAATAGGGGGAAAGTCCTCGGGGGGGGACAACCTGGGGGGGAAACATATTTTTTCCTAATGTTTCAATTCCTCCCCCCCCCCCAGCTCCTTGCATTTCTATGCACAATAAAGCATTAGTGTTCAGGAATATGGATTATGTACCAACATAATGTACAAACTTTCTTTGTTCCCGTCAATGTTCATAGACTTTGTGGTGTGGTGGTCAGAGGGTTGAATTAGTACCAGGGAGACCTCAGCCAAGAAACTCACTGCCAACGCAGTAATATGCAAAATTTGTCCAGCCTAAGCCCACTGATTTCTATAGGCTCAGACTGGAGCTTTTCCACACAGAACTGCACTGTACGTGACCTAGGGCCTGCCACACACTGTCAGCCTGATCTACCTCAGAGGATTATCATGAGGATAAAATGGTGGAGAAAAAGAGAACCGTGCGCACTGTCCGCAGTTCCTTGAAGGAAAGAGGGTTGAGATATAAACTGTGCTGGTAAAGACACAGACAGAAACATAACTATAGTTGGGGGGGAGGAGAGAGAGTCAACAATTTGCAATAATGCCTCTAAGTAAATACTCACAGAATCCTTCTATCTTGTCAGCGGTCTTACTCCACGCTACCTGCCTGGTTTCCATTATGACTTGGATCGTCCTCCTCTCTGGACTGCTCTTCCTGAGACTGTAAACTGTCATGACGGTGCCCAGCTCCAGGATCCTTTTGATTTGACTCTTCTCATATTCAGGCAGCGCCCCATAGTCGTTGCTTTTCTTGGACATTTTTAGAGCGCAAGCAACAAATGCTCAGCAGGCTGGAAGGAGGTAAAAGAGAGAGAGAACAAAGATCTGTCATTGTAATCAAGCTTTTTGTCAGAAGAGGAAAAAAGTATTTCTCTTAAAGAAAATGGAATTTCAAGATGGGAAATTAAGCTGGCATGAACAAGACTCAAGTCCTGTAGCACCCTAAAGACCAACAAGATTCCCAGTGTATTGGTCTTTAAGGTACCAGTGGACTCAAATCTTGCTTTTCTACTGAAGCTAAGAGCCCGTTTGGTGTAATGGTTAAATGCGCGGACTCTAATCTGGGAGAACCGGGTTTGATTCCCCACTCCTCCACTTGTACCTGCTGGATGACCTTGATAAGAGCTATCCTTGAAAAAGAGCAGTTTCTGTCAAGAGCTCTCTCAGCCCCACCTACCTCACAGGGTGTCTGTTGTGGGGAGGGGAGGGGAAGGGAAAGAAGTCTGTAAGCCACTCTGAGACTCCTTTGGGTAGTGAAGGGTAGGGTATAAATCCAATCTCTTCTCTTCTTCTCTAAACTGGCATGAATAAGCAGTCCTGAGGTTAAAGCTTTCAGTAGTATCTGGTTGACTATCACAAATGTCTTAACTGGATTATGGACCCTTAAAAAAAACAGCAATTTGGCCGTTGAAGGAAAAAGCAATATAGTAGCCCATGCTGACTTACTGTGTAGTGCTTACGTATATCCAGCATGGTGCAGTGTTTACAGTGTTGGAACAGGGACCCAGATTTGAATCCCCACTCTGTCATGAATGCTCGCTGGGTGACCTTGGGCCAGTCACACACTCTCAGCCTAACCTACCTCACAGGGTTGATGTAAAGACAAAATGGAGGAGAGGAGAATGATGTAAGTGGTTTAGGTCTCCACTGAGGAGAAAGGTGAGGTATAAATGAAGCAAACAATGATAGCCATGATGGAATAACATAAACACTGGATGGTGTCTGATCTTGCATTACAGAGGAGAAAAGGGAAGAAGCCCTCCAGTTTATCAATAAAGCACCATTTTTGGTTGCCCTTCATCATAGCAATATGTAAAAAACCACAGCAGAACAGGCATTCTGACTCCAAGCCTCTCTGCAGATCACTTGCCAGGTATCCAAACTCTGGTGGTAGTTTCCAAGTCAAACCCTAGACTATGACAAAACAGAAACATAATTCTGTATGTTTTTAATCCATGCAATTTTAAACACTTGTTAATTACACTGTTATGTTTTGTGTCCTTGCAAGCAACCTGGTATTGAAACATTAGTTGCCTTGAATCTGAGGAGATAAGACAAGATATAATAAATAAAAACATGTTCTGAACATTCAAAAGCACCATCTAATGCAGGGATGCCGAACTTATTTGTTATGAGAGCCGGATCTGACATAAAAAGAGACCTTGTTGGGCCGGGCCATGTGTGTCATAAAATGTAATGCCAGGTAGTGGAGATATAAACTTTATAAAGGACACAAAGACAAAGGATTTTTAAAAAAAATTAAAATAAAAACATGCTTAAAACATTAGCACTCTTGCAATATTTTGTTTATTTAACAGTGTCTGATAACTGACACCTTTTGCTCTGAATTATTGCATTAAAATGTCTGTGCTGTTGCAATCTTGAGTATGCTGTTCAGGTGTGTATCTGTAAGCTGCAAACCTACGATGACACAGCAGCAGCAGAACTGGAAGAAGCAGCAGAAGACAGCCAGTCCCACTGTGGGCCTGACAGAAGCCCTCCGAGGGCCTGATCCGGCCCCCAGGCTGCATGTTTGACACCCTGATCTAATGGTTGATTATCCTTATGCAAGTTTCCTTTCACCTACCTCACACAATACCACCCAGCAATTTCAATCCCTACTAGTTTGGTGTGGTGGTTGTGGCAGACTCTAATCTGGAGAACCAGGTTTGATAACCCACTTCTCCACATGCAGCCAGCTGGGTGACCTTGGGTCAGTCACACCTCTCTCAGCTCCACGTACTTCACAGAGTGTCTGTTGTAGGGAGAGGAAGGGAAGGATTTTGTAAGCCACCCTGAGAGTCCGAGTGAAGGGCAAGGTACAAATCCAATCTCTTCCTCTTTTATATAAAATTATAGGCCCACTTTCTGCTCTAAGATTGTTGCTCTTTACGATCGCAGTCAGTGAGGAGATCACAACATAAGCAAAACATGATGCTTCACGAAAAAACAAAACAGGGCCCCGAGTAGACCCAGAAAACTCCCTCTGATTGTGAAATGTATGCAGGGCTAGCCACCCTGGTGGGGACCTTCCTAAAACTACAAAACTCACAAAAGTACAGTCAGATACAGCTGTCATTTTTAATGGAGTCTTTGTGGTGCTCATGGCTGCGGAGAGAGTTTTGAACACCTAACTAACTTTCTACAGGTTCAGGTTTTTTCCCCTCCAGTAATCTCATGAGACAGGAAGACCTCACTGCTTTTTGTAACACTTCTGGTTACCAGTAATAATTACTCCCAAACACACACTTTGGCCTGCCCCAAGGGCGGACACGCAAGTCAAGCAAACTTCAAGGGAAATTTTTGTTACATTTAATTAATACCTGTTGGGGAACGTACTTTCTCCTGTGCAGGAGGGAATTCACTTGCATCCACAAGGCATTATATTACCTTTTCAATAAAATCTTAATGACATTCTTATAACAGACTAATTTGTATGTATAACAGGTTTCGATGAACTTAGAAGAACCACACACCCCCGTCAAACTGTTCCAGCTCAACCAACCCATTTCAGCAGTGCTATCGTTTTTTCAAGCAAAACCCTTTCAGCAAAAGAAGACGAAACACCATCAAGTACTTTGCTTGCAATCTGTGGGAAGGATCATAAACTTCACCTATAACTATATAATAATTGTGTAGCATCAAGGTACAATGGACTCACTGTGATGCCAGGACCACAGGATTTTCAAGGCAAGAGATGAGCTGAGGTGGTTTGCCATTGTCTTCCTCTGCATCGGTGGTTTGCCATTGCCTTCCTCTGCATACCAGCCCCAGTGTTCCTTGGTGGTCTCCCATTCATGGAAGAACCTGACTAGCTTTCCCAAACTCTAACAAGGGAGGGCTAAAAAAAAAATCTAAGTTCAGTGGCACCTTTAAGACCAACAAAGTTTTATTCAAGGTATACAAAGTTTTATTCAAGGTATACGCTTTCATGTGCATGCACACTTCTTCAGATACAATGAAATGGAAGTTACCAGTCCCAACATATAGGTAGATATAGGTAGACGGTGAGCTGCAAATCAGCATACAGCATAATGAAGATGCTAATTGTATGGACTGTTTACTTCCATTTCAATGTATCTGAGGACGTGTGCGTGCACACAAAATCTTATATATCTTGAATAAAACTTTGTTGGTCTTAAAGGTGCCACTGAACTCGAATTTTGTTCTATCGCTTCATACCAACATGGCTACTACCCACCTGAATCTACGACAGGGCTAAGCCAGGCCTATTCAAACCTGCTTCATCCAGAACTAGCCCCTGTCAATATTTTTCTTCAATAGGAAAGAGACACACTACAGAGCATAACTGCAACTGAAACGCACAAAGCAGAAGTGAAGAGGCTTTTACTATGATAACTGGTTGCCCAATTTATAGTTAATCCAGAAGATTTAGAAGGTAGCACTCTGGATCAACTCTGGACTGGACCATTGGGCAAGAGGGGAGATCAGTTTAAAGAAGAGGTTCATCACATTATGGATATGTGGGTAAGACTATAAATATGAAATATCACTGAAAGGAACATTATAACAAATATTAGACTGCTTCTTTATTATTCCCTAAAGTTTGAAACACTGAAAACCACTCTCTTTTTTTGTTCAGTTGAGGACTTTAAGCAATGGGAAGGGTTTTTGTTTTGTTTTTTAAAGAATGATATTGTAATATTGAAACAGGCCATTTGTGAAACAACAACCCTGAGAGATTATTTTCTTTTTTAATAATGAGGAACTGAGCAGCAATGTGACATCTATTCCATGGCTAACTGGTCTAACCTTATACTTCAACGTGGCTTCCGATTAAAAGAGTATATTTTTAGAAAACCCTCATGTTCACGTTAACATCCTGAAGATGCATCAAGCTCTAGCAAGGTGCTAATGAAACAGATAGCTTTTCTTGAGCCTCAAGATTTTTTGAGCTAACTTTAGTTGGCAAAAGAGGTGTGGAATGAAGTTTCTCTCCTCCAGTACCATTAATTTGACATGTGTGACAGGCATTGCAAAATGCTGGACAATCAACACACCTGACAACCTGCTTTGGAACAGAAGTCAAAATCACCAGTTTTTCAAAAACTTATTTATTTTCTGCACAAACACACACCAGGAAGGATCAAAATTAAATTTCAAGCCTTATAAAATTTTCATTTCCCCACTTAACTCAGTTCTACATTCCTGGACATGAAGCTGCCATATGTCAAGTTAGTAAGATTTGTCAGGTCAGGCCACTGGTCTACAAACAAGACCAGCACGGCCTCCTGATTGGCAGGGGCTCTCCAAGGTTTCAAAAGTGCAGATATTTCCTAGTCCTGGTGCCTTTCTGTTTTATACAAAATGCTGCGACTTAAAGAGCAAGCGTAAGCAGGGGGAAGGAAGTAATTTAACCCTTTGCACTTTCATGCTGAAAATTAGCCTCCTCAAACTCATTTTGGCCCCTCTGGAAAAACCTTAGAAGTACCCATAACGTTTTATTCAAGGTGTGAGCTTTCATGTGCACACACACTTTGTCAGACAATGAAATGGAATTACAGATCATACTTGTATATATACAGGGTGGCTTGTTAAACTAGCATGCAAAATAGTGGAGATATTTTTTAACAGATAAAAAGAATGACAGGCTTGGTTTCTGGTTATTATCTGTTTGGGTTCAACTGGGGGGGGGGGGGGTAATAAATATGTCAGGACTGGAGATTGATGTACCCTAAATTGTGAGAAATGAGTCATTAAATCCCATCCATCTCCTTTCTAGCATGGAGGCACACTTTAAAGCATCTTGGCTGTGCGTGCACATGGAAGCTCACACGCTGAATAAAACTTTGTTGGTCTTAAAGGTGCCACTGGACTCTAACTTTGTTCTATTGCTTCAGACCAACACAGCTACCCACCTTGAAGCACCCATAACGTTTTCCTTAACAGGGGGTAAAAGCAGTCTGTGAGGATGATTTTTAGGGTTTAAAACAGGGCAAGGGTTAAACGGTCCTCTCCCACCATACCAGCCCGCCCCAGTCATAGCAGGAGGATAGTATAAACAAACAAGCAGAACTAAAAGCATCATGTCT
The DNA here is from genome assembly GCF_001447785.1 of Gekko japonicus. Lineage (NCBI taxonomy): Eukaryota > Metazoa > Chordata > Lepidosauria > Squamata > Gekkonidae > Gekko > Gekko japonicus. The sequence continues at coordinate 727,908 of NW_015162478.1, forward strand.
GTATGTAAAGTGCCGTCACGTCATGGCCGACTTATGATGACCCCATAGGGCTTTCAAGGTAAGAGATGAACAGAGGTGGTTTGCCATTGCCTTCCTCTGCATAGTGACATTTGTATTCCTTGGTGGTCTCCCATCTGAATACTAGCCAGGTGCTGACCCTGCTTAGCTTCCGAAACAAGACAAGATTAGGCTAACTTGGGCCATTCAGGTCAGGTCTAAAGGGACCATAGACCTACATATAACATGTAGTTTGGCCTAAGCTATGGAGTTTCCCCCATACCTTCTAGTTGGCTCTTGTACAGCACAAGATTTATTCGTGGAAAGCAACAGAAAGAAATTATTCCTACTGGAATCCTCCCTCTCCACTTAAAATGGCAGGTGAGCAAAAATAATGGGAAGAAGTCAAACACTACTCTAACCGCAGGCTCCAGCATCTCCCTCCTTCCCTTCATCCTTTTCACCCACTGCCTTCATTGCCGGCCTTTCAATCTTTCAATTTCCTTGTTAATAACCTGACCCCAATGTCGTTTCTTTCCTTTCCATAGCCTCTTCTTCAGCCTAATTCCCACCCCCCATTTCTGTGGTTAACTCAATTGCCCAGATATTTATTAAAGACATTTTGGAAATATAGTATTTTCTCAAAAATATTTTAACAAAGTACAAAGACCAAATATTTTGGTATTTGAATTCTCACGTTCCTGTCTGGTGTGTGGCTTAGGAATGGGAATCATGAATCAAGCCACAACCCTGCTCTTCACAGTCATAATCCTACATTACCAGTAAGAACGTTTATCATATTGCATTCCCAAAATGCGGAGGGCCTAACTATATATTTTACTTGTTTCATTCCTAGGTCCTTCACAAGGACATTCCATCATTCAGGCCTTGTGAGTCCTATCATCCTATGCTCAAACCAAATTCTCAAGTGTGCAGGAGCCCAATTTGGATCGGGACCATGTTGCATGGACTTCAGCTTTCATTCTAGCACCATTATCTCAATTTGAAACAGCCCTGGGGAACCCATATTTGCCTGGTTGAGGAAACTTACAAGCATTCATGCAAATTTCCCCAAAGGGCCAATCAGCTTCCACAGGATGTTTAAGATATGGAAAGGAAAGGAGTCAAGCCCCTCTCCCAGTGCACCAGGGTCTATAGTCCAAATTAAGTTATCTGCATTCCTGGGAACTAAGTCCTGAGAATAGAACTCACAAGCCAAGATCAAAAGTCCCTCTGGAGAACCCACACAGAACACGACAAACAACTTGCAGTGAGACCCTCAGACATGCATATTCTTAACAAGAATCAAGACTGCAGCTGTAGCATTTGTCCGATGGGCCAAACTGTAAGTATTCTTTCCCATACAAGCTTTTTGCACAGTACGTGTTACCCTTCAAAGTTGTAGCTTTCATGTTATCTTGCTTGAATGCCACACCAGAAGAATCTACCCAACACCTTAAGAGAGTGAAGACTGTGCTCTAGACAACAGACACAGAATACACATAACGAAAGAAGAGAAAATGAACTATCAGGCAACCAAAACAGCCACTGGGAAAGGAGCAGCAACGCTAAACAACAGAGGTTGAAGGAGAGCAGCTACAAGGCTCCCAAATCGAGAGAGAAGAGGAGATTGGAGTTATACCCCACCCTTCACTACCCAAAGGAGTCTCAGAGTGGCTCCTTTCCCTTCCCCTCCCCACAACAGACACCCTGTGAGGTAGGTGGGGCTGAGAGAGCTCTGAGAGAACTGCTCATGAGAGAAGAGTTCTGAGAGGACTTGTAACTGACCCAAGGTCACACCAGCAGCTGCATGTGGAGAAGTGGGGTATCAAACCCGGTTCTCCCAGATTAGAGTCCGCACTCCTAACTACTACACCAAACTGAGCACAATGCTCAGACATGGTAGGACAGAGGCAGAAGAAAAATAGTCAAGAAGCTCCCTATTTGTCCTCTGATGACTGGACTACTGTCTTCCTTCCTGCAACATCTTCAAAGCCCTTCACAGTTTAGTATGAAGGTGGCAAATACAATGGGAACTAATCTAATGGGCACTGACCTGGCACAGTAATACTGCACCGGCTTTGAGTACTACACCCCACTAATTTGCATTGGAACCTGGAAAGACAGGGATACCAGGGAGAGCATTACCTAGCTAATGACAGGAGGAGTTTTGAGAAACCATCATCTGAGTCATTCAACCATCTCCTCAACCTAGTCTGCCCAAATCAACAAAACTGCTTTCATACATGTCCCCGCTTACACACAGAGGAAGACAGAATGATTTAAGCGAACACATGACAAATATTCAAAGCATGGATAAATTTAGTTTGAACAAAAAAGTGAACTTCTTTAGTGCAGGCTTTGAAGTTTTGGGAGGGATGCCAAGGTGTAACACACAGTTCCTACAGACAAAAAAACCTTCAGATAAAAGAATGAAATCCCCTCTCTCAAGTCATGTCACCCAACTGAGAACACTGTGTGATGTTGCCCAGCCTGTCCCTTGATAAGCAGCCACTTAAACAGTGCCAAACTTGAACGCCAACTTCAAGGCTCATGTGCTCCAGTAGTTCCAGGTTAGGATTCCATCAGAAGCCCACAAGGCACAGTGAATGCATATACAATCTGTTGATTGTTCTTTGTATGCATATTGAGTAGTTCTCATGTTACAGCCAATGCATGTTACAAATCCCACATTTATCCCAGGAGTCATCCCCAGTTTCACTTGTTAAGTGAACGCGCATTGGCTCTTTCAGATGTATGCACATAACAGGCAGCTTGTAACACGTGAACAGGTAACACATGTAACACGGTAACATGTGAACAGGGCTAGTGCTTAAACAGGGGAGCCTGTGGCACAACTCCCTCTTCCAAGCAGAGCTCTTCCTCCCTGCAGCATTCTCCACACTCTTCTCCTCCATGCAATGGCGATGAATTAAACTATCTTAAATACAAGGAGGAAGTAATCTAACAGGCTTTGAACTGGCATGGTAACAGTGTGCTGGCTTTGACTATGGCATCACAGTTATTATTATTATTATTTATTACGGTCAAAGACCCATCAAACAGCATACAGGATCAAAAAAGCAAACCCAGGTTACCAAAACATTACAGAGAAGAGACATCATAAGGAGTATTAAGGAGGAGCTTGCGCTTTGCAAATGCAATAAAAAGAAATTTAGCAACGTTCCTTGATATTGCAATGGATTTGCCCTCCAATAGATATTTCAGCGCAAGTTCCTCAGAATGCATTGCTAGTTGTCCTTGGACCCTAAATGACCTTAATATAGGTGTAATTAAGAGGGCTCTTTCTTCTGCATAATAAGAGCAATGAAATAAAATATGGGGGAGGGTCTCTATTGACTCAGAGGAGCATGAACAAAGTCTCAAATGCCTTGGGATATGTTGAAATCTTCCAGAAAGAACTGCCAATGGAAAAACATCAAATCTGGCTCTGGAGAAAGCCCATCTATGATTTGGGTTGGAGATATTAGCTAAATATAGAGGAGTGGTCATATAAATTTTGGGTTTCAGAGATTTATAGAGCGGCGGGGTTGCGGCGTAAGTTGTTTGCAGCTCAATATCTCTGAGACATTGAAAGACAATAGATTTTGCCCTGACATAGCCGCTTTCCAAAAGTTGGTACGGGTCTAAACCTAATGTTCTCAATTTGTTAGTGGCTCTAGTGGACCACTGGGGATAAGGAGATGCAGCCAATAGGAGTGGAAATAGCCCATGACATCACAGTAATTTGCACTGGAACTTGGAAATACAGGGATAGTTGGGATCAGGGCTATTTGGGGGCAGGAACGCACAGGAACGGCGTTCTGGCTGGCTCCTGAGTTGGCCACACCCAGTAGGAACTCATTAGCATAATAGGCCACACTCAACAGCAGAAACTCATTGGGAATGGCTACAGTAGGCGTGTGTGGCCTAACATGCAAAGGAGTCCCTGCTACAAAAAAAGGCCCTGGGTTTTGACAGCAAACAAGGTAAACAGAATAAGAAGCAAAGGGTGGGTGTGGCTGGATGACCACACTTTTGGCAACACAGGGCTGCAGCCTAATATGCTAATGAGCTGTGGTGGCAGGGTGTGGCCTAGTATGCTAATAAGTTTCAGCTGTTGGGTGTGGTATGTTATGCTAATGAGTTCCTGCTGGGCTTTTTCTACAAAAAAAGCCCTGGTTGGGATCAATGTTCCCTCTAAGCTGAGTTAGTGTGAGGTGGCTCACAGTTTTTTAGCCTCCGGCTCACAGATTTTTATCTTAGCTCAGGAAGGGTGGCTCCAAAGCAAACTGATTTATGCAGTAGTCAATTTGCTTGCTCACAACTTTAATGCCAATAGCTCAAAGGGTAGAGTTTTTGCTCATAAGACTCCACAACGTAGAGGGAGCATTGGTTGGGATAGGAAAATACTACCCACATAATATCTTGTACAAAGAAGATATATATGGAATCAAAGGAAACAGTTTATGTCCCTGTGGTCCACTGACAGTTTTGATTAAATTCAGAGGGGGGCTCTTATAAAATTAGGCCTCGATGCATGGCCTAGAAAACTGAAGAACACACATGGATTTTGTGATGGATAGGTTACTTAAACAATAAAATAAACACACAACCACTTCTCAGCCAGAGAAGTTCATCATCAAAGGGCTTCATTTAAGGCTACAACTTAAGGCCCTCTCCAAAATACAAATAGAAAACATACAAAATACAAATGAAAAAGATACAAATGGGTCATCTCCTTGTCTTTTGTATTCAACAAGACAGGTGCTCTTGATCAACAAAAGTTGTTTCCAGCCATTCTAGTCCAAAATCCAAATCCAAAAACAAACCACAGTCCACATAATACCGTTACTGAGACCAGCTATAATAACACAAAAGTGTGCATGCAAGCACCTAGCTTGAGGAAGAGTTATGGCAACCTCAAAAGTTCTTCAAAGTGCAACTGAACTCTTATTTTGTTGCAACCAATCAACATGGCTACCGATCAAGTTATAGAAAATTCCAGTTTTGCTTTAACTTGCAATTAGGTAACTGCTTTGTATAATACTGTATAATACTGTTCTACATGTTTGTAAACACAGAAGATGATCCCAAAATATATTATGTAATTTAATTTTCTGCTCTGTCCTATCCGTGGATTAGTCGTAGTGTGACAAACAATCTTCTAAAAAGTATCACTTACAAAATATGTATACAGTTTGAACTTTAAAAATTTACATACTGGTAAGACTTGGCTTAAGCCCAGCTACTAAATATGCATCCAAATATTTTTATGAAGTCTTTCAGCATCTTCAGTAAACTAGATTTTCATAAATGTTAAGAAGGGTATTCCCAGGCTGGAGAGCACCCAGCAAAAATCCTCAGAGTACTGTTGCTTTTCAAAAACTGGGACACAGATGGTAAAAATGGACATCCTTAGCTAGCCGGAACTATCACAACAAGCTAGAACTTGCTCAAGCTTTAGAAAGTTTTATGGCTCACAATTACTACAACAGAACAGAACTTGGGGAATTTCAACCTGTCGGAAAATGGGAAATTGTTCTTGCTTCAAAAGCATGGCCATGAAGAAGCATTGCAGCAGCTTCATACAGAGCTGGATATATATTTCAGATTTTTATGTAGCAACACCACATTCTCAGCAGCCCAGGTCAGACACCTGGGATGTCAGCTTTTCCTCACAAAACAGATATGGTGATTACTGCAAAATGAGCCTTTCTTACTATCTTCACCCAGGATCTCTTCTGTAAAGATGACCAAATACTGGAGAAAGGAAAGCCTAAGAAGAAACAATGCACAGTCTCCTAGCTGCAGCAGCTCTTCAACTATATGAGATTCTCACTGATTCAGAGAATGAGCCTTTTCCAAAATACACTTCCGGGCTGTAACATAAGAAGTTCCAACATCATAAGACGTTCCAACCAAGACAACTTGTGCATGAATATGGCTTTTTGTCATACCCATTTATTTACTTCATTTATACCCCTCCTTTCTCCTCAGTTGGAACCCAAAGCAACTCACAGCATTCTTCCATTTTATCATCACAACCCTGTCAGGAAGATTAGGCTAGGAGTATGGCCCAAGGAGTACCCCAACAAGCTTCCACGACAGAGTGGAAATCTGAATTTGGGACTCTCAGATCCTAGTCCGACACTCTAACCACTAAACAACACTGGCTCTCACAGACAAACACACGCACCTCCCTCCCTCCTTGCTCAGACCATGGTTCGAAACAAAACGCAGCTTCCCAGGAGGTCAGGTGCATCAGAGTTTGTTTTCTCCCAGTTAGCCAGAATTGTAGACCATGGTTTAATCCAGGTATACACACACAATTCGGCCAAATGCCTGCCTTTGTACCTAATGGGCAACCAGAGTGTTTCAGACCAACAATCCTTCATTGTGCTCCACATGAGGGAGGAACAAGGCATCTACGTGGCAGCAAGCTATTTTCATGCACACCGCCACTCAGTAGACTTCTGAATGCAGCCAGAGAGTTTGGCCGGTTGCCACCCCTCCTTTCCGAGAGCAACCCAGACAGCCTAAGTTAGCCTGAGAAACTGTGGCTTGTCAATATACAAAAAATATTAAAATACTGGCATACTGCAATTGTCTGCACTGCACGCACACATTTTTACCACACTCTCTAAAGAAAGAACCCGCTTCTACATTCACACCATTCCACTTTCCCCTCCTTCACTCCTAAATTGGCACAGTTATAAGCCGCCGCCACCCCCTCCCTACTGTTGAAAAGGCTTAGGGGAAGGTAGGGGCAGGCAGCTGGTTTCCTTCCCTCTTTTTCGCAGCCACCAACTGAGCAGAGAGAGAGAGAGAGAGAGAGCCTTCCGTCATTCTGCAGAGTCCAGAGCGAAGCTTACAGGGAAGATTTATTTATTTGAAAATTTATTTACTGCCTTGCTGTTCTGGGGGCAATTCACAACATGTTCAAACATTTAGAAATTGGAAATAAGGAAGTTAAGCAGCAGCAAGATTCAAGTGCAAATGCTTGGGTAAATAAAAAGTTTTAAACTTAGCAAATTAGCTGGCTTGGGAATACAGCAGCACGAAAAGCTACGGAACAAACAGCAGTACCGCTAAGAATGAGGGCACCTAAAAACAAGGCCATACCCTAAGATCTGTTGCAAGAGTCTTGCACTATGAACTGGGGGACTCGGGTTCAAATTCCCACTCTGTTTGCTGGATAACCTAGAGCTGGCCGGCCAATATAGATCAAGATGGGCAGCTGTGTTAGTCTGTCTGTAGCAGAAGAAAACAGCAAGAGTCCAGTAGCACCTTGAAGACTAATAAAATCTGTGGCAGAGTATGTGCCTTCATGAGTCACTGCTCACTTCTTCAGTTACTGCTCATTGCTCTCAGTATAACAAGCTTTGCAGGGTTGTTGTGAGGATAAAAAAAAGGAAGGAAGAATGCTGTAAGCCACTTTGGGGGCACACTGGGAAAGAAAACAGGGTATACAGATCGACATAAATAAGATCCTAAATGTCTTATAATATAGATCTTGAAGAACTTATAATACAGAGATCATACGCAACGTGTTTATCTCCCTCCATCCCTTAGTAATGGAGGGCACTTCCATGCTTGTTAGAATGAGTAACTTTTAAAGAAAGCTGACTAACTACTGGGAAGGGAAAAGGGGAGCAAGAAAGGAGATGTTGTAAAACAACCACAACTTGCTTAGTGTTGGATGGAGGCATTAAAAATGAATGCCACAGAACACGTACAGAACAGCAATTCCCTACATCATTAACTTCCCTAGGAAGTGAAATGGGACACATTTCCAGTGACAATTCGATCCCTGGCAATTTTTACAAACCACAACACTACTGCAAACAGACTCTAGAAAGCTCATAACCTTGAATACCTTGTTGGTCTCTAAGGTGCTACTGAACTCATCTCTAGCAAGACTTCTAAGCAACTGAAAAAGGACAAGATGTGATGTTTTCAAAATCTGCTTTTGGGACAGAGGTTCCTTCTGTGCCTGGCTGGGATTTATGCCAGGGGGAGGGACTACTAGGCAAAGTTTGAGCCCCAGTATCTTTTTATTTAACTTTATTTTAACTTTCACTGACTGCTGGGGCAAGCTGCAAAGAAGGAGTCACCATGGACTCTGGGAATGTGAAGGGAAGCATAGAGGAGGGGAGACTCTATTGTTATTTTATTTATGTGGAAAATTTCTATGCTGCCTCTCCAGGGAACCTGCCCGAGATGGCTTACAAAATAAAACATAACAAAGGCATGAAACATCAAAGTTATTAAAATCCAGTATTCCAAAAGACAACAAAGCAAAGCACAATACAGAAGATGGAGCTGCTTCAAATGGGTGTTAAACATTTCTCAGGGTAAACACAAAAAGGATGTTTAAAAATGTCAGCCCCTTAACTAAAAACCTGGGTGAACAGAATCATTTTAGTGCCCCCACATCCCTTAGGCACATCAGCCAGCTTCCTTCACTGATGGGGGGGGGGGGGAGCCACCGCCTGTAATCTAACACCTTCTTGTTGTTTTTTTAAAAAGACTTCTTGGATGTGCATTTGGTGCAATATTAAGAAAGGGCAATTAGCCATGACAACCTGTGGAGAAGGACAGCAACAGCTGCATGACAAGGTGCTCAACAGCAGTCCTCCGTCTCCCTGGAGGAAACCGGGGAGGGAGGGGGGCACTTCTATGCAAAATCCAACCTACAGCCCCTTTAAGAAAAAGACGCCTTGGATGAACAATCGGAGAGAAGATACTAGGAAAGAGCGACCAGCCAATGGCATTCTGTCCGAGCTGCATTCAAACGCACTCCTGAACATGTGCAGAGTGGCCCCTCCCTCCCGCCCTAGCTAGAACTGGGGAGGAAAGCGCCACTTCCAGGAACTGCCCTGTTCCCCGGCACTCCCCCATTCATCCCTTCGCTGTGCATTCGGCGGGAAGATGCGATGCGGAATTCGGAGAAGGCAAGGCGCCCGCGACGACCTGCTGGGGGA
>NW_015162478.1:736923-755365 GCF_001447785.1 Gekko japonicus
AAGAAAGAAAGAAAGAAAGAAAGACAGAAAGAAAGAAAGAAAGAAAGAAAGAAAGAAAGAAAGAAAGAAAGAAAGAAAGAAAGAAAGAAAGAAAGAAAGAAAGAAAGACAGACGCGGTGGCCAGAAATCCCTCCACGCCTCACGCCAGCCCTGCTGGGTCGGTCGGTCGGTCGCCGCCCCCTCGCCTCACCTGCTGCGTCCTGTCCCAGCCTGGCCAAGGGCGGCAATGGCGGGCTCCCGCGTCCCCTCGCCTCACCCGGGAGGCGGCAGTCGAGCCCACCCGGACCGGTCTCGTCGTCCCTCCGCCTGCCCCTGTCAGCGCTGCCTCGCTCGCCTGCCTCAGGAAGGCGCCCACTTCTGCTTCTCCAGCCCGAGGAGGGAGGCGGGCCCGGCGGGGAGCCACGTGACGCGGCCGAGGGAGAGGGAGGGAGGCCGGGGCCAGTGGCGGCGCTTCTTTCTGTCGCGCGCCCGACAGCCGTCTCGAGCCCCGGTGGCTTCTCCACACGCCGGGCGGCTGCTCTGGGAACCCTTTCGGACGCGTGTGCTCTGCTTAGGAGTATCAGTATTCTTATGCAGAAGGAGCGTGGCTGGTGGCTGGTGGCTGACGGAACTCGCGGCCACAAGGTGTGGGGATAGATGGCCACACTGTCTGCTCCAAACAGCTGGTTGAAATACTGACATCCCTTCACACCCAAAGCAGTCATAAGCTGTATCTGGCAGGGTTGCCAGCTCTGGGTTGGGAAATACCTGGAGATTTGGGGGGTGGAGCCTGAGGAGGGCGGGGTTTGGGGAGGGCAGGGACTTCAGTGGGGTATAGTATAGTGCCATACAGTCCATCTTTCAAAGTGGCCCATTTTCTCCAGGGGAACTGATCTCTGTCTCCTGGAGATCAGTTGTAATCCCAGAAGATCTCCAGCTACTACCTGGAGGCTGGCAACCCTATATATCAGACAGAATTTAGTAGGTCTTGAGGTGCTATATATGTATGTATATGTGTGGATGGATGGATGGATAGATAGGTTATAGCAGGGGTGTCAAACATGTGGCCCAGGGCCCGAATGAGGCCCCCAGGCCGGCAGTGGAACTGGCCATCTCCTGCTTCCAGTTCTGCTGCTGCATCATAGCTTGCTTCGCCAGACTCTCTTAATCATTCAGCCATTTCATGTTTTAACCTGGGTCCTAGACTCAGAACTCTGACCATGAGATTTCTGTGGTGAATGTCAATAAATCAAAAGTAGGTTTGCAGCTTACAGATACACACTTGAACAGCATACTCAGGATTGCAACAGCACAGACATTTTGGTGCAATAATTCAGAACAAGAGGTGTCAGTTATCAGATACTGTTAAATAAACAAAATATTGAAAGAGTGCTAATGTTTTAAGCATGTTTTTATTGTAAGTAAAAAAAATCTTTGTGTTTGTGTCCTTTATAAAGTTTATATCTCCGCTACCTGGCATTACATTTTATGACACACATGGCCTGGCCCAACAAGGACTCGTTTATGTCAAATCCGGCCCTCATAACAAATGAGTTCGACACCCCTGGATTATAGAACTTGTTGCCTACTACCGGTGTTGGCTACTGTTTCTTTCTATCTCTTTCTCCAAGGACTACGGGTGGTTGCAGTAAGCAGACAATAGATTCAGAACTGACAAACCAGAGATATTTCTGAATACCCAAAGCATCATTTACAATACTGTACAGGGCCTAGTAGATTTTGAGGTGATTTAGATATATTGTCAGCTTACGGAACTCACTGCCACAAGATGTGGGGTAGCCACTGTTCTCCCAAACAATACTGCTGGCTGAAGTGAGTGGACAGTAGATTCCAGACTGATTTCTTCATGCCAAAATCATCATTCTCTGTATTGTACAGTTGCTGGGGGGCACATTATAGCTGTGACCCATTGCCCCTTGTGCTTTCCAGAAGCTTATGGCTGGCCACTGCTGGAAACAGGGCTTTATTTATCTATATTTATTTATTTACTTCAATTATCTCCTTCCTTTCTCCCGAGGGGGGACCCAAAGCAGTTTACATCACTCACCTCTCATCAGCTTTATTCTCACAACAACCCTGTGAAGTAGGTAAGGCTGAGAGTGTATGATTGGCCTATAGCAAAGTGGGGATTTGAACCATGACCTCCCAGATCCCAGTCCATCACTAACCACTACACCACACTGGCTCACTGTGTTAGATGGACCTTTGGTCTGATCCAGGGCTTTTTTTGTAGAAAAAGCCCAGCAGGAACTCATTAGCATAATAGGCCACACACAGCATCAGAAACTCATTAGCATATTATGCCACACCCTGACAGCACAGCTCATTAGAATATTAGGCCACTCCTTCCATGCCTTCCCTTGGCTTGCCCGGGCGCAAGAGCAAGCCCCCCCCCCCATGAAGGGAAGGGAAGGCAGTTTAAACTGCCTTCCCTTGGCTTGCCTGGGCACCCGTGGCTGCGGGGAGCCCGGGCAAGCCGGCCCTTGAACAGGCTAGGAAAGGCACAGGGAGGCTTTTAAATGCCACCCCGATCCTTCCAGAGCCCCCCTCCGGCCCACCCACCTTGGAGTCACGAGGGGGGGTTGCTCTCCAGGCCTTCCCTCTGTAGCCACGCACACAGAGGTTTTGGCTGTTGTGGGTGTGGCCAACTCTGAAGCCAGCCGGAACTCCGTTCCTGTGTGTTCCTGCCCAAAAATAGTCCTGGTCTGATCTAATAATGCAGTCCTTGTGTTCTGAGTCCTCATCCTTTCAGGAAGAAGATGGTGTCTTGGGAAGGGCAGGATCAAACCTATTCCTGTGCCTTCAGTGGCAGCCTGACCTGCCAAAAGCAGTGCCAAGGAGGGGGCAGGCTTGGCCCAATTCACCCAACTTTAATAGCAACCTAAGTAGTAGAAAAGCAGCAGGTGATATATTTATGGGCTTGGCACGAAAGAGGTGGGAGGAAGAAGTGTCTGCCACCTGTTAAATTTATGCATGTCAATTTGCCCTTCAGGACACCCGGAATACTGCTGAATTTATTCCTAATCTTAATTGTTTAAGGATAAAAATTTATACAACACTTTGAGTGCTGTAAGTGCTGTGAAAGGGGTGTTAATTTCATAGTGTTTCTGTTCTTCTGGAGAAATGAGCAATACAAGCTACTAGAAAAATGTTTCCAGGAATAGTTTATTTCTGTTCCTGACTAGGAGACATTCAGATCCTTGAAGTCACACAATGCGTCTTCCCAAGAGCAAGAAATGAAGATAATACAATATATGTAAATATCACAAATCAATGAAAGAACAGTTTCTACGAGATAACTCAGACATTTGAAAGAGAAGGATCTACTAGACATGATTTTTTGAACCTCTCTATGCTTCAGTGCAGGTACTCATCTGGGAAGCTCCGGTTGTATTCCGGCTCCAGTGCAATTTGTTCAATCCCCTTTGACACAAATCTATTTGAGTTTTGAAACCGGGAAAAAAAATAATGGATTATTCGTTGCTCAAACATTTTGGGAAATGAATTGTTGCACAACTGACCTCATAGCAATTCAAAAGTGTACTGTAAAAAGTTCTGGTTGTTTGTAAGTTTTGTCTGGTTAGAAGTGTTCTGTTTACAATAATCATACAGAAATGTGTGTGTGTGTGTGTGTGTGTGTTTTTAAAGAAACACTAGACAGATCTCTGATATGATGGCAGCAGAAACTTCCATACCCAATGATGAAATAATTTTACTTTGGAGTGAGGGAATGTCAAATCCCAGGTAGATTTAAGGCACTCCTCTTGTATGTGTAGGACCAGGAAATAAGATCTGTATCTTGCGAGTGGTGCTCGTGAGTCACACCTTGATTGCATCTCTCCACCTATAATAATATAACAAGTTATTGTACTGCTCCTGTGTCTTATTTTTCGATCTCATTAAAATTGTGCTTGAGAGAAGGGTGTCAGGTACCCTTGGGTGTAATTTGTTGGTCTGCTTAGCATGGAGTTGCCTGCTTTTTAAAATTGCCCTTTTGTTTCTGCTTTTAACTGCTGTCCAACATGCAAAAATTTCACAGGTGATGTTTGGGGGGGGCATAGAGGGGGGAAGTTTTCTTTGCTAAAAATGTTGCTACTAAAGCTGCTGTTAAAAGCACAGAAGTGGAACCAGTAGTAGTATTATTATGTTTCCTAGCATGTGATCTTTTTATATCTATATATCTAATAGTGAAAGGTGCCCCCTGCGTGCGGATACCTAAATCCGCGCATTGGGGGCACCTGGGGGGGGGAGATTTTCGTGCACACTTGGGGCAGTCCCCAGGTGTGCACAAAAATCTAAAAACCCGGAAAAAATATCGAGGGGATACTTAAATTCCCCCAAAAGTGACAGAGCGTCCCCTGCTCATGCGCAGGGAACATAGAGCCGGGGGGGAGAGGCAAAGGGGGGGAGATCGAGCGGGGGGGTGGAGGGGGGCTGGGGGAGACGGGGGGAACCGGCGAGATGGGGGGAACTTACCTCCTCTTCCTGCTTCCTCCTCTGCCTCATAAGTGTCGAGGTCCCTCCCCCCCCGTGAGTATCGCGGGTCCCGCCCCTTGTCTTTTATCTAAAAAGCAAACACGCTCTTGGCTTCTAGCTGGTAGAGGAAATGGTTATTGAAGAGTAAATTGACACAATATAAATTCGATTTCCTACATTTTAACTCCTTGTGTTAGTTGCCGGTCAAGATGGGGCAGCTAACAAACGAAGGCAGTGCAGAGAAGGCGAAAAACCTGCGTCTACCAGACAGGGCCTTCTAAATTTAGAGTTTTTGCCAGCCATGTCGCTAAAAATATTTGTAGCTCCATCCCACCTTCCTCTCGTTCCGGCAAGCCACGAAATTTAAGATTTTGTTCTTTTAATTTATTTTCTAACATCATAATTTTATTACGGGCCCATACCTCAGATTTTTGTAGGTCTTGAACTTCTTGCTGTGATGTGATGGCGCCTTCCAGGGCCGTTTCGGCGGCCTGCGATACTTCCGCGAGCGTTTCTTTTAACGATTGAAAATCTTCTTTTAAAGGTTTAATAGCGTTATGTACCTGGTTGGCTATATTTTCTTCCAGTTGTTGTATGGTTTGTAAAAATTCAAAACGAGAAAGGACTGCTCCGTTGTCTTCGATTTGGGTCACGGCGGCCATTTTAGGTGTCGCATTCAGGGCCCGTTCGCTCCCGGAGCCGTCTCCTTCTTTGGGGAAATATTTGGTCACCGGAGTCGACAACGATGCCGTTTTTTTAGCTTTAGCGTTGATGTTTTCCCCCATGTTGTTTATTTATGGTCGAAGTTGAGTTTAAAGGAGTTTTGTGTGGTTAAGGGCGGGATGAGGAGCAGAGCAGAGCTAAAATGCGTCCATTCCCGAAGCTCGCTTGGCCACGCCCCCGACAGGGCCTTCAGCAATATGAGTGGGGCAGTGAACCTGATTCCCCACTCCTCCACATGCAGCTGCTGGCGTGACCTTGGGTCAGTCGAAAGTTCTCTAAGAGCTGTTCTCTCCAGAGCAGTCCTCGAAAGAGCTCTCTCAGCCCCGCCTACCTCACAGGGTATCTGTTGTGAGGAGGGGAGGGGAAAGGAGATTGTAAACCACTCTGAGACTCCTTTGGGTAGTGAAGGGCAGGGTATAAATCCAATCGCCTCCTCCTCCTCTTCTTCTTCCTTGGTAGAACAACTGTGGTGTTGCAAGAATGTCCATATTTTCATCTGCTAAAACACTGGCAAGTACGTAGGCCTGCATAACTTGTGAGCCACAAAGTCAAACACAGCCGGATCAGATGGCCTATCAGGTGCTTGATCAAAATGGTGGTTGTCCTGTCTGTATGAAACAGCAAAAGTGGGGTGGCTAGCCTGATTTCATCAGATTGTGGAAGCTAAGCAGGATTGGCCCTAGTTAGTATTTGGATGGGAGACCATTGAAGAATTCCAGGCTCCCTATGCAGAGGAAGGCAATGACAAAACCACATGTGTTAGTCTCTTGCCTTGAAAACTCTACGGGGGATCACCATAAGTCAGCTGCGACTTGACAGCTCGTAAAGCCCAAGGGGGAGAGAACAATTTTGTTCATCAGCACTAGGCTTGTACTGCCCTTTGTCAATCAATATCCTCCATCCCTCTTATAGCAGAAAAGTGTAGGGATCGCCTGAAGTTGGAAAGGAGCCACATGTTGCATTCACCTGCAGGGTACAAGAGCAAGGAGAGAAGGGGGGGGGGGCAGGCAAAATAGTTAAAAAAAAAAAACAGCAGGGGGATTCTGATGGTGGTAAGTGGGGAGGAAGTCTAGCACAGATTAACAGTTTCCCCAGTCTGGAAAGCCCCACATTTGCTGATCAGTTACAGCACAATGTTTTTCTACCTGTAAAAATGCAAGACCTCTCCCTAAATTGGGGACAGCCAATTGGAAGCCTTTGAGAAGCTTCTGGATTTTGAAATGCTTCATTATCTGCTTCCCCCCCACACCCGCTCTACCACATTTTAATAAAGCCATGGTTCAAAATGTTTTGTTTCGTTTCAGTAGAAGGAAACATAAAAACGATCCCCCATTTATTTATTTATTTGAAGATTTTTGTAGGCCGCTTTCCTTCCTGGAGGTAACCAAAGAGGCTTACAAAGACAAGATGTTTCTAAATTAGAAAAAAAACAAACCATAAAAACACCCTAAAACAAATAGGATCAAAACCAAATAATAATCAGGAGAGATTTCACACAATTTATTCTCATCACCTACAAGGAGGTATTTCCACATAAAATACAAACATGCAATAAAATACCTTTAAAAAATAAAAATATAACAGCACTAAAATTTGCCTAATGGGTATGAAATCGTAAAGCAATCCATCAGCAACTTAAAACAGTAACGATAAAACTGAGAACTAGAAATCTTCAATAAATACGCTAAAATTACCTTGTCAGAGAGAGAAAAAGAATCTGAAAGGGAGGAAGCAAAAAGAAGACATTAAAAAATGGAACAACACAGATTAAAAAACTATTCAGAACCAGTGAAATGAGGAGGAAACATCAGAGGTAGAAAATCATTCTTCTAAAAAATTGTAAGATTTTTTTTTAAAAAAAGGTTTTGCTTGGAGACATCAAATTCAGCAAGCTTTGACCTTAATGATACTGCTGTAGCTACATTTTTTGTGTTACATGCAAGTTATTCAGAGCACACTGAGCCTTGTACAGGGCTCACATACCACTGACAGGGATGCCAGCCTCCAGGTGGGACCTGAGGATCCCCCAGAATTACAGCTCATATCCAGACTACAGAGATCAGTTTGTCTGAAGAAAATGGATGCTTCGGAGGGTGGACTCTATGGCATTGTACTATACTGAGGTCCCCATCCTCCCCAGGCTCCACCCCCCAATCTCCATGAGTTTTCCAGCTTGGCTCTGACAACCCTTCCCCCACATCTTCCACTGGTGGCCAGGGAGACCTGGCAGCTCTAATGGTTATAGTGCCGGACTAGGATCTGGGAGAACCGGTGTCAGGTTCAGGAGCAAGTAAATCTCCACACAAGTTTCCAAGGAAGCGTTATGCTTTATTAGATCACAAAACTGGTACCATATCCACAGGATTATTGTTAGGAATGACCATGGGGCGGAAACATCCTTACATATAGCAGGATGAGGCAAATGGCTAAGCAAATGAAATTCGAGCGCGCACGCGGGAATTCTCCCGGCAGGAGGATACATGATAAGCGGGAGAGTCCCAGTGCCTCATGAGAGCCGAAAGATTCACACCAGCGGTGGAACGCAAGCCCTCCCTCCTTCTCAAGGCCAGACAGATAACGCCGTCTGGCAGAACTGGCTCTCACGGTCTCCCTAGCAATGTTTACTGCAAGCGGCAGAGCAGCGAGCAAGCCAGGATCAGAGAAGGGAACAAGCAAAACATGGCAGCTAGCTGACACCCAGGCTCCAATCCTCCACTCTGTCATAGAAGCTCTTGTTGGAATATGCAAAGTCTATTGCGCATAGATAAGGTAAAATGACAAGACCATCCTGCAGGAGGCAGCAGAGGGGACAACTAGTTAGCATAGTGAGATTAGGGACTTCCTACTATTTTCAAATAGTCTCCTTCCTGTCTCCTGATTGGCTCAATTGGGTTTTTTCCCTGCTCCTGCTGAGATCTATTCGCTATTGACTCTGTCCTAGCCAGACAGTTAGACTTCTCTTTCTCTCTCCTCTTTCTTACAAAGTTTGTTCTCTTTTTAATAAACCGACTTAGGTCCCAGTCACACGCAGAATTAGCCGCACGATAGGGACGAATGCAGGGTGGATTTTACGGGTGTGATCACACGGGAACATCTCGCAAGTGTGCCGCACCCATTGGCAACCTATATCGCCCTGCCGAAGATGCGGAGTAAAAAGATACCTGGGAAAGTGCAGTATTTTCCAGAAAACACACGGCGCGGACGGGTGTCTGATCGCAGAAGCACTGGTATCCCATCACATCCACCGCCCATCTGCGTCCCACTGAATGTTTTTAACGCCTCCATGGTATGCACGCAAGCGTGGAACTGCTCATGCGCACAAATGCGGAACTCCGCTGAACCGCCTTGCCCTTCTTTGCCATGCTTCACCATCAACGTGTGATTGGCAGCTGATGGCCTGAGCACGGAGCCTCAGGGGAACATCTGATAGCGATACCGCACTTCATTTTGCTCCGGAGCAAAAAGCCTCACTTCCCCCACTGGATTATCTCACTCGTGTGACCGGGGCCTTAATTATTTAAACAGCTTGTGCTCCCTTTTACTGCATATCTGCATTCTACCAACAGGGTTCTGGGCCCAGCGTGAACACTTCAGCTATAAGAGAGAGAAAAAGATAGATACATCAGTAGGCAAAAGAAGAAAAAACAAAGATGATGACTTTCTGCAGCATTCAGTCACCTGATTGAGACAGGATTGTGGCACGCCGTTCAAACCCCCCAACCAGAAAATGATGATTCAACAAAGCAAAAAGGCTGGAACACTGACAACGAGAAGGGGAGGGGAGCCATGATAAAAGGTTTGATTGATAGAGACATTCTAAGAATGATTCAAATGCAAACTGCTAGGGATGTATGGTCTGAATTGGAGAGGTTTGTGGAGAGGAATTGGAGAGGTTTATGTCTCTGAAAAGTCAGCTCTACATGCAAAAGAGACTATTTAGTACTAAGATGTCAGAAGGGGATAATTTGTGTGACCACTTAGATGAAATGCTTAGTCTAACTCAACAGTTATGAAGCACTGGGAAAGAGATTGCCGACCAGAACTTGATCATGTTATTGTTGATTAGCCTGCCAAAGTCTTATGAAAATGCTGTGTCTCCAATTAAAGCAAAAGGAAAATTCTCTCTCACAGAAGTGATAAAGCAACTTGAGCAGACATACAAACACAGACAATTTGAGAAATCCGACAAGAAAGTTGAACCAAATGTTGATCAAGTAGCTCTAAATGTAAACAGCAAGAGAAAAATAATTTGTCATTCACATGAAAAATCAAGGCACATTAAAAGAAACTGCAGTACTTTTAAGCAAAAGGGTGCCTTTCCAAAAGAAAAGGGGAGAATTCCAAGCAGCCATAATTGAAAAAAGTGTTTTATGGCCCCGGCCACACGGGCTGGAAAATGCGGGGGAAAGCGTGGCTGTTTGCCCCGGAACAAAGTAACGCATGGCAGCCCGATCAGACGTCCCGTGGTTAGACCGTTAGGTACCGATCACATGGCTAGTCTGCAGTGCGGCAAAGAAGCAGCATGGTGCGATCACACCGGCATTTGCGCCGCGCCACTTCCATGGCAAATGGGATTTTTTTTGTCTCACCGAAGTTTGCGCATGTGCATGATCGTTTGTGCGCATCCTGTGGAGACTTTAAAAAAACCTGGTTTGCAGCGGGACATGGGCGGGTGCCGGATGCCACAGGTTTCCAGCGGAAACGCGATCAGACGCCCGCCCTTGCCCCGCGTTTTCCAGAAACTAGTACATCATATGTGGTGGTTTTTTACTCCGCATCTTCGGCAACAAGCCATGGGTTAGCCATGGGTGCACTACGCTTCCCAGATATTGCGGTGTGATCGCACCCGGAAAATTCGCCTATCATCCATGTCTTCAGCATGGCAACTTCTCCGTGTGAACGGGGCCTTAACTGACTCAAAGAACTACCAAAAGTCACACTTGGTATTTAGATAGTGCATGCACAATGCACATGTGTGCACAATGCACATGTGTGCACATAAAGACTTCTTTGGGACACTAAATGAAGAAAGGAGAGAGACATTAAGTGTGGCAGAAAGCAGATCTGTGATTGCAGAAGGGGTTGACTCAGGAATAGTAAAATGCAAGCTCCCAGATGGACAATTCAGAGAGGTCCTCATTGAAAATTGCCTGTACGTGC
Organism: Gekko japonicus; assembly: GCF_001447785.1. NCBI lineage: Eukaryota > Metazoa > Chordata > Lepidosauria > Squamata > Gekkonidae > Gekko > Gekko japonicus. Next base: position 747,283 of record NW_015162478.1, read on the forward strand.
CAGAATTAGCAAACAACCTGATTTCTAGTACTTGCAAAAAGAGGAATGGTCATATCATTTGGAGGAAAATGTTTTATTAAGCAGAATGGAGAATTTATTACAACTGGGAAAGTGCGTCAGGATTTGTATGCCTTAGAGACATGTATGCAAAGTGCAAACCTTACTAAACATTGCAATCACAAGAAATGTTCCTGGCTGTGGCATAAACGTTTAGGACATAGAGATAATTATGCTATTGCCCAACTTGAAAGCCAGAAGTTGACTAAGAGCATACAGGTAAACAAGTGTACTATTGAAAGAATCTGTATGTATTGAATTCAAGCTAAAGAAACCATACCTAGTTTCAGTAAAAGCCATGAGATAAGCCAGACACAGCACCTTCTGGAGCTGATACATAGTGATGTTTGTGGTCCAATGAAGACTGAAACCCCTAGTAGGAACAGATATATACTAACTTTTATTGATGATTTTTCAAAGTATACAGTAACCTACTTGATCAGAGAGAAAAGTCAAGTATTGGAGAAATTTAAGGCATATGTTGCAATGGTCAGCAACGGATTCCAGAGAATCACACCATATTGATGGGATAGTATGTGTTTTTGAAGTTCCCACCCACATTCCTTCTATCAGCTGCTAGCAAATGCTATTTTCTTTGTCTTGCCACCAGAGAGCATTGGGGGTGGCTTTTAAAATAACCAGTAACTGCTATTGCACTATAAGGCAATCTCTCCCTTATATATAATTGAGTAAGATGCAGAGTCACGCAGCGGAGAGAAAATGCGCACCAACAGTATTTGGCTGCTTGAACCGTCTGTCAGAAGCTTCCCCAGCTTCCATTGGCCGTGTTGCCTAACTCCCACCTCAGAACACTCCCCCCCCCCGCCCAACTAGCCAGGGCTGGAGGGAATCAGTGGAAGGCCGGTGCCAGCAGCTCATCCCCGCTCGCCGCGGCCGGATTCTCCCCCCTTTATTGCATGCCTGTTTTCCCCCCTCCCCCACCCGCCCGTCCACCCACCCACCCCCGGCTTCAAAAACCCTTTGGAGCCCTACAGGCTTCCGGGGACAGCAGGTGAGGGGCAGCAGAGCTCAGCCAACCCCCGCCGCCCTCTTTTTGCCGCTGCACCCCACCTTCGCCAGCTTTCGGGGCGGCAGGCCAGAGGCAGAGACGGTGAGCCAACCCCCAACAGCCTGTTTTCGCCGCTCCCCCCCACCTTCACCAGCTTGTGGGGGCAGCAGGCGCGGGGCGACGGCGGTGGCGCTCTGCCAACCCCCTTCCTTCCTTCCTTCCTTCCTCTCTTTCTCCAAACCCCTTTATCTATCCATCTACCTATCTACCACCCACCCACCCTACCTTTCTAGGGCCCATTGTCTTCATCCACAATGGGCTTTGCTCCCTAGTAATATTATAATGATCTATCACCATAATCTACTGGTTCCTCTGAATTCCCAGATATAACTTGTAAATGCTGCTCAATCATGCCCTTTTCATTTCAGAGATATAAGGGGGAAGGTGCAGCCAGTTTTTACCTAGGTTGACTCAAAGGGGATGGGGTGGAGCAGGGGCATCTACAAAAAAATTTGCTGCTCAACCAATCATGTGGGCACTCTGCTGCCAGTGCAAATGCCTCTGCATTCACAGTGGCAGTCAACCAAACACAGTGAATTATCTATAAAGGCAGGAGGACTGTAGGCCATGTCATTGTGTATGGTACATATTATCTGTTGATTGTATGTATTATCCTGCTTTTACTGCATTGTTTTCTACTTTTGTAATACCATTTTCTGCATCATTTGACATACCAGAGTGCTTTTATTGCACCGTTTCTAGTTTTTGTTATTCTAGTCCTATTGCATTGCTTCTTAAATCTGTCTTGATACTTGATTGTATTCACTTACACTGTGCAACCCACCCTGAGTCTCAGTGAGGAAGACATACTATAAATAAAGCAAATTGATAAAGTATGCACCTGCATAGTCATCGAGTGAGAAGATCTTATTGCTTTGGAGGCAGCAATTTTACAATAAGAGGCGGCCCATCTGCAAGGAGATTGCCTTATGCAGCAAAATACATACATTGACCCCCTAAGCCAGTGTCCAGAGAATGCTGGCCCCCTTGATTGCAGACCTGGCCAATGCCGCTCTTTTTGCTATACATGTGCTCAGAGGTTTCACTAGTGGCATCAGCACCTACAGTGATGCAATTAAAAATGAGCAATCCAGACACACATGCACACAGAGGTGTCAGAGTTGACCAAGGCCTCCTTTTCTCTGCTCATTCAGGATCCTGCTGTTTTGTGAAACTTTTTATTTAGAAAACAGAATTGTGATACTTTGGAGGTTCTTGCAGTCCTCCTCTCTTTTACAGTTTTTTTCAAGAAGGAAACAATAGCACGATTCCTTTCCTTGAAGCAATTTTTTAAAAATCTCCTTTTATTTATTTTTGGTAGATAGAATATTGAGCAACGGTCACCAAAGGGGGGCTTGCAAAGTGCAAAGGTTTAAAACCATAGCCGGACGTGTTGGAGCTCACAAAGCGTTTCACCGTGCAGCCCCGGTTTCAGTAAAGTCCCAAACTCATTTGTTTCAGTAAAGCCCCAAACTCATTTGTTTAGCTATGAAGCAAATCCATCAACGAGAGAGGCAAAAGACAATGACATCTAACGTTTCCCATCTGGCCCCACTTACTGTTTGGAAGTTTGCATATCAAATCCTCACCAGGGACTCTTGAAAAGCACCATTGCTTCGGACAGAAGATTTTATTAAGAAATGAGCAAATAATTTGAATATCAAATTACTTTTGAGATTTGCCTCCAGACAACAGCCAAAGAGAGTCTAAAGGTCTAACCGGATGTGATGCTCGAAGCTCGGGGGAATAGATCTTCCCACCTTTTAAAAATGGACACAGCAGACCTGTGGTCCCGATCTGGATGGAGGCCACCAGGACAGGGAAGAGGGGATTGACCTCTTACCTTACAAAACTGATCCCAGATCTCAAAGAGAGGCAGCGTGTCCTAATCATGCAGAAAGAAAGGAGGTGGGTTCAGTCATCTAAACCACACAGGGAGAAAGGTTTAATTCCCTAACCCACACACTCCTTGGCATGGGGGCCTGAGTCCAAACTGCAGGCCTGCCCAGTGGCTGTTTCCATATTAAACCAAACCTGGGAAGATCTGTTCATGGAACTCGCTGCACGCTGTCTACTTTGGCCCTGACAACAAGAATCCCTTGTAAATACCTCAGAAGGTTCTTCAGATGTGACACTCTTACATCTGAGGGAGCAGGAAACGCAAATTACTCAGACTTCCTGCTCTCCAACGCTTCTTTGCAACAACGGAAGAGGAACTTTGGTGTCTCTCCTCTGCACTGAGATGCAGCAGCTTTTTGGTAAAGCTGAGGCAGCTTGTCCACATGGAGAGAAGATAGGGTTGCCAACCTCCAGGTGGCACCTGAATCACAGAATCACAGAGTTGGAAGGGGCCATGCAGGCCATCTAGTCCAACCCCCTCCTCAGTGCAGGATCAGCCTAGAGCATCTCTAACAAGAGTTTGTCCATCCGCTGCTTAAAGACTGCCAGTGAGGGAGAGCTCACCACCGCCCTAGGCAGCTGATTCCACTGTTGCACAACTCTTACTGTCAAAAAGTTTTTCTTAATATCCAGCTGGTACCTTCCCGCCTTTAATTTAAACCCATTATTGCGAGTCCTCTCCTCTGCTGCCTGGAGATCTCCCGCTGTTAACAGTTGATCTCCAGATAACCAAGATCAAGAGAGCCAGTTTGGTGTAGTGGTTAAGAGCACAGACTCTAATCTGGGAGAACCGGGTTTGATTCCCCACTCCTCCACATGCAGCTGCTGGTGTGACCTTGGGTCAGTCATAAGTTCTTTCAGAGCTGTTCTCTCAAGGGCAGTTCGCGAGAGAGCTCTCTCAACCTCAGCTACCTCACAGGGTGCTGTGGGGAGGGGAAGGGAAAGGAGATTGTAAGCCGCTCTGAGACTCCTTCAGGTAGTGAAAGGTTGGGGTATAAATCCAATCCCTTCTTCTTCTTCTTCCCCTGGAGTACCCTGCTGAGGTCCCTCCCCTCCACAAGCTCCACCCTCCCCAGGCTCCACCCCCAAAACTCTAGGTATTTCCCAACGCAGAGCTGGCAACCCTAAGTAAAGATGTGCAAGGTCTACTCTGGATGTTTCAAGTCAAAAATAATATCAATCAAATCTAACAATAGGGTGAGAAAGAGTTCCTCTTCTTTCCAGAACATGAAGTAGGCATAACCTAGCACCTGCTAAGGCTGACTTGCCCACGTTTGTGAAAAATTTGGAAATCAATGGATGAGAGTGCGTTCCTCCTTTGAGGGTAAGAATATTCAGCAATATGGTTGTATTTTGATTGTTATAAAAACTGGATACCATTGTGTACATCTCTTGGCATAATGAATAATGTTAATAACTTTATTGTATCAATGGTTGGATGAAGTTCTTTACGAAACGGAAGGTCTACTCCGGAGAATTTCGTCACATCTACGTCTGTAATAGGAGAATTTTGTATCATAGTTGTATAATTGTATTTTTGTAATTCTGAGTGTTCTAGTGCATTATTATAATATTACAAGTGTTGTCTGCACAAATTTGCAGTTTTTTCTTCTATAAAGGTCCCAGGTGGTGGCAGCAGCATGGTGCAGGGAGTGCAGAGCACACCCACATGCCAGAGGGCTAGTTCTACATCTACATCATTGTTGCTTCAGCACTGGGAGGCAACAGCACAGGTCTAGCAGGAGCTAACGGGCATAAGGCACCCCTGACACTTTCTCCCACTCCTACATCCCCGCCTTCCATCATCTGAGTACCCTGAACAAACTCTTGGGTTACTTGAGCAGTAAACCAGCCACTGAAGAGAAGGCTTAGTCTAGGACTGCCATTGTTTCCCCTGGCCACCGGCAGGAGATGAGGGGGAAGGGTTGCCAAATCTAGGTTGAGAAATTCCTTGAGATTTGGGGATGGAGCCTGGGGAGGACAGGGGCCTCAGTAGGGTACAATGCCACAGAGCCCGCCCTCCACAGCATCCATTTTTTCCAGGTCTCTATAGTATGGAGATGAGCTGTAAGTCCAGGGGATCTCCAAATCCCACCTGGAGGCAGGGTTCCCGCTAAACTGAGTCAGTGTGAGCTAGCTCACTGTTTTTTAGCCTCTGGCTCACACATTTTTGCCTTGGCTCAGGAAGGAGGGCTCCGGAGCAAACTAATGTATGCAGCAGCCAAATCGCTCGCTCACAACTTTCATGCTGGTAGCTCACAAAGTAGAATGTTTGCTCACAAGACTCCACAGCTTAGAGGGAACATTGCCTGGAGGCTGGCATTCCTACCTTCTTCCCCTCTTCTCTCTACCCTCCACAAAGCTACTTTACAAGGGGATGTTATGTGACATGCAACTTATGTGTAAGGTAGCCTGGCCCTCAGAAGCAGGCTTTAGCAGGCCAAAGGTCCAAAGTCCAAGGAGGCACTGGTATGGAAGAAGTGCAGGATCCAAAGTTGATTTGAGCAATGAGTGAGTGTGCCACTTGCCAACATTTCGGCCGCTGTAAGAACATTGTGAAGCAAGCTAACTAACAATATATTGCATATTTTATAATAAAACAATGCCCAGCTATGCCCAAGTTGAATTATGAAGCAGAGTATTTGGGAGTGATAGGAGACAGTGGTGTTCCATTATTTAATACTAGGAGCAAAGCCCGTTGTGGAGGAAGACAACAAGCCCTAGAAAGACGCGACGCAGGCGCCCCCGGTCCCCCACTTTCTCCCCCGTCATGACCCCCCGGAGTTGAGGGGTGAGGGAGCAGCCTGTGACCGGCTTCCTGCCCTGGCATGGCCAGCGGCTTCTGGGTGACCTCCAGCAGCCTCAGGGCTGGTGGCATGCTGGGCCCCGTCCAGTTAGAGCCGTGCAGCTGCCGGTACTTGGGCATGGATGACCGCGGCGGTGGCAGCATGATCGAGCTCAGCCTGAGGGGGGGCCCTGCGCACTGGAGTGGCCAGCACATCCATTGTCCGGTTGGAGCCCGGGTGGCAACCTGTAGCCGGGCTTGGGTGAGAATGACTGCGGCGGCAGCAGCAGGATCAGGCTGAGCCCCCTCCCTCCCCCCGCTGGAGTGCCTGGCCCATTCGTCGCATGGTCGCACACAGCCCGGGCAGCTACCTTTACTAAGGCAAGGATGACTGTGGTGGCGGTGGCAGGATTGGGCTCAGGCCCCCAGCCACTGGAGCGTCTGACCTGTCTATCCACTCCAAGGAGAGTGAGGCCAAGATGTTGTGTATTATGTACTCATCATTAGGTGGTCCTTAAATTGTTGATGCCAATTGCATGGCTTGTATAATATGTTCTGATATCTTCTACCCTATATGTTTATAAATTATATTGAATCTCTGTAATTAATCCACTAGGTGTTGGATTAAATTGTTTTATCATAACATATGCAATATATTGTTAGTTAGCTTGCTTCACAGTGTTCTTAAAGTTTTTTATATCATCTAGCCGTGATCCCCGTTTGTATTTTGCTTGACCCTTTTGGCAACAGCATATACGGAAACTGCTGCACAGAAATGGCGGTGGGCTGGAATTTCAGTGTGAAATCGTCCTACGAAGATCCACTCGGCAGATGGATGGGCCAAGTCTGTTCCATCCGAGTGCGTTTCTAAACCTGGAACGTGCTGCTCCTCTGCTAGCTCAATCCAGTGGCCACTTCCTGGAGGAATGAGGTGCAGTTGGTTAATCTGTAATGAGAGCTCTACAGGAATCCATTTAGATTTACTGAGGACTTGATGGGGAGGAGGAGGAGGAGGAAAAGGAGGATTTACAAGCTCTATGTTTCAAAGAAGAGTATTAAATAGTTAAGCTTTAGATAGATATACTGAATAGAATATCAAGAATATTTTAAATGTTATATAGTTTGCATTGTTTGGGATTCTCTGTATCAATTTGTTTTATATTTATTTAATGGAAATTATTTTTAAAAAATAGAAGAGAAAGCTTTGTAAATGGTTTTCACAGAGCAGCTCGTCAGAGGTGTTCCCGGTGGAATGGAAAGGTCTAGGGCCTTCCATTTTTATGTCAATATTTATATTTTGTTTTCTTCCCTAATGGTGACCCAATGAAGCTTCAGGTGGAGCTGCCTGATACTAAATCAGATCAGACCCTTGGTCCGTCAAGATCTTGTTAGATGCTGCCAAAACGGCAATTGCATCATACTGGAAGGATCACAGAGCACCAAATGTAGAAGTGTGGTATAAAAAATTGTGGAACCATTACTTAATGGATGCGGTATCAAGTAAACTAAACTTCTCTTCCCAACATCCCACTCAAGACTCATTCACTCCCAAATGGTTCCCGATACTAGAATACTTATCATCGCAACGCTTTCTCTCCTCCGAGTGGTCCCAATTCCATAAATGGATTTGAAGCTTCATTTAGTTATTATTTTTTCACTTTCTTCTCTTCTTTTTCTCATAGTCACCAGATATTCAAACAAACTTAGTTAATCTGGTATACAGCTCACAAAGTTGTTATAAAACACACAAATGTTTAGTGTTAATCACAAATTTTATAAAGATAGGGGGGGGAAATATGGAAATCTTGTTTGAAATGTTATGATTGTTTTATTGAATTATCTCAAAATGCTTTATCTTCTCTTCTGTATTTGTGTATTTCTAATAAAACAAAAATTGATTTTTTTTTAAAAAAAGGACAGCATTGTCGACTCAGATGGTCAGCAGCTCCCCAGGGTCTCAGGTGTAGGTCTTTGACATCACCTCCTACCTGATCCTTTTAACTGGAGATGCCCGGGGCCTTCTGCATGCCAAGCAGAGGCTCTACCACTGAGCCACAGCCCCTTCTGCTTCATTCTCCTGTCCATGGGTAGCCCTGTTTGTCTGCAGCAACAGAAAAAAGCAAGAGTCCACAGAATTGGTGGCAGGGGATGGGCTTTCGTGAATCACTGCTCATTTCATGTGACTCATGAAAGCTCACACCCCGCCACCAATTCCGTTAGTCTTTAAGGTGCTACTGGACTCTTACTGCATGGAATGTTAGCATGAGAAAGAG
>NW_015162478.1:755392-756399 GCF_001447785.1 Gekko japonicus
AAGAGTGTATGACCCAAGGTCACCCAGAACAGGTTACCAACCTCCAGGCGTGGCATGGAGTTCTCCTAGAATTGCAACTGATCTCCAGACTCCATAGATAGTTCCCCTAGAGACAACGGGAGCTTTGGAGGGTGGATCTGTGCTGAGCTCCCTCCCTTCTCAGACTCAGACTCTGCCCACCTCAGGCCCTGCCCCCAAATCTCCAGGAATTTCCCAAGCCAGAGTTGGCAACCTTAACCTGAGAGCTTCCATGGCAGAGTGGGGATATGAACCTGGGTCTCCCAGATCCTAGTCCAACAGTTTACACAATACACTAGCCACTACTACAAGAAGGCTTCTTATTCAAGGAGCAAAGAACAAAACAAAATGTGGACATCATATCCAGTAGCCAACACCAAAGTTCTATACAGAACTCCCAAGTATATGAGATTCCAAAAAGGTACAGCTATTCATTCCAACACAAGAAGACAATTTATTCCAAATATCCATGTATTCAGAACACCTGGGAGAAAAGTTATGACTCAACTAATATCAATATATCTAATTCTCAATATCTGCAGATACTTAAATCTGCAGCCATATCTGCAGATACTTAAATCCAACAAGTGAGGCCTTAGATAGACAAGACAGGTTTTTCTACAAACCTGAGAGAAGCCCCAGGTAGCACCTGACAAAAGTAGTGCCTGGAGCTTTAAGAAACAGATGCCCACCGTGGCCATTTCTAGGCAACCACATCTATATATCTAATTCTGAAGTCGCCCCCTGGTGTGCAGATACCTAAATCCACGCACTGGGGGCACGGGGGGGAAAGGGAGAGTTTTGTGCACACGTGGGGCGGTCCCCAGGTGTGCACAAAAATCTTAAAACTTTAAAAAACTATCGGGGGGATACTTATATCCCCCCAAAAGTCACAGAGCGTCCCCTGCGCACGTGCAGGGAACGCTCTGCGACCTCCCTCGACGCCAACGACACCGACGCTTGGGTGGAAAGAGAGCAGCGCGGCCAAG
>NW_015162478.1:756515-758911 GCF_001447785.1 Gekko japonicus
GATGGGGGGAAAGGCAAGGGGGGAAATCGAAGGGGGGTGGAGGAGACGGGGGAGGAACCAGCGGGATGGGGGGGAACTTACCTCCTCCTCCTGCTTCCTTCTCTGCCTCATGTGTGGAGGTCCCTCCCCCCCCCGCGAGTATCGCAGGTCCGCCCCCTTGTTGGCTCTAATAGGGTGGCTGCTGTTGAACAGTAGCAAGCAGCTGGGACTGCTGTCTCCAAGTCTCCTAGTAGCAAGTGACTCAGTGGTTGCTGCCAGACCTGGTCCCATAAGTCTTCCCTCAAAAGCCGAAATAACCCTCTAAAAGGCCCTACCCCATTCCCTTGTTTTTTAAAAATAGAAAGTAAGGATTGAAGATTGGCAATACTGTTGTGGTTTCCTAGAACTGGCCACTAAGGGCATCTGGTTCTTAAAGCTACAGGCACCCTCACATTTACTTTTGTTTAGGTTTCAGATTTTTCTGCAAACCTGGGGCTCCTCTAGGTTTGTAGAAAGAGCTGTCTTGTCTGTCCATTTAAGTATCCATGGGTGGGGCCACACAGAGAATTAGATATACTGAGGATTGGTAAGTGTAATGAAATTGAACTAATCCACAACAAACTGAGTCAACCTGGCAGCCATGTAGCAACCAACACTAAAAGAACACAACTGATATAAACACAGTGCTAACAGTAGCGGGGTGGGATGAGAGATAGGAGGTCAGTCAAAGATTTAGAATAAAAGCTACTCTCTAGTGTATGTGTGTGTGTGTTAAACTGATTTGATTCATTAACTACAACCTCATACAACCAAACAACTGAGGTCCCGTTCACACAGCGAATTTGCTGCGGGAGAGCCACGATCGAATAGTGGAGTTTCCGGGCACAATCACACTGCAACATCTGGCAAGTGGAGTGCACCCATGGCCAACCCGTGGCATACCGCCGAAAATGTGAAGTTAAAAAATACCTGGTCGAAGGTAGTAGCAACCGGTTTGCCACAGGCTGCCTCCGGAATGCGTCGGTGTGATTGTGCCAGTGTGCTGCTTTTCCCTCCGGCCCCTCGTTGACGCGTGGGATCGTGTTATAGTGTGTTAAATTGCGGCGCCGCAAATAGCCACGCCTCCCCCCCGCGTTATCCGGCCCATGTGACCGGGGCCTGAGATTTCTTTAATGGTATGAGTGTCGTGGTTCTCAGCAATCCAGACTTGTGACTCCATAGTCGATCCCTAGAACATGTGTCCTTATACCTGGAGAAATATTAACTAAGTACAAGCCTCACTTGAAAGACTCTACAGTTGTCTTTACCTTTACCAGATTAATCCACACACACTAGGTAGACAAGAAACCTAGCACTGAAATGCTTTCTGCTGCCCTCTCCTGACATAACACCAGAATAAGCAAATACTTTTAAAAAAGTGGATAGGAGGATGGATTAAGCAATACTGAAGGAATGAAAATGGACTTACTGTGTCCCTCTTGGCGTCTTCTATGCTCTGCCATTGTGGTGGCTATCCTGCTAAGTTTCCAGGAGGGTGCTGATCAACAGAGAATGCCTTAGAATGAACCAACCTGTGCCAGGAAAGCTCAACAACAAATTTATTTATTTATTTATTTATTTATTTTCGCATTTATATCCCGCCCTATCCCGAAGGCTCAGGGCGGCTAACAGGGGCACCGAGTGCCAAGTAAAACAATATCATAAAACAGAACATATAGTTAAAACTTTCACATATAGTTTAAAACCATAAATTACAATCCAATATATAGCAATATATAGCAAACTTCAGCAAGAGGGAAGATCTTAACCTCACCTAGCTACCGACAGTCGCGTATTCAGGGCCATTTCCAGTGCCACACTCCACCCACCGGGGGCAAGACACTCAGCTGTTAAATTCGCTAGGGCATAGGGATACAGATGGAATGCTGGCGGCGGCGGCACCTATCCAAAGGCCTGGCGGAAGAGCTCCGTCTTGCAGGCCCTGCGGAACTGAGAAAGGTCCCGCAGGGCCCGGATCTCCTCCGGGAGCTCTTTCCACCAGGTAGGAGCCGCCACCGAGAATGCCCTAGCCCTAGTCACAGCAAATTTCACTTCTTTCGGGCCTGGGATTTCCAGGAGATGCCTCCCTCCTGACCAAAGTGCCCTTGGGGGAATATATGGAGAAAGGCGGTCCCTCAGGTAGGCTGGACCCTGGCCATTTAGGGCTTTAAAGGTCAAAACCAGCACTTTGAAGCGAATCCGGAACGCTATCGGCAGCCAGTGCAGCGCTTTCAGCACAGGCTGAATATGGTCCCTCCTTGAGAGACCCATCAACAGCCTGGCCGCAGCATTCTGCACTAGCTGCAGCTTCCGAATTTGTGACAAAGGCAGCCCCATGTAGAGAGCGTTGCAGTAGTCAAGCCTCGAGGTGACCGTCG
>NW_015162478.1:759440-761126 GCF_001447785.1 Gekko japonicus
GGGGAGGTCACGACAGAGCATCGAGACTTTATCTGCAAAGTAGCTCGCAAATGCCTCACAGCCTATCTCCAATTCCCTACCATTTTGACTGCCGCGAGGCAGAGTTGTCAAAGACCGAATTGTACTAAATAATTGTGCCGGGCGTGAGCTGGCAGATGCAATCGTGGCCGCATAGAACTCTCTCTTTGCGGCTTTGACTGCCATCTCATAGGCCTTCATAAACGTCCTATAAGATGCTCTAGATGCTTCATCGCGAGTTCGACGCCACCGCCTCTCTAACCGTCTCAGCTCACGCTTCAGCTCACGCAAATCCTGGGTATACCAAGGCGCTCGCCTAACACGGGTGCGGAGAGGGCGCCTGGGAGCGATCTCGTCGATGGCTGAGGAGAGCCGGACATGCCAGTCCTCCACCAGCTCATCCAACGAACCGCCAGAGGGCCTCGGATCCCGCAGAGCCATCTGAAGCCGCATAGGGTCCATTTGGCGCCGCGGGCGAGCATAAATCTGCTCACCGCCTAAACAGGGTTGGGGTGGAACCCTCAGACGGGCCTTCAGGGCCTGGTGGTCCGACCATGGCACTACCTCAGCGGTAATCCGGTCCACCTCCACCCCCGCCGCGAAGATCAAATCGAGCGTGTGACCCGCAATTGACACTATGGTTTGATAATACAACATGAATGAACATCAGAAACGTTTAGGAGTTTAGAAATATCCATTTGGAAGGTCATGACCGTGTGAAGGCACGTCTTTATGAGGTTTGATGTGTGAAGAAGTCGTCACAAAACGGAACACCAACTCCGGGGAATTTCGTCCATCTATTCATCTGTAAAACATGATATTACTGTTAATGTGTGATTTGTAGTTTTGTACTTATTGAATAATTATTAAGTATTGATTGCATATTTGCAGTGGTCTTATCTATTCTCATCATGCTCTCTCTCCCTGACAGAAACAAATGCTTGAAGGCTGGGAGAGATATTAATTCAAAGGGTAATGTTTATAGCAGTCTTGAGGAACATGCGTTCTCTTGCACCTTCACACACATTAAGACCAGACAAGGTATAATTCCAAACAGACATCACACCAGCAGCCATGAGCACAATGCTGCCCATGTTGGCCATCTGCCATAAAGACATGTCATTTATCACTCCACCTGGAGCCTGCCATCCCTACCCCCATTCAGCCCCAGCTCCCTCCCTTCACCTCACACTACCCCCGCTTGTGCTTCTACTCAGAAGTAAGTAAGGGTTCTTTTAAAAATTATGCGCCCTGAAAAATTTAAATGCCCCCCGAAAAAATTAATCCTGGCTACGGGCCTGGGGAGAACCCTTTCCCAGCTCCTCCTCCTCCAGGCAGGCAAGCAAACCACAGCGCTGGGCCATGCCTTCTCCACCTCCCGACCAGCCGGCCAGTGAAGCCAGTGGGGCTTCCAGCCCGGCATCGATTCAAGCCCCTCTCCGCTGCTCCGTGCTACCGAGTCAGATGATGAGGCCGTGGGGGAAGGCAAGGAGAGGACTGCGGGGCTGCTGGCTGGCAGGCAGGGAAAGGGTAGCGGCAGAGATTCCTCCAGGCAGCCCGGAGAGTCAGGGGGCCTGCGCTGCCAAGGAAGTCATGGGGCCTTAGCAGGAAATCGGGGGGCCAGGCCGGGCTTCTTACTCCCGGAACGTCATTCCTGCACATTCCTGC
>NW_015162478.1:761539-810525 GCF_001447785.1 Gekko japonicus
TGCTTGAAATGACCCCTGACTTCAGCCATCTTAATATTTAAAAGATAACGTATTTTGTGTAGGGTTACCAGATGTCCTCTTTTTGGAGGACATGTCCTCTGTTTTTTTGTGTGTTCACCCTCTTTTGGGCACTTTAAAAAAACCTGATGAAAATGTCTTCTTTGGGGTTGGAAGTTTAGGAATATTCCTAGTTAGTAGCAATTATCATAGCTTAAATAGCAGGGGTATTTAAAATGAGATTTGTCATAGCGATCACTTGTTTGAAGTAGTCAGTTGGGAAATAGGTCCTCTTTTTTTGCTTTTCAAAACAGTAACCCTGATTTTGTGTTCTTTTTATAATTGGATGGAAGAAACTCAGTGCCTTGCATTCCCCAGAAAACTAGTGGGCAGCAAATAAGCAAACTGCCTTGTTATTCCACGGTGTGTGTGTGGGGGGCTCCTCGCCCTACTTTTCCCACCTCAGGCAAGCAGGACTTTAGTTTTACCACACAACAAGCAAGTGTGGATGGCAAGCAAATCAATACAGAGCTTTCACAGGTAAGACAGCTAATATGCACAAATCACAAGACTGGCATGGTGTAGTGGATACACACCCAACCACCAAGTGGGGACTGGATATTTTCTGGGACTAGCACTGATCTCCAGAGCCAGTTTGGTGTAGTGGTTAGGAGTGCAGACTCTAATCTGGGAGAACTGGGTCTGATTCCCCAGTCCTCCACATGCAGCTGCTGGTGTGACCTTGGTCAGTCACAAGTTCTTTCAGAGCTGTTCTCTCAAGGGCAGTTCTTGAGAGAGCTCTCTCAACCCCACCTACCTCACAGGGTGTCTGTTGTGTGGAGGGAAAAGGAAAGGAGATTTTAAGCCACTCTGAGACTCCTTCGGGTAGTGAATCCTATCTCTTCTCTTCTCTCTCTCTCTTCTCAGACTACAGATATCATTTCCTTTTTAAAAAAATTATTGCATTATCAAGTGTACAACAAAGTCAAATGTTATAAGAACAACAACACAGAACCATGATTGTGTGATTATACAGGTAAATACGTCATATATAGGATTGTTGCAATTCCATGTATTTGGCTAGATTTTAAATATTACATTCACGTAACGTAACATAAATTAAACAGCCTAAGTGGCCTCAAGAGATACGGGTGATAGAGAGCCCAACCGTTACACCACAACTTAATTATAATTCCAAAAACAAGCTATAAGGTTGTGAAGTCAATCACTTAAGAGATTTATGTGTGAGTTATCTAAATAAGAATAAAACTGGAAATTGCTGTTCCATGGACTGTAAGTCATAATCAGGTAACTCGTAGGATATAATGCTTAGCTTATAGATACAAGGAGGACTATCCGAAGCCTATACAATATAACCAGTGTTTCTAGCTACTAAAAAGCAGAGATATAATATGCATCACATCAATAAATTTAAGAATAAATAAGGTCACAGTGAGGTGTTTTACAAGGTGATTCCATAAATGTCACAACCATGTCTGTAAATATCATTTCCCTTGGAGAAAACAGCCGCTTTGGAGGGTGGACTCTATAGCATCATGCCATGGTGAATTTCCTCCCTCCCCCTCTGAGCCCTGTCCTCCTCAGGCTCCACCCCCATATCTCAAGGTATTTCTCAAGTGTGATTTGGCAGTCCTGTAACTCCATCACTAAAAAGCAAAACTTCTGGTGCAAATGCACCCTCTAGAGGACAAATTCATACATCACATTTCAGCAAGTAGCTGGCACAGGGACTGCCATTCAGACTGAGGCTGCAACCCCGGAGAAGGAGGGTTTTTAAAAATCTTTCCCTCTGTGCCATTTTCTTGCTCTCAAGCAGAGCTGTAACAAGGGTGAGGCCTTGGTGGCACAAAGCTGAGGGGAGCAGAAAAAATATATAATGACTAAAATAAATGCTGTATTGTTATGACTCTTGTTATCTTTGTATTTACCTTTATACCAAAAAGACCTACTGTGAAAGTTGAAGAAGAAGAAGAAGAAGAAGAAGAAGAAGAAGAAGAGGAGGAGGAGAGATTGGATTTATACCCCGCCCTTCACTACCGAAAGGTGTCTCAGAGCAGCTTGCAAACTCCTTTCCCTTCCCCTCCCCACAACAGACACCCTGTGAGGTAGGTGGGGCTGAGAGAACTCTTGACAGAAACTGCTCTTTTTCAAGCTCTTGTCAGAACTATGGCTTGCCCAAGGTCATCCAGCCAGGTGCAAGTGGAGGTGTGGGGAATCAAACCCAGTTCTCCTAGATTAGAGTCCGCGCACTTAACCACTACACCAAACTGGAGGAGTGTAATTTTATATTCTTGCCTCAGATGTCAAATTATCTAGTTAGGACTCTGGACCCAAGTGCTATTTGTCATGTTGAGGGGAACACATATAAGTTATCTATAAGGTTCCTTAATGTTTTCCCCCTATACTCTATGTGGGGGGCACTTGGGAAAATAGCATGAGGGAAAGTATTAAGCCCCGCCCCTCCAATGTGGCCCTGATTCACATCAAGGGGCACACTGAAGAACCATTCACAGAATTTCCAGCAAATATGTTTCTCAGTGAAAGACCTTACAGACATGAAGGTCACTGGTTCAATCCAAACCAGTCACAATCTTTCACCTCACACGGTTGTTGGCTCCTGGCTTAGAAGAGTTTAAAATGGTATTAGATAAATGCTAGGAAAAAGGTCTGTTGTGGAAATAAATACAACGGCCTCTAGAAAGAGGCCCTGGGCGGGTGCCCCGGCCTTGGACACTCAGTGTCAATTTGCTGTGACGACCTCAGCAGGGTATAATGACACTGAGTCCACCATTTTCTCCAGAGGAACTGTTCTCTGCTACCTAAAGAACAGTTGTAATTTTGAGTGATCTCCAGTCCTCACCTGGAGATTGGCTGCAATGGTTCCCCAGAAGGGAATAGTTGGTTTGGAGGGTGGAGTCTATGGCTTTGTACCTGTCCGAGGTCCCACGCCTCCTGAAATGTCCAGGAATTTCCCACCTGGAGTTGGCAACCCTATCTCCTTCCCAGCCAATCATCAATCTACCTTTATTTTCCCCTCACTCTTCAGCTTTCCACCCCCCACACACCTGCAGCCTCTCCCGTACTCTGAAGCCCTGACTGCTATGTCACATTGGCTGTCATACAGGGGCCACCTCAGCAGCATATAAGGATACAGAGTCCACCATTTTCTCCAGGGGAACTGATCTCCGCCATCTGGAAAGCAGTTGTAATTCTGAGTGATCTCCAGCCCTCACCTGGAGATTGGACACATTTTACCTCAGAACAGCAAAACTGTTTAGAATGTTGGAGGCAAAAGCCAATCAAGTCGCATATGCAAACGACCTCTGTGTTCCGAGGAAGAGGCCAATGAGGCTGCATATGCAGATAACCTCTGTGTTCTGACTGGCTATGGGGGAAGGGGAACAGAAAAATGTTTAGAATGTTGGAGGCAGGACTCAGGCAAAGCAGCCAGTGGATAGGGAGACCCTCTGAATGACAGGTCTGAGAGCGAACTGATTTTGGAGCGTGTGGAATGTTCTAGAGAAGTGCCACCACCATTCGGCTTTTATTTATAAGGGAGATATGGAGAAGAGGTCTGTTGGTAGCCATTAGTTGAATGGAGCCTCCAGCTTTAGTGGCACTTTACCCCTTAATATCAGTTGGTATGGGACACAGAGCAAGAGAGAGGGCCGTTTCATCCCCATGATATTTATGTAGTTCTAGGCTAATCACTGCTGGAAACAGAATGACAGACTTGCTGAGCCTCTGACAATTTTTAAAATGTTCTTTTAATAGATAAATAGACCCTCCATGCTCAAAGACAGCATATCTCTGAACGTCAAGTTACTGGGGAGGAACAGTGAGTCGGGCTGATGCCTACAGGCCCTCTTTGAGGCTTTGTAGGTAATTCTGGCTGGCCATTGTCAGAAACAGGGTGCTGGACTGTGGTAAAATGAGTTTTAAAACATGGGCTTGGATACAAGGACACACTTTTGGCTTCCACCTGGGTATATCAAGGACAAGCTGCCCTGTAGGAGTGTCTCTCCAGTGTGTGCCTTTCCCTTTCAGTGCACCCAAAAACCCCAATCTGGATTTTAAAAAACTTTTCATAGCAGATAGAATTTTCAGTACAGCTTATGGGCTGAAAAGGTCCTAATTTTTTAATCAAACCATATAAACAAAGCACTACAGAGTGAAAGACCCTCCTTGTTTAACTGGGGAATTACACAAGGGCAACAATTAAAAATTTTAAATTGTTCAGGATTTCCTATTCCTTGGCTCCATCATCAACCAGAAGGGAGACAGCAACCAAGAAATCAGAAAGAAATTGAGACTGGGAAGGGCAGCTATGAAGGAGCTAGAAAAGATTCTTAAGTCTAAACAGGGGTCATTTCTTGCAGGAGCATACAGGAGCGGAGCTCCGGCAGTAAAGAGCCCAAGGGGTGGGCACATGCAACGAGCCCCACCCCCTGCTCCCAGCAGCTCTCAGTAAGAGCAAGAAGCAGCCAGGTAAGTTGCAGAGCTCCCCCCGGCCCCCTGGTCCAAAACAGTCCAGTGGCACATTTAAGACCAAGTTTTATTCAGGTACAAGCTCTCCCTCCTCTGCGAGGACAGATCTGCTCGTTCCCCCCCCCCCAATAGCTAGCAATCCAAAACAGTCCAGTGGAGCCTGAGCAGTGGGTGTTGCCTTCTGACACACGTCCGGTGATGTCAATGCAAATAAGTTATGCTAATGTGTTATGCTAATGAGCTCCTGCACCTCTTTTTCTACAAAATGACCCCTGAGTGTAAGGATGTGTTGCTGGCGACCAAGCTCAAGTTAATTCATACCTTAGTATCAACGCTCCCTCTAAAGGGTGGAGTCTTGTGAGCAAAAACCCTACTTTGTGAGCTACTGGCATTAAAGTTATGAGTGAGTGATTTGGCTACTGCATCAATTAGTTTGCTCTGGAGCCCTCCTTCCTGACCTAAGACAAAAATCTGTGAGCTGGAGGCTAAAAAAATGTGAGCTAGCTCACACTAACTCAGCTTAGAGGGAAACACTGCTTAGTATTCCCCATTACTATGCATGGGTGTGAAAGTTGGACAATGAAGAAAGTGGACAGGAAGAAAGTTGATTCCTTTGAAATGTGGTGTTGGGAGGAGAGTTTTACAGATACCGTGGACCACCAAAACAACACACAAATAAGTGGGTTGTAGGCCAAATCGAGCCTGAACTCTCCCTAGAAGCTAAAATGACTAAACTGAGGCTAAAGTACTTCGGCCAGATTATGAGAAGACAAGAATCATTGGGGGGAAACGTTGAAGGCAGCAGGAAAAGAGGGAGACCCAACATGAGAGGGATGGACTCCATCATGGCAGCCACAGCTGTCATTGTGCAAGACATGAGCAACATTCTTAAGGATAAGATATTTTGGAGGTCATAAATTCATCGGGTCGCCATAAGTCGGAAGCAACTTGATGGCATTTAGCACACGACACAACCTTCTTCGCAGAGTTGTTGTGAGGATACAGTGGAGGACAGCAGAATGACGTAAGCAGCTTTGGGAGCCCCTTGATCAATGAAGTCAATCAATCAATCACCATCATCGTCACTGTGATCCAGCAGGTGTCATGATTGGAATCTAGGCCTCCCCTGACTTAATCTGATGACCCAGTACTCCACACTGAGTCTCAAGCAACACTGTGGTGTATTCAATCATTGCCAATGTATGTGAATCACCTAATTCATACACAATGTTAAGCTTCATCCTGGGCAAGGATCCTAATCTTACAATCCCTATTGGTAGCCCAGGAAGAACCGACCAATCACCTACCACCAAGATACTGAGCGGGAACTATTGTGATTGGACCTTATCCCTACAATCTTATTGGTTGATATTGTATAATAGGGTGTGGCTACATTAGCCGGGAGAGTTTAAAAGTAGAACAGCTTCAATGCAAAAGCTGTTCTGGCTATTCGAGTTGATCTGTTGGAGTTGAGTTATGAGTTGCTGAATAAAGCTGAATCTTTTGCTGAATCACTCTCTGACTCGTTTGTTAAACAGCCGACTTAACAAACACCCTCCTGTTTCCCTAATATGCTCCTTTCCCTGTTCGGCCAGTTCGGACATCACATATAATAGATAAATGAGCATGCTGGGGCAAGCTGTCATTCCCTGCCTTGTACTTGTGACTTTAAAAAGCGAACCGTGGAGTTGGCAGTGCCGCTTCTTCCCAGACGAGGGCAACAGAGATCGTGGGGGGAAAAGACATTGTTCTGTAAAAGCTTTTGTGTGCACGCAGACTTCTTCAGTGCTGAAGAAGTACGTGTACACGCAAATGCTTATACCTTGAATAAAACTTTGTTGGTCATACAGGTACTATGGGACTCAAACTTTGTTCTGCTGCTTCAGCCCAAAACGGCCACCCAACCTGATTCCATTGTTCCGTAAAGAAATGCAGCCTAGCCCCTCTCAGAAGCGTTGGAATATGCAAGGGCTATAGTGCAGCCTTATGAAGAAGGTCTGAAGATCACCCTACAGGGGGACAGCTGAAGGATTGGTAGCTAGCATAGCTAGATTAGGGACTGCCCACGATTTCAAATTATGTCCTTGCTGTCTCCTAAATTCCTGCTTGACTCCTCTGGAGACTTCCTGCTCCTGCAGAGCTTCCTTCTTGTTGTTCCTTCTTCAGCAGTCAGGTTAGACAGTTAAGGTTCTCTCTCTTCTATGTTCTACAACAATTTGTTCTTCTTTAATAAACCTACTTATTTTTCTCTAAACAGTCAGTGCTCCACTTCCTTGTATATTTAAACTCTGCCAACAAGAAGATCCAGAGATAGGAATGCAACAAACTGAGCCAAAGCTTGAATCAAAGCTGGCTCTGTGTGACCCATCATTACTGCCCTCACCTAGGACATTCTGTTCTGACGTGTCCGTAGGGTGCTCCAACATGACTTGGTATTCCAACACTGCATACTACATTTGAGCATTCCTCAGGAATATCTGTGGTTTACATGAGAACAGAAGAAGAAGCCTGCTGGATCAGACCAATGGTCCGTCTAGTCCAGCATCCTGTCTCACACAGTGGCCAACCAGTGCCACTGGAGGTCCAACAACAGGGCACAGAGGCCAAGGCCTTCCCTGATGTTGCCTCCTGACCCTGGGATTCAGAGGTTTACTGTCTCTGAATGTGGAGGTTCCCTTTAGTTAGTAGTCACTGATAGATCTATCCACTATGAATTTGTCTAGGATTGCCAGCTCTGGGTTGGGAAATACCTGGAGATTTTGGGGGTGGAGCCTGAGGAGGGTGGGGTTTGGGGAGGGGAGGGACCTCGGTGGGGTGCAATGCCATAGAATCCACACTCCAAAGCAGCAGCCATTTTCTCCAGGGGAATTGATCTCTGTAACCGGGAGACCAGCTGTAATTCCAGGAGATCTCCAGCCGCTACCTGGAGACTGGCAAACCTCAATCTGTCTAAACCACTTTTAAAGCCAACTGTGCCTGTGGCCATTACCACATCCACATTACCACAGCGAATTACACATTATAATCACTCGCTGTTTCAGTTCTGACATCCTTAATAACTGCTATTACTAAACAAAGGAATGGACATTGATTTTCCTTAAGCATTGCAAAGAAACAGAAAAGGACCTTCTCGGTCATGGCACCAAAACGGTGGAATTCCCTCCCCGGGGTAATTTGTCTGTTGTCCTCTATCATTATCTTCCACCAGCGACTGAGGACCATTTTGTTTCATTTGGCGTTTCCTACCTTAACTGTATGTCTATATAACACGTATGACTGAATTGTTTTAAAGCTGTTTTATTCTAATTGTTCCCTGACCTGAGGGCCCTAATTGGTTGGAAAGGTGGGGTAAAAATACTTTAAATAAATAACTAAAAACACTTTGTTATTTTTGTTAAGGGTGGGGTGACTCTTTGACCTGCATTAGTTACATTGCCACAGTTAAGCTGAGAATCAAAAGGTAACCACAACAAATGGATCTTAAAATAAATGCCTTTCGTTGTTTTTATTCCGGTCTTACTTCCTCAGCCAGAGCTAGAGCTCAGCTGCTGTTTCATCTTGGGCCTATCCAAGAGTTAGTTTGTAAATTCTGTGGGGAAATTTTCACCCAGCCTTTCAAAAAAATAATGTTCTTAACGGGCTCTTGTTTTTGAATGTGTCTTCATAAAACTTTGCATGTGAATGTTAGATTCACTGGTTTGGTACAGCCAGGAATCTCTACACATAGCAGAGTACACTAAGCTACACACAGCAGTAGCGTCTGAGTACCGTTTGTGCTAGCAAACTTACAGAGTTACACAGAGCCACTTGTTAGTTTCAAAGTAATAAGAATCCTTTATTCAAGGAACTACATTACAGATCACTGGTGCTGAAGTCATTTGTTATGAGGGCCGGATCTGACATATATGAGACCTTGTTGGGCCGGGCCATGTATGTCATAAAATGTAATGCCAGGTAGCAGAGATATAAACTTTATAAAGGACACAGACAAACACAATTAAAGATTTGTAAAACTTTAAATAAAACATGCTTAAAACACTAGCACTCTTGCAATATTTTGTCTATTTAACAGTCTCTGATAACTGACACCTCTTGCTCTGAATTATTGGATCAAAATGTCTGTGCTGTAGCAATCTTGAGTATGCTGTTCAGGTGTGTATCTGAAACCTACTTTTGATTTATTGACATTCATTGCAGAAATCTCATGCTCAGTGATCCTAGCCTAGGACCCAGGGGAAAACATGAAAATGGCTGGACAGTGCAACCTTTTGTACATAAGTTGCTTCATGTGCTGGTCAAGAACATGAGAAGGTTAGTTGTTGTAGATTTTCTGGGCTGTATGGCCGTGATCATGGCATTGTAGGACCTGACGTTTCGCCAGCAGCTGTGACTATCTGGAGTACTCTCTGTGTCAAGGTGAGAAGAAAAATGGTAGGCAGGTAATTTATATCTACTCAGGAAGAAGGGGTAGGGCTGAGTCATTATCTTGTAGGAGTTCCCCAGGCTGTGACATGCTAATGGAGGAGCTTTCCTGAGGAGGTTCTTTTGCATATGGATTGGCTGTTGAAATTCTAATCTTATCTGTAGTGCTATTGTAAGATGTAGAGCATTTTGTGTTTTTCAGGACAGGAAACCATGCCCTATTTATTTTTAAACTCTCTTTTTTCCTGTTGAAATTGTGCTTATGTTTATGAATTTCAATGGCTTCCCTGTTTAATCTGACATGAGACCACAGCCATACAGCCTGGAAAATCTACAACTAATGAACTCCAGCCGTGAAAGCCTTCAACAAGATGAGAAGGCATCCTACTCTATCTATCTATCATCTATCTATCTATCTATCTATCATCTATCTATCATCTATCTATCTATCTATCTATCATCTATCTATCATCTATCTATAAAACTATAGTCTTCCCCAGAGAAAAAACTACAACTTCCTACAAAGGAAATGTGCTGGGTGAACTTGGTCTGGACACACACTTTCAGCCTAAGCCACCTCACTGACTTGTTTTTATTCCTCCTCTAAAACAGTTCACATTGCTTTCTTACTGAGAAAGACTGGATCATGAGGGCATGAATACAGTGAAAAGGGGGAGGGAACCCAGCTGCACAGGGAAGCCCTGGCATAAGGAGCCCAACAAAACACACACACACTGTAGCAAGGCACACAAAAGCTCATACCTTGAACAAAAGTTTGTTGGTCTTAAAAGTGCTTGGTGTTTCTCCCATGTGATTGAGGCAGCCCAGCAAAGCAAGCTCTCCCTTGTTCCCTCCCCACCTTCAGGGAGGAGCCTTAGCCAGTGGAAGGAAAGAAAGGCTTCTCTTTGGCTCCTGCAGCCTGGCCAGGAAGCGAGCTCTGGCTGTTCCCTCCCTCCCCCTGGGAGGAAGAGGGGGAAAAACCTCAGCCAGTTCTTTACCAGACTCTCTCAACTGCACAGGAGAGGCTTGCCTATCTATCTCTCCTGGTAAAGCAAGGTGTGAAGTGGCAGCAGCAAGAGAACTGAAAAAGGAAGTAGGAAACAGCCAGGGCCTTGGGGCTGGAAGTAAACAACTGAGTACAAGAAAAGAAGAAAGCTCAAACGGGACATTTCATTTTGTTGGAGTGAGCCAACAGCATAATGGGGTTTTATTAGAACAGGTCCATTTTTGCAATGGAAGTCAGTTCAAAGGGGGAAAAGCAAGAACCAATTAAGTACAACCAGGCTGTGACTTGTAGGAAGTGTTGGAAGCAGGGCTGGTTCCAGGTTTTTTGTACCCTAGGCAAGGCTACCTTCTGGCGCCCCCTCCCCATGTGCCCACCAATTACAGGGTTGCCAACCTCCAGGCAGGGCTGCGGTAACTGGAGGTTGGGGGGGTCGGCAGGAGTTCAGGCGAGGGGGCAAAGGCCGGCGGGGGGTGTGTGTCGTGTGGAGCTGCTGGCAGCTCCTGGGAGGAAGGGGGACAGTGACATTCTACCCTCAGGGCATTGCTCAGCTGCCGTCCCATCTGGGTGGGGGGAGCAAAGAGGCGGCTGGTGGCTCCCCGGGTGCCTCAGCTGGGAAAGGGGGGGCGCAAAGGAGGCCGAGGAGAGGGCCCCTCCCTCCTCCTCCTCCCCCTCCTGCACCCGGATAGGCAGGGGCACCCTTTGGCGGCTGGCCCCGGGCCCCTCCCAGCTACTCCACCGCACCCGAGGCCCCGCTCGGCTCCAGGAATTTTGACCCGGCCGCTGCCCGCTATCCTGTCCGGCGCCGTGGAGGTAAGCAACTGACTGAGTGGCCACCCTGCCGGTGCCTCTCTGGCGCTTCCGAGGGTGCATTCCAGAGGCCTGAGTCAGCGCCCAGCGCAGCCCGCTTTCCGCGCTGGTCTGCCCTTCGGTCTCCAGGCTGGGCCCTGCTGCACTCTGCTGCATGGCCACCCGGGCCTGCTGCTTGCTGCTACTCCTGTGCGCCTGCCTGCCTCACCTTGCCACTCGAGGGGGTGAGTCAGCCAGCCAGGCAGTGGGGAGCCGGAGAGTCGGGGCGCCTCAGTGCTTGACGGGGCGGGCGGGCCATGGCAGCCGCGGCAGGAAGGAGGGAGGGAGGCCGGCCAACTGGCCAGCCAGGGGGCTTGGCTTGGCTTTGCTGAGTGGCAGGGAGCAACGGTGCTGGAGCTCGAGGTCAGCAGAAGAGGCACACATACACGGCAGCAGGTGATGGAGGGAGGACGCGCGGGGCGTGGGCCCAGCGCCCCCATGATGGCCCTGTGCTCTAGGCGAAAGTCTAGTTTGCCTAGTGAGCGAGTGGGCCCTGGTTGGAAGTGAAGGGCTTTGCGCTGTCTCTTGCCTCAGTCTTCAGAGGGGGTACTTAACACTGTGGCTGCGGTCACACACACAAAATAATCCACTTTCAGTGCACTTTGCAACTGGATTTTTCCAGTTCACACAGTAAAAATCCAGTTGCAAAGTGCACTGAAAGTGGATTGAAAGTGGATTATTTAGTGTGTGTGACTTGCAGCCATAGGCTCAGAGTGACAGAGAGGCCAGGCCTGATCACCCTTTCCTTTCTGCTTCTCTGACGCTATCCCTTTGATGTGTAGATTGCTACTCTCAGGGTAAATTTCCTTCCTTCGGGCTTTGACACCTCTCCTGCACACACTTTGCCAGATCTCTCCATCTTGGCACCATGGATGCAGGACATGCTTTCCTGCATCCCTATCCATCTAGCTAGTTAGACTAGATTGGACACCTGTCTCAACTCTGTTCTGTCTCGATATGCAGTTCCCTATAATAAAGAACTCTTATTAGTTTGAAATGACAAAGGAGGCTCCGTGTAAATTTATTCTTAGCTGCACAGACACAAGCCAGAGAAGCTCTGCTGCGCTGTAAGCCTTGAGGACTCTGCTAACTTTAGGGGTGCACAAACCCCCATCAAGAAGGTCAGTCCCAGCACAGTCAGGCTCACTAGGAGGTGGGAGTTTCCAACTCCAGGTTGGGAAATTCCTGGAGAGTTGGGGAGGGACTTCAGCAGGGTCTGATGCCATCGAATCCGCCCTCCAAAGCAGTAATTTTCTCCGGTAGAACTGATCGCTGTAGTCTGGGGATCAGTTGTAGTTCTGGGAGATCTCCTGGCCCAACCTGGAGATTGGCAACCTCAGTACTGGAGTATGAAACATGGAGCCGAGGGCCAGTTCTCCCCCTAAGCAACCAAAGCAGATACTTGGGGTGGCACAATGAGGACATTGCTGATACACTGTCTGCAGGGGTCCAGCTCCCTCTCAATCACCAATGGCAAGAGATCAATCCAGCATCCCCTCCTGAGCCGGTGCACCACCCTCTATATAGGGGTGGGTGGCTGGTGCTGCAGCCGGTAGGCCCGAAAAAGGATGGTATACCTTGCTGATGATGACAGAATACCTTAACCCAGTCCTGCCTGGCTTTTACAAAGACTAGTGGAGGAGAGATATCAGCTGTGACTTGTAAGTAGAACCTCCATGTAAAAAGGCAGTATACCTCTGGACGCCGAATGCTTTGGACTCGAAATAGGCAGAGTTGGCCTCCCTCATTCCTTTCTAGTGAGATTCTACGTGACGGCTGCTGCTGGGGAGAGGATGGTGGTTTGATCCACCAAAGCCATTCGGAGGTTATTAAAATAATCCTGACAACCTGGGGCCATATTGGCAAAAGAATCTGCATGACTGTTCATGGAGACTTGTAAGAAGACACGAATCCCTTGAAGTACAGCAAATATTCTTTGGGAGTACACGGTGTCCAGTCCTGAATCACTACGGCTGTTTTTTCTTAGTTGGAAGAAACAGTACGCTATCATTTAAAACGAAGGTTTAACTTTGGATTCGTTTCGGTTTGTTTTGACAAAGCAGGACTTGTCTCGGCTCTCACTGCCAAAATGGAATTGTCACTTTCACTAACGTGGGTTTGCCAGAAGCACATTTCCTGATTCCCAGGAGGTTACCAAGCAAGCACTGAGCGGCATGAGGATTTCATCGTTCCAGGAATGTTCTTGCCAACACCACTTTGGCAACATGGAATTCATAAGCAAAGACAAAAAATATTGTCTTTCCATTTCTCTTTTGAATCATCTACTGACAGGAACAGTAGCTGTCTCCCAAAATATCAGTCTCAGAAAGAGTCAAAGTCTTCGATCCACTTGAATGGGGTTTATGTGTGTACAAATCGGTTTGTCTCCAAAATATCAGTCTCAGAAAGAGTCGAAGTCTTCGATCCACTTGAATGGGGTTTAAAGTAAAGGTAAAGGTTCCCTTGCTCAAAAGCCAGTCGAATCCGACTCTAGGGTTGCGGTGCTCATCTCCGTTTCAAAGCCAAAGAGCCAGCGCTGTCCGAAGACATTTCCGTGGTCATGTGGCCGGCATGACTAAACACCAAGGCGCACGGAACACTGTTACCTTCCCACCGAAGCGGTACCTATTTATCTACTTGCAATTTCTTGCTTTCGAACTGCTAGGTTGGCAGAAGCTGGAACTAGAGACGGGAGCTCACTCCGTCTTGCGGCACCCGGGTCTTGAACAGCTGAACTACTGACCTTCTACAGCCTGCAGTTCAGTGTCTTAACCACTTGAGCTACCGCAGCTCCTGAATGGGGTTTATGTGTGTACAAATCGGTGTGTGGGGGTCACATGAGACCAGCCCAAAGTTTTCTGCAGTTCCTTGCAAATATTTTTTTTAAATCCTAAAATGCCTATAATCTCAACAAGGTTGGGATGCCTGAACATTGAAGCTGATGGGCAATTGCAGGACAGGCAAAATGAAGTATGTATTTACTGAACAAATAGTTAAATTGTGGGATTCACTGCCAGTAGATGTAGTGATGGCCACAAACATGAATGGCTTTAAAAGGGAGTGAAACAGACTAATGGTCCATCAATGGCTACTAGCTGTGGGGACTAAAGGGGACTGCTATATTCAGCGGCAGCAAACCTCCAGATACCAGTGCTAGCAGGCAATACTGGGTAAGGCCCTGACCTCTATGCCCTGTTCACTTGCCCTCCAGGGTAACTGGTTGGCCACTGTATGAAACAGGATGCTGGACTAGATGCCGGCCTGATCTCACAGGGCTCTTCTTGTATTCATATGATCTGTTCTAACTAGCAGCTCCTCTCCAAGGTCCAAAGCAAAAGAGGGTCCTTTAAGCAGGGACTGCACAGATTGGGCCTATGACCTTCTACCTGCAAAGCATGGGGTCCTTTAAGCAGAGACTGCACAGATTGGACCTATGACCTTCTACCTGGAAAGCATGGGATCTACCAATGAAATCTGAAGGCACTTGAGCCATCCTTTAGAAGGCAAAGGGAGCTACCTTAGGTCAACAAACTACTAATCTTGCTCTGATGGACTTGCACCAGAGACTTCCTCCTTGTTCCCCTGAATTTTATCACCTCTCTTTCCCCCCACCCACTGTCCATGTTAGGGCAGGTCAAAGATGCTTTTCCTGAAGTCCCTAGAATTTTCGTTCCTGAAACCTCTCTAGTATTTAATTCCTCCACATCTCTCTTCCCTGCTTGAAAGGGGGATGGAATTTGACCAATGCATTGTTCTTGACCTATTAGCATTTGTATGCAGGTAGGCTGAGGTAAATCTGGAAAGCCACTGACTGAATTTCTCCTCCCTGCTTGTTCTCTGTCCAGAGGGGGGGGGATTTTTTAAAAAACTCTGAAGGTTTTGCTCATTTCAGACCTCCAAAGGGAAAATGCATACACCCAGCAATGCACTATCACTTCTTGGCACATGGGGAGTGATATCAGCGCATTGGGATGCTGCTGATATCCCCCCCCCAGTTTCCCGCCAATTTCCCCCTTCCGGCCTGGCCAGCAGAGTGGAGGCAGGGAAGTGCCTGCTGGCAATGGGAGATCCTCCTCCCCCAGCAAGGCTCCGGTAAGCCTGGTCAGCACCAGTGTTCCCTCTAAGATGACTTAGTGTGAGCTAGCTCACAGTTTTTTAGCCTCCAGCTCACACATTTTGGTCTCAGCTCAGGAAGGATGGCTCCAGAGCAAACTGATTTATGCAGTGGCGAAATCGCTCGCTCACAACTTTAATGCCAGTAGCTCACAAAGTAGAATTTTTGCTCACCAGACTCCACAGCTTAGAGGGAACATTGGTGACTCAGCACTGCCCTCTTCCCTGGCATGGATCCTGCTCCCGAGTCCTTTTGCAATGGTAGGGATCCTTTCCAGCTCTTCCACACATTCTGTATGTGATCCAATTTATGACACAGCTGATAAAAGGTTTTTTCTTCTTCTTTCCATGTTCTGATTATGAGATAGAAACAAATGATTGGATTTTTTTTAAAAAAAATCCTTTGTGACTCTTAATAGCAGAATATTTTATATTTAACATCAGACCCTTGAACATCCCGGAGCAGCTGTCAACATTTTGACAGCCTCCATCACACAGCGTTCAATATTCGATGGCATCTGACAGCTAACTTACCTTTGTGTTTAGTTAAATATGTACAAACTTCATTCATTTATTTAACCAGTTGGGAAACACTGGCTGCTATACCAAAACAGGATCCTGAATGCACCAAGGGTGGGGAAACAACCCCAAATTTCGCCATCCAAATGTTAATTTACACAGAGCTGAAACTATGTCTCGGTTACTGGTTTTTACATTGTTATATACATTTTCAGAGCACAGCCAGGGAATTAGAAACACCCCTGAAAGGCCTGAATGGACAGACTCTAGAGAAAACAGACCAAGGGATTCGTTAACCCAACCAACGTTTTGAGTTTAAAATTGTTCCAGTGTATATAGGAACTCAGGAACATGCCAGGAATGTTTCTGTGCTTTCTGGTTCAGGCTAAAGAAAGGGGAACCGGAAGAAACGGCTGGCTTCCAACAGAGAAGCAGCCAGCCACGCTCTGTGCCAGAGGGTGATGCCCGTTTCTCCCTCGCATCTGTTTCCTTGGCAGCGGAGAAAGCACGAGGAGAAGATTTGGTCACTATGGCAACTATGACATCATTGCCTTTGAGGCTGAAAGGAGCGGTCACCTCAAGTGTGACACTCCCCCCCCCAAAAAAACTCTGTGTTCGGAACAAATGTTGATGCAGTAGTCTTGCAGCATTCAGATCAGGCTTACTGCCTAGTACATTGCTGCACATAGTTTCTTAGACCTCTTTGTGAAGGATGTAGGCCAGTTTGGTGTAGTGGTTAAGTGCGCAGACTCTAATCTGGGAGAACTGGGTTTGATTTCCCACTCTTCCACATGCAGCTGGTGGTGTAACTTTGGGTCAGTCATAAGTTCTTTCAGAGCTGTTCTCTCAAGGACAGTTCTCGAAAGAGCTCTCTCAGCCCCACCTACTTCACAGGGTGTCTGTTGTGGGGAGGGGAAGGGAAAGGAGATTGTAAACCGCTCTGAGACAGGGTTGCCAGGTCCCCCAGGGGGGCAGGGATTTGCCCGCTATAGGGCCCCCTGATCCGCCAGCCCAGATCCAGCCAGTGGGGGGAACCCTGCCCCCAAAGTACCGGGATCATGGCGATGTGCCAATGCGATGACATCACCCGAAAGTGACGTTATCATGCCGGGAACATCGCCGGGGAGATGCTCTAGCAATCAACCTAAAAACTCTATGGTACCATAGTGTTTTTAGGCCGATCGCTAGAGTGTCCCCTGACGATGCATGATGATGTCACTTTCGGGTGACGTCATTGCTGTGTGCACGCTTTGTGCATGCACCAGAAGACCCTGACCAGTGGCCTGGACCCCTCCGCTAGCAGCCAGGTAGGACTTGGCAACCCTACTCTGAGACTCTGAGTGAAGGGCGGGGTATAAATCCAGTCTCCACCTTTTCTTCCTTCTTCTTCTTTCCACAGGGGCTGTGTTCAAGAGTCAGTACAAATGCTAATCTACCATTTTATGGAGAGGAAGCTCTTCCCCTCAGAGCTTCTTCCTCAGGCCTGGTCTATCCTTTGGGCCTAGAGGCCATCATTCTCAATCATTCTTTGAGAGCCAGTTTGGTGTAGTGGTTAAGTGCGCGGACTCTAATCTGAAAGAACCGGGTTTGATTTCCCCACTCCTCCACTTGCACCTGGCTGGATAACCTTCGGCAAGCCATAGTTCTGGCACAGCTGTTCTTGAAAAAAGAGCAGTTTCCGTCAGAGCTCTCTCAGCCTCACCTACCTCACAGGGTGTCTGTTGTGGGGAGGAGAAGGGAAAGGAGTTTGTAAGCCGCTCTGCGACACCTTTGGGTAGTGAAGGGCAGGGTATAAATCCAATCTTTTCTTTTTTTCCATATTCAGACCATTTTTGACAAGGGGGACTTTTGAAACACGTGATGTTTTCACCACGTGCACTCTGAAGGTTCTATGCTCTCAAGGGGTCTGTAGCCAGTACATTTCTGAACACTTGAAAATCCACATTTCTTTTGAAAAATCTGGCATCCCAACGTTGCCTTTCTTCTTTGTTTTACCTTCATTTGAAAGCACTTAATGTTACCCTTCGGCAATTAAGGGAAATTTTCAAAGGGCTTTGCTTACTAGAGCGAAGCAAAGCATTTTGTTGACTGGTCCTTTGATAAACTGATTAAAATTAGCCTCACTAAATCTCAAACAAACTAAAGCAGAGCTCCAGTTTACTCAGGGGGGTAGCCGTGTCGGTCCGAAGCAGCAGAACAAAGTTCGAGTCCAGTGGCACCTTTAGGATTGCCAAATCCGTCTTCGCCGGGAGTGGGGGGCTCCCGACCAGTGTCGGGGGTGTGTGCGTGCGCGCCGCGTGCACGTCACCCGGAAGTGATGTAGGCACGCTGGGGGCGGGGCCACAGTCATACAAGGGAAAACCATAGAGTTTTCCCTTGTATGGCCGTGGCCCCGCCCCCAGCGTGCCCGGCGTGCCCACGTCACTTGCTAGTGACGCGCACGCCGGGGGCAGGGTTCCCCCGGGGCCCGATTCCGCCGCGTCGGAAATCGGCCCTTCAAAGCGGGGGATTCCCCGCCCCCCGCCCACATTTGGCAGCCCTAGGCACCTTTAAGACCAACAAAGTTTTATTCAAGGTATGGGCTTTTGCGTGCACATGAAAGCTTAAACCTTGAATAAAACTTTGTTGGTCTTAAAGGTGCCACTGGACTCAAACTTTGTCCGCCCGTTTACTCTAAGTGAAGATAGACCTGAACTGCTTGGAGCTCCTGGGTCAAAGGCCAAAAGTGGGTCTTGGAAGACGATACATGTTTTGCAAGTTAAAAGTCCCAGTTTCAATGCTACTGATCCCTACTTGTATCATTAAGACTATCATACACTGAAATATGAAGAAAATTACCTAGTTGGCAGAATTCATTGGTTATTCCTCTATAACAATATAAATAGCATAATGATGATGATGTCCTGTCAAGTTGCAACCAATTTATGGTGACCTCTCATGGAGTTTTCAAGGCAAGAGGTGTACAGAGGTGGTTTGCCATTGCCTTCCTCCCTGTCGCACCCTGGTCTTCCTCGGTGGTCTTCCATCCAAGTATTAACCATGGACAACTCTGCTTAACTTCTGAGCACTGACTAGCTCAGGCTAGTTAGGGCTATACAGGCTGCTACATAAATATGTTTTCATAAAAAAGTGTTTTATTTCATTATCCAGAAGGTTGCATTCAATGCAGTCTTTGACCTCTTCAGATTAGTCTCTTGGACTAGGATCTGGGACACCGAAATCTTGAATCACCCCTCTGCCAGGGAAGCTCGCTGGGTGACCTTGGGCCGGTCACTCTCTCTCAGCCTAACCTACCTCACAGGGTTAGAATCATAGAGTTGGAAGGGGCCATACAGACCATCTAGTCCAACCCCCTGCCCAATGCAGGATAAAATGAGGATAAAACTGCGAAGAAAATTATGTAGGCCACTTCTGG
The DNA here is from genome assembly GCF_001447785.1 of Gekko japonicus. Lineage (NCBI taxonomy): Eukaryota > Metazoa > Chordata > Lepidosauria > Squamata > Gekkonidae > Gekko > Gekko japonicus. The sequence goes on from NW_015162478.1 coordinate 780,367, forward strand.
ATCCACACTCGGGATCATATGTAGAAATGAACTGCTTTGCTGAAGTAATAAGATTAAAAATTTCCTAGCGTTTCAGTTGCAAACTTACAAACTTTCTCTGAAAGAACAATTTGGAGCAAGCGTTTTGTAGTACTTCAGCATTGTTCCTGGAATATACCATTTGAGACTGGATGAATGAATATTTGAATACTCCACTGTGGGGGGAAAAATTAATCTTCTACCTAGACAGTTGGATGTCCAAAATGATCCTATGTTTCTCTTAGACAAACTAGATTTTTATGTGCAGCACCTAAAAAGAAAAAATATATAGGCGAGCCAGATTCAAACTGGGAGGAGCGGCAGCAAAAACTACAAAAGCAGCTGCAATTTGCATGGAACAAAGCCAAAATATATTTCTGCGGAAAATACTCAAGCAAACATGCTTGAAGAAATCCAAATAAATATTCTCCTAGTTTTAATTCTTCTCCCCCAAATATTACCAATTATGGCTACTGTAGCAGTTAATAATGTTATAAAATTAACAAGAAATCGATCCATTTACTGTGAAATTCCTTTCTTGGTGGCCCTAGGGTGGGGCAGTCACTGTTTATAACATGAAGAGGCTTCCGGTCCGGCTTCCGCGAATGGCGGACGCATCCTCGGGGTGCTCCTGAGGGCGTCTCGCCCGCCCGCGGCCGAGGGGGGGGATCCGCGCAAGCGGAGACCCGGACGAGCCCCAAGAAGGGGCTCCGACTCAGGGCGCGCGAGGGGAAAAGCCTCTTTCTCGACCGGAAGGTCGGAAATTGAGGCTCCCCTCATGCCCTAATGAACCTCGCCGCGTTCGCGGCCCCGCACGGGGCTTAGCAGAGCCGCCAGACACCGCCTGAGTGATGAAGTGAAAAACCGATGAACCGAAAAGGAGCGGCTGAAACTGTGAGTTGTCAATCGGTATAACGAAAAGAAGCTAAGCATGTTCCCCCCCCCCAAGCGAAAGAGGAGATGCTCCGGTACTCCCGTTTAAAAGAAATTTTAAAGGAGAAAAGGGGGGGGGAGACTGAAAGCCGAGGAAGGTGGTGTCACCGGGCGATTGATTTGCTGAAAGAAAATGATGCTCATATATCTTCTAAGTGCACCCTGTGAACTTTGATCAATGTAAACAAAATGAAAAAGATGTCGGAGCTGGAATAAAAACTGCGCAACAAGAAGGGCGGATCTTCCGGTTTGAGTGACTGTCTCTTGTGGGCTTGTTCCTGAAAAGCGAAAGCAGCGATGAAAAAGGAAAATGCCCTTGAAGCGGAGATGTGGTTAAATGACCTTGCTATGAGAACGACAGCGTTTATTTTAAAGTCGAATGACAAAAAAAGGAGAAAAAATCGTTCTGGAAGCTTGGGACTTTATCGGCAAGGCGGATCGGAAGTTGCAAAGTGACAAATGCATGCTGTGACCTGAAAGCGATGACCCGGAAAAGAAGCGGTGAAACGGAGAGGAGCGCGTAGAGGAGGACCTCCCCTGTCGTTTTGGAGAAGAAATCAGCCCGAAGATGGAAGAACTAATTCGCAGGGTGTCGGAAAAGCTTTTTATTAACAGTTTAACAGTGGGACACTACTAATTCCTTTTAACATTCCTTTTTTTTTTCTTGTAACTGAGACGATGAAAGACGATTGACCACCACATTGAAGCCAAAGAAGAATTTTTTTTTACTAATATTAACAGACTAACAAACTAATGGAAACATCACTCGACCTTTTCTTTACCCCGCTATAAACCCACCCCCCTTTCTAATATAAAAAGCAATAAAGTTCTCTTCTTTTTAGGAGAGTTTATAAACGGAAAAAAAACTGTTTATAACATGAAGTTCCTCCCTGGAGGACTCCTAGTGGGAGGGGCTTCTCCCTCAATCTCCCAGACTGGTCCAGAAGCCACACGACTCCCCATAAGTCCAACACACCTACTACACTAAGAGAGCAGGAGGAAACAAGCCAGGGGCTGTGCACTGAGATTATCTTCCTGGAATTCTGACTGTAGGGAGGGAATGACTGTCACACCCTAGGACCACTGAGAAGAAGGGAACTTCACAGGAAGTGAACAAATTTCCCATCATCTGGTGGTCCAGCGGAGGCGGTCACAACCAATGGGATGTACAAAAGCAATGTACCCGAGGGCGGGCCAAACTAAATCTAACCTGCCAGAGCTTCTTAAAGAATTTTCTTCCTGAAGCACACATCAGCAGATGCCTCCTTGGCAGTGCAGTAGTACCGAGTGAAAGTATGCACAGGGTTCCACACAGCTGCTTGACAGACCTCCTCTAAAGAAGGAAAAGCCCTGTATGCAGTGGAGGTGCCTGTTCTCTTAAGGGAATGAACCATAACCCCCACCGGGGGTCTCAACCGCCTAATCTTACAGGCCAGAGCAATACAACCCCTCATGCACCTTCCCAGGATGGACACCAAAACCTCATGCCCTTAGTTCTAATAATATAAAAACTCAGGGCCCTCTTGATGTCCAAGCAATGATACTCCCTTTTCCTGTGGGTGTCTGGGATCAGAACCTTGAAGGGATCAACAGACTTCTCCCCACACCAGGAATGGAAGACTTGCCAGGTGTTATTCTTTATTGGTGAACCTTCTTCTCGAAGCCGCCAGGGGCTCAAAGATTTGGACGGAATAGCCTACCGCCCTAAACTGCCGCAGCTCAGCCTCTGGACTGTCAGTTTCAGAAGATCCAGCTGAGGATGAAGAATGGGACACTTAGAGAGTACCTACAAAAAGCTTTACAATCTCAACTTCCCCCGGGAGGAGCTTCTTCCCCACTGGTTATGACTACCCCGCCCTGGACCACCAAAGAATAGTGATTTTACATATCCACTTGCCTTAAGATTAATCAACAAGAGTAGTGTATAGAAATATTGATTTCTAAAAGCCCCTGCCTTCCCCTGGAATGTTTTGTTGATGCCCTGCTGTGCTGTATTTCCTGTTGAAGCCCATTGCCATACCATAAACCCACATTCTTCACACTTCCATGCTGGAAGAGACCAGATGGCCCTGCCAAACAAGCAGGCAGTCACGAACAGAATGAAGTTTGGGGGGTCATGTGACTGCGGGCGTGGTTTTCCAGACTTCCAACCTATCTCCTCAAAGCTCCCATGGCAACTAACCATTGACCACATCCCCTGTCTACTCGTGATTGGCTGCATGGCCACGGCTAGTCATGATTAGATTGGGCTATAATTGTCTGATCCCTTGGAGGGAGCTCTCTCTGTTCCGGTTCTGTTCCTGCTTGTGAGCTCTCTGATGGGACACTTGAAATGCTGTCCTGCCATGTGGTCCCTTGGAGAACAAAGGATCCCTTTGTGCCTTAGAGCACATGAAGGCAAGGAGGGGATATTCCTCCTCAAATCCCCTTGGGGATACCTGGACTATAACAATGGACAATCTTGGACTATGGATTCCTGAAGTTGGTAATTATACATATCTCTTACTGTGAAGTAAGGCAAAAACTTGCCTAGACTTTGTTATTTTGAAATCCTTCTAGTCTGTGCTAAATTCTCTACTGAATAAACGTATCCTGGTTTATAACTTCTGTACTAGCAGTAAAGCCCGTTGTGGAAATAAATACAACGGGATCTAGAAAGAGGCTCTGGGGGAGTGCTCTGGCTTTGGGCAAACAGTGTCATTTTGCTGTGGTGACCTCAGCAGGGTATAATGACAGAGTCCACTGTTTTCTCCAGAGGAACTGATCTCTGCTCCCTGAAGAGCAGTTGTAATTTTGAGTGATCTGTAGCCCTCACCTGGAGATTGGCAACAATTGTTACCCAGGATGAAATGGCTGGTTTGGAGGGTGGAGTCTATGGCATTCTACCTGTCTGAGGTCCCACCCCTCCGCAAACCCCACCCTCTCCAGGCTCCACCCCTCAAATCCCCAGGAATTTGCCAGCCTGGAGTTGGCAACCCCATCTCCTTCCCAGCTAACCATCAACCTACCATTATCTGCCCCTTTGACTTCAGCTGACTTCCGCCCTCCCTTCTGCAGAGCAATTGTAATTTTGAGTGGTCTCCAGCCCTCACCTGGAGATTGGCAACAATGGTTCCCCATGAGGGACTGAGTGGTTTGGAGGGTGGAGTCTATGGCATTGTACCTGTCTGAGGTCCCACCCCTCCTCAAACCTCACCCTCTTCAGGCTCCATCCCTCAAATCTCCAGGAATTTCCCATCGGGAGTTGGCAACCCTATCAGGATTGGCCCCAATATGTTTTCTCCCAAAGGCCAAAGTAGGCCTCCAAAGCAGCCATTTTCTCCAGGGGAAACTGATCTCTGTCATCTGGTGTCTTTTGAGTGGCAGTGTCTTTTGAGTGGCAGTTTTTCCGGCCTAACACTAAAGGGGCCAAATTTAGAATGTTCATATAGAATGTTCTTACTCAATTATATATAAGGAGAGATTGTTGTAGCTGAATTCCAAGTCTTTTTCCTGTGCCTACCTGGTCACACGCTACCCTTGAGCATTAAGTGTACATCTCTGAGGAGGTGCTAGTGTGTACAACCCAGATGCCAACTGAGATTTTGTGGATCTCTAATCTCAGGCTGGCGAGGGATTAAGTAGAGATCCTGGTGGCTATTGTTTTGAAATCCAGAGAGGGTAGCATACTTCTCTGGGTTGTTGTTAAATGTATGAAAAAGTGTAGGCTTCTTCCCTCATTCCTGGACAGGGGTGGGGGCAGGATCCTATACAAGTAGTACTCAGCACTGAATTTCAAATATGAAACATACGAAGCTCACAGATAAATCTTTGCCAACTGTCGACTTTGTGCCAAAATTTCCTTCATGACTCTAACACTGACCTACTTGCACACTGGGTTCTTCCAGATCGTGGCCTCCACGTGTACCTATTTTGGCCATCCACGTATTATGTTCACAAATAACAAAGTTGTATGCACAGAAGTACATTAAAACAAAATTTCAGAAGTTAGTTAGAAGAAATAAGCCACCCTGTAAACAGGTTCTCACTGGAGTATTGCCATCCCTTGTGGATAAACCCATGATCAAGGCAAACACATCGTTTTAATTGTGTTATTGATGATCACAAATCTTAAATACCCGTTTGATAAACACCTTAGCTGTTCCACAGCAAACATCCCATTAACCCTGCAAGACCACAACATTTCATCCCATTCTCCAAACATTGTTAACTATTGCATGACCAAAAACAAACTTCTGGGGACAACTGTAACAGCTAGCACAATGTAGTGGCAAACTAGGATCTGAGAAATCCGGGTTTGAATCCCCACTCTACCATGGAAACTCACTGGGTGACCTTGGGTCAGTCACACACTCTTAGCATAACCTATGCCAAAGGGATGTTGCAAGGATAAAATGGTGTAAGCTGCTTTGGGGAGAAAATCGGGGTATAAATATTTAAGGTTACAGTCTTAAGAACACATTCTTGGGAGTAAGCACCACTGAATAAAGTGGGGCTTACTTCAGAGTAGACCAATTTAACCTTGCTCACTAATTGAAATGAATAAATGAAAGGGCAAGGCTATTCTGCTAAGGGCTGGTTAGTTTTCGACACTGCCAGTTAGATTCTAATGAATAAGAGAGGAAGCCGCCATATTGAACTCCCTTGATCTGAGGGAGAAGAAGAGTTGGATTTACATCCCACCCTGCACTCAGAGTAGCTTGCAATCTCCTTCCCTTCCTCTCCCCACTACAGACACCCTGTGAGGTAGGTGGGGCTGAGAGAGCTCTGAGAGAACTGCTCTTGAGAGAACAGCTCTGAGAGAACTCTGACTGACCCAAGGTCACCCAGCTGGCTGCATGTGGAGGACTGGGGAATCAAACCCGGTTCTCCAGATTAGAGTCTGCTGCTCTTAACCACTACACCAACTGGCTCTGAGGGAGAAGCGTAAGGTTTCCACAGATTTTGAAGACACAGGGGTTAAAACATTTTACAGGTTTTAAAAAAATATATATGCAATGTTTACTTTCTTATGAATCCTAAACTTCTTTTACTGATTTAACATAAAACACGTAATTTAGATCTTAGTTAACATATAAAATTGTATTATTTGGCATATTAATGGGATTTAAAATTATAAACATCCTTGATTTCTATAAGAAAAATTGCAGGTATACCTGATACTTGAGAAAGAGTTGCAAACTGCTACACCCTACGCTACCCTAGCACGTCTCTTTAATTTTTGCCATCTGAAGCAGGGAAAAAAAATTGAAGGTAGACGGCCGATTCTGTAGTAAACAAAAGAAAGTGTACAATTTGGGCAGAAATGGTCATACACTCACAACAGAGGACTATCAACATATTTGGACATTTTTATAACACTGAACTCTCTTAATAGTGTCCAGATGGTCAGCTGCATTGGTCTGAAGGCACACAAAAGCTCATGCCTCGAATAAACCTTTGTTGGTCTTAAAGGTGCCGCTGGACTCTAAATTTGTTCTCTGTGTGTTATCATTCAACATATTATAGCATATTAACTGTTGCCAAAATTATTTACATTTAAACCCAATAAATTCTTGAGAATATTTTATACTTCTACCGTCTACACAGGAATTATCATTATGTAATGCTGTAGATTGTTTTACATAAAATTCTTCATGCTACACATTTGGAGTGAAACATCTTTCATTTCACTTATTGCAAAAAGAAAAAAAAATCATTTTTTTTTTAAATGTTCCCTAAACTTCCCAATATTTCACCTGGAAAAACTGGAAAAAGTCCATGGCCTTTTTCATGTAATGTGTTCAGTGTGAAAAACCTTGCCTTATGAAGCATTTCACTCATTCTAAAAAGAGAAAATATTTCATAGGAATTATTTTCTGTATTCCCTAAAACTTCCCATTGGAAAAACTGGGGGAGGGGAAAGTCCTTGAAAGAACTCACCTGCTTTCCCCCTGAACCTTTCTGTTTTGGGGCTCCACATCTCTGAATCTGAGGTAATAAGGCGGGGTATATTTTAAACAAATAAATGAATAATTCCAAAACTGAAGCACACTTAATGAACTCAGCCTACTCATTCTCTCTCAGCGTAGCCTAAATTACAGCTGTTTTGAGGAAAAAATGGAGGAGAAAAGAATCACATATGCCACCCTGAGTGGGTTAAATGTGTAATAAATAAAACTGGGACCTAAAGTCCATATTTGGCTTAAGAAATGTGGCAGGAACATGTGCTGAAAGCTAGGCCTGGCCTTGCTTTCACAGACCTAAATATGGCTCCCAAATGATCTCTCTTCTGCACAGTTCACAGACAGACCCACACCACTTCAGAATGCGCTTGAAGACTTCAAGACTTTCCAACTCCCTAACAGCACAAAAGCACTTGAAGCCAAAGAAAACACAATGCACGCCACTAAAAGATATTCACTTACAGTTTATTTTTTTTCTCGCCTGAAATTATTTCACATCTCTTTGTACACAGCTACAGAACAGTAGTAGTAAACCATCGGTAAAAGCAACAGTGCTAAGGATAAAATGTTGGCATTAGTTTCTCTTCTTTTTCTTTTCTCTTTTTTTTTCCTTTTTCTTTTCTTCCCTCACTGAGTTTTATCATACAGCTTGGGATGTAAGGCAGAAAAGCAAATGAACAACAACAAAATAATAATAATCTGGCACGCTTTATGAATTAAGACTTAAACCAATTATGTTTTTTTTTTCTTTTGGAAAAAAACAGAAGGGAATCAAGAGACAAAGGATACCAATGTGTGAACAAGCTACCTAGTGACACTTTTTTGTTTTTAAAAAAAGTCAACCAGCAAAAGCTTCGCTTCCCATTGTATACGATTAAATATATATATTTATATATATATTTATATATATGTATAAAAATTACTTTGCTTGGATGTTAAATCTTTGAGGTGTCAAAGATCTGGATAAAACATCTGCTAAACTCAAAGAAAACACAAAACAAAACCTTTATTTTGATTTTTTCTGTTTTTAAAAAAGCCGCTGTGTTCAAAGAATGCTTACTGTGAGAGAGAATAAAACCCAAAGGCATATTTATTAAAAGAAACCAACATAAAAAAGTTTCATAATTTTGCTGAGCAACGGTAGAAGAGGATCAGGAAATGGTCAGTGACCCATACTTTCTGGTTGAGTTAAGCGAGACTGATCTGTAAAGAAGTCGTGATTCGGTCTTCTTAAATGAACATGCCAAATTTACCTGAACATGAGGAAAGGAGAGAACTTGCACAACGCACCAAATTTGCTTTTGAAATATTGGACGTAAACAGAAGGTTTCCCATCCAGGGAAATCTAACACATCAGATTGATAACTCAAATTAAGATCCACAGAAAAATTAAGATTTTCATTTAATTTTTTTTTAAAAAAACTAACCCTGAGGTGGTTTCCTCTCCACCCCTAATTACCTAACCCCCCAGAAGGTTGAGAGTGATTGGAAGTGTACATCTTGGGTAATTTAGAACCTATATCCAACTTGCCCACTCCTTTTTTCATTGTCTAGACAGATATATACTTATTTATATGCCTATTTCCCGCTCCCCTTTGAGGCCTCTGTAAATCAGAAATGCAGCAGGGACAGAGACACTGTGAAATACAGTTTTGCATTATTAAAAAGAAATTATTTAAGGAGGGCTTTCTGCCTTTTTTTTGGAAACAAACAAACACAAACAATAAGACGGCAAACTACTTTTATACAGTACTATATGCAAAACAAACTGGAGGGGGAAAAAAGATAAGAGAATTAACAATTCATAAATAAAAGACAGGTCCCAGACCTGTTAGTTGTGAACCATTTTTTTTAAATAGGTGCATTATGTAAATCTTATGTACAACAAAATTACTTTGCATAATGATTGCAAGGGACAGAACAAGAGGTGCAGATCATAACACAGTTCTGTTTCTTCTCCTGATTTCTCTTACCCCCCCACCCACCTCCCGCACTTTCTTAAGAGCTGGAAAGATGGAAAAGCACCTACAGGGTGAGGTCCATCCACGAAAACTAAGAAAAACTGGTGTACATTGTCATTTTTTTTCCAGATGGCATTTAAAAAAAAACACAAAACACAAAAGGCAAATGAAAATCCGCACAGAGTACTTGTCCCCACTCCCCTCTAATCTTCTCTTGCAGCTACAGGGTCTTTTCTTTTCTGTCCCCCCCCCCAATTAAAATTATGTTGAATTTCATAGTACGAAGCTGGAAAAAAATTAGAGACAGGATCTGGCCATGGCTCAGCCCCCCCCCCCACGCAAAAGCCACTTTGCTACCTCACAAACACAGCTCCTAAAATCGAAGTCCTCGGAACTCATTGCTCTCTACAGGTAGAAGCTGAAAGTTTTATTTCTCTGCTTTTTTGTTTCAAAAATCTCTCCTCCCCCCCTCCATGTTGAAAACTGGAGATACAGCAAGAAGGAGATTTCACCATGCTTCTGTATAACGCACGTCCACTTCCTTCAGATTGGGCAATTTAGCCTGAGGGAAAAGAGAAAGAGACACCTGTTTTTAGATACCCACAAAAACACTGTAAACTGGTGCATAAGTGTATGAAGCAATCCTAAGCAGGTCTACTCAGAAGTAAGTCCCATGTTATTCAACAGGGCTTACTCCTTTGGATTGCAGCCTCAGGAAGTTAACTCCAACACTAGGCAACAGGCCTGATATTTACAAAAGATGATGCCTAGGGTTAGGATCCAGGCTGCTTTTTCACTCAATCTCACCTAACCATCCTCCTTACTACAGATCCCATGTTAAACGCAGCACAGACATTTTTGGTGGTGGAACTCTTTTTCCCTTTTTTTTTTTTTTGCCAGCACAGACGCTGGATTCATCCAACCCAGGTGGCGGCTACAAGCATGGATGGCTTCAAGAGGGAATTAGATAAACATATGGAGTAGAGGTCTATCAGTGGCTATTAGCCACAAGGTATAGATAGGTGGTGCCAGCTGGTTAGTTACAGGTTTGTGGCACTTCTTCCTCCCACAGCCAGAGGGCTGGAGAAAAATCTGGCTTATGCTACTTACTGCGGCTGACATTTTGGAAGTGGCAGAATTTGCATCATGTTGGTTATTTCGTTATAGGAACTGAAACAGGTGTGAGTTACCTCACATAGGCACTGCTTGCTACTTATAATTTCTTAAGGCTACATTTAGGAATCTTATAGTCATCTTCAAGCAGCAGCAGTAATTGCTCTTTCCCGTCTCCACGTCTTCTAAGTAGGTATGATTTGACTAGAAAAAGTTGAATAGCCATATCGGTCCTTGCAGAATCCAAAAAGAACAATATTTGTGTCACACTTTTGAGTGGAGCCACCAAGTCAGCACGAAACATGGCGCAACCTTTGGTGCTCACCGGAGTTCTTCACCAGCCTGGATGCCACGAAATCTGAAAAAGTACGAATCCTCGGGCCATGATCTTGATGTCTGATCATGCAGGCATTCTTTGGGGAGTGACTAAGGCAATTAGCTCCTTCCTTCCGCTGCTGAGGTGTAGAGTTAGTTACAGAATGGTCTCTGGGAGGCTGCATGCTCGACTGGGTCATGTATCATGTGGCCACTGATTGGCAGAGGAACAACATGGCTGCTCTGGCATTTGCAACTTCAAGAGCAGAATTAAGCCGTTGCCCACAAAGCTTGGCTTACAAGGCAGCAAGGGGATATTTACAAACCCTACTTTTTAGGACAGCCCCCATGTAACTTTTTTTAAAAAAAAAAAAAAAGAAAGAAGAAGAAGAAGAGAAGAAGAGATTGGATTTATACCCCGCCCGTCACTACCCAAAGGTGTCTCAGAGCGGCTTACAAACTCCTTTCCCTTCCCCTCCCCACAACAGACACCCTGTGAGGTAGGTTGGGCTGAGAGAACTCTTGACAGAAACTGCTCTTTTTCAAGAACAGCTGTGCCAGAGTTATGGCTTGCCCAAGGTCATCCAGCCAGGTGCAAGTGGAGGAGTGGGGAATCAAACCCAGTTCTCCCAGATTAGAGTCCGCGCACTTAACCACTACACCAAACAGGTAACAAATAGGACTTTGATCAGCTCAGGAGCTGGGACTTGCAGATTTTAGGACAAGTCCCCCATACTTTGAACATTGGCTTGGGCTGCCAAACATGCAACATGGCTGCCCTAGGCAGACAGAATGTTTTCCACATGACCTTTCCTCCCCAGTATGCCTCCTGCAGCTGTGGAAACTGGACGTACCTTGAGATCCTCATAAGTGTCAGCTGAAAGTTTGGTGCTGTTCATATTTAAGCTGCACAGGCTCTTCATAGCTAAGAAAGAATCAAATATTACACTGTTACAGACAGATGCCTACATACAGACCAATGTCTTAACCCTGACTCAAGGCAGATCTATTGCGGCCGCTGGTTTAAAAGCCAGCTTAATTTTTTTTTTAAAAAAACCTAACTGATCTGGTCTTGGGAAGTCATTCACTACCAAGATGTTCTCTGTAACCAGTGTTCCCTCTAAGCTGAGTTAGTGTGAGCAAGCTCACAGTTTTCTACCCTCCAGCTCACACATTTTTGTCTTAGCTCAGGAAGGATGGCTCCAGAGCAAACTAATTTATGCAGTAGCCAAATCACCTGCTCACAACTTTAATGCCAGTAGCTCACAAAGTAGAACTTTTGCTCACAGGACTCCACAGCTTAGAGGGAGCATTGTCTGTAACCATGAAACTTTCCTAAATGCAATCTTGAGATTCTGAGATCATGCAAAAAACAAAAGTTTGCATTAGAAATCTGTTGCGCAGTGTGAGAACTCAGCCCTTGCCCACTGCCTTTTCTTTCTCTTTAACCAGTTTTGATAGGGAAGGAAGGTGGCGCGGTATAGCCTGATCTTAATCGGCTCTCAGAAGCTAAGCAGCTTGGGTACCTGGATGTGAGACCACCAAGGAAGACTCTGCAGAGGAAGGCAGTGGCAAACCCCCTCTGCTTCTCACTTGCCTTGAAAGCCCTAGCTGGGGTCAACCATAAATCTGGTTGCGACTTGATGGCACTTAACGTACATACCAATTTTAATCTATGGGAGGCCCCACAGGGACCATGTATCTGAGCCACCAGATTCGGGCCCCAGTAAGTATGTGTTTGATATTGAGGATCTGAAACCTTCCCAAACACTCAAGTGTTAGAAGAGAAGACATTGGATTTATAACCTGCCCTTCACTACCTGAAGGTGTCTCAGAGCGGCTTACAAACTCCTTTCCCTTCCCCTCCCCACAACAGACACCCTGTGAGGTAGGTGGGGCTGAGAGAGCTCTGGACAGAAACTGATCTTTTTCAAGAACAGCTCTTATCAGAACTACGGTTTGCCTAAGGTCATCCAGCCAGGTGCAAGTGGAGGAGTGGGGAATCAAACCCGGTTCTCCCAGATTAGAGTCTGCGCACTTAACCACTACATCAAACTGGCTCTACACAAATGCTGTCCTGCTGCCTACACTTTGCAAATGAGGAGGAGGAGGAGACTGGATTTATACCCCGCCCTTCACTACCCAAGGGAGTCTCAGAGCGGCTTACAAACTCCTTTCCCTTCCCCTCCCCACAACAGACACCCTGTGAGGTAGGTGGGGCTGAGAGAGCTCTGACAGAAACTGCTCTTTTTCAAGAACAGCTCTGCCAGAACTATGGCTTGCCCAAGGTCATCCAGCAGGTGCAAGTGGAGGAGTGGGGAATCAAACCCAGTTCTCCCAGATTAGAGTCTGTGCATTTAACCACTACACCAAATGAGTATTAGTGCAGTGGTTGTGAGAGACTTCTATCTAATTAACAGCACAATCCTACACAGAGGTTACATCCTTCTAAGTCAACAAAAGTCACTGGGTCTTCAAAAGCTGTAATTCTGCTCAAGACGGCTCTCTAAGAGGGTGCTGATCTAAGCTCCCAAACCTCTCCACCGTTGTTTCTTTGTAAACACTCTTTTTGCTTTGCAACCTTTAGGGCGCATTATGAAATCAGAAAATTAACAGCAAGTCTGGACCCTTTCAGAAGACCAACTGCTGCTTTCAGCAGTTGTGACCCCCCCCCCATGCTATAGTTTCATTTTAACACATGCAGCAAACACACGGTGGATTCATTGATCCATAACCCGCTCAGGGACCCTGAGAGCAGCTCTGCCCACAAAACTACACACAGCCCGAGACCTGGGTCCGGAAGTCTTTGTTCTAAAAATCAGAAGGATCCAACTTTCAAACCAAGCCATAAAATCTCTGCAATGCCTCATGACCCCGACGGGGAACGTGGCAGCCCCCACTTGAGGAATCTGGTACAAGAGCCAGATGATTCTGAGCTCTTGAATGGTTAAGGGAGGCATTGATGCAGTTGTGATCATAGCGTCTGTAGTGCAGTTGTAATCACAGCATTTTCTCTGGACCAGTTCATTTGGAATACCAGCCCTCGGAGTGGATTCATCTCCACAGCTCGCCCTCAACATGCATCGAAATGGCTCGTAATCACCTGCAAGTGCAGCTCTGCTGAGGAGAATGGCTGATTGTGCTCCCTTTCCCTCCTCAATCCAGCCCCCTGACCCACAACACCCGTTCCTCCACAGGGGTCCCATAACCCCAGGAATTATCTGTTGGGGGGGGAGAGAACTGTGGGGAGGGAGAGGAACACAGAAAAACTCGGTGCATACAGATGTTTGGGTACAAGTCTCTGAGCGAGATTCAAGTCTAGAGGCTTTTGAGAGTCAACTGTGCCTTCATCTCGGAAGCTTAAGCCCCAGAAATCTTGTCGGTCTCTAAGGTGCTATGGGAACCCGAATCTTGCTCTCCTGCTGCAGACCAGCATGGCTGCCCACCGGAAAGCCTCTGAGCCCCATCCCTGGTAAACTCATTTGCTCCCCACGACCCCCATCCCTGGCCCCGCATCAGACCCCTTATCTATTCACTTACAGCTCAGTGCCAACAATCCAGCGTCCGTTACAGGGGTTTCACACAAATTGAGCACCTGCAGCATAGTGAGGTGTTCAGAGAGAAGCCGCAAACCCGCATCTCCAAACTACGAAGGGAGAAAAGACACAACAGTTTTTGTTGATGTAGAATCGGAGTGTTGTCAAGAACACAAGCCATCTCTCAATATCCCAGTTTTGGACAGCAAAACAACAGAGGAATGGGACTTTGGCCCTCAAGCTGAGTTCGCCCGCTTCCCGGGGGCAGCTGTCTGGCCAGCTTTGGAGCAGAACAGGGGACTAGGCCAGACTTTGGGACTTGCATTCTGTCATACAACAGAACTCCTGAATTTGGGTCAGAGTATTATAGTTGTAGACAGAAAACTGGGCAGTGTGTTTGCAAGTGTGTGGGGACGGGTTTTCCAACGCATCTTGAGCACACTTCACCCAGTGCGGTGTAATGCTTAGAGCAGAGGTGTCAAACTCATTTATCATGAGGGCTGGATCATAAATGTCACTTTGTTGGGCCGGGCCATGTGTGCCATATAATGTAATGCCAGGTACCGGAAATATAAACTTTATAAAGGACACGGGCAAAACCAATTCACAATATTATTTTTTAATCAAAATACAAACAAAAGTGATCGATCCCTAGCAGTAAAAGCAATTGATTGACTGGGGAGCCCACAAAACCCCCAATAAATGTTTTTAATCACATGCAAGACTAGATTTTTTCTAAGGGATACCATAAAAGGGGGAGTACCTTACATTTCCATCCATACCAGTTGCTTGTGAGCTGGGTAAGAGCCCTGGACGGGCCTGGTCTGGCCCCCGGGCCTTATGTTTGACATCCCTGGCTTAGAGTGTCGGTCTAGGATCCAGGAGACCCAACTTCAGATCTATGCTCTATCATGGAAGCCCACTGGGTGGGTGGCCTTGGGCCAGGCACACATTCTCAGCCTAACCTACCTCACAGGGTAAAAGGGAGGAGAGGAGAACAAAGTAAGCTGCCTTGAGTTCCCGTTGGGGAAAAAGGCAGGTTACAAATGAAAGGCGGATTATAAATCAAGGAAGGAAGGAAGGAGGGAGGGAGGGAGGGAGGCCCCCCTCTGTAGTCCTATTGACACATCCGGTAATCTCAGAATGGGCTTCCCCAGAGACCTTCCTTCTGGGCTGCAGGTAGCGAACCACGTACCTGAGTTGACCACAGGTTCAGCTGCTTGAGCGAAGGCAGCTTGATGAGATGCTCGGCGCAGGCACTCGTGACGTTGGTGAAGGCCAGGCTGAGGTTCTCCAGGTTTCCAAAGGAGCCCGAGCTTAACAACCGGGCAAGGTCAGCGTCCTAAGAGAGAAGGAAACGTGGATCAGATGTGGAGAACAGCAAGCAAGGCTCACTAAGGGTAGGAGGCTTGGTAAGCTTGTAAAACCTACACACACACAAACACATACACTGTGCCATTCCTACTATGCACTGCTGGCTGATTGCTAAGGGGTGGTGCTGCTTGCGTCACACCTAGCCCAGCAGTCCAATGGGGATTGATAAAATAGAGGATGGGAGAAAGATGTAAGTTGTAAGTAAATATGTACATCAACAGACAAACTCACACACACACACATACTTTATACAATATACTAAAATACGTGTGTATATGTGGAGGGACCATGATTCAGTGATTGAGTGCCTGCTTTATACGCAGAAGGTCCTTGGTTCAATCCCTGGCATCTCCAGTTAAAAAGATCAGATAGCAGGTGATGTGGATTTGACTTGAGACCCTGGAGAGCCGCTGCCAGTCTGAGTAGACAATACTGACAGAAAGCAATTTTCTCCAGGCCAGTTTAGCCAGGAACCCTGGAAGGTTTTTTTTTTTTTTTTTGGCCATCTTCTGGGCATGGAGCAGGGGTCACTGGGGATGTGGAGGGGGAGGTAACGGTGAATTTCCTGCATTGTGCAGAGGGTTGGACTAGATGACCTCCGAGGTCCCTTCCAACTCTATGATTTTATGGCCTTGATGGACCAAGGGTCTGATTCATTGTAAGGCAGCTTCATGTGTTTGTGTGTGTGTGTGATTTTACTTCATTTACGGCCCACCTTTCTTGCTGACACTCAAGGCAAATTACGTAATTCCAAACAATGTAATAAGAACAACAGAAAATTTACAACCAACAGTGAACAAAATTGGATTACGAAATTAAAGAACAAGGTGCTAAAACATAGAAGGATATCTATGGAGAATGTAACAGAGCTGAACTTCAAAAATCAGCAAATAATGCAATGAACAGTGTAATACATAAATGTAACAATACAGAGGAAAACAGTCTACATTTCACAGATGTTAAGCAGCCTTATAATACCCCCCTTGACAGTTCTGTTTTATGCATTCTGGGGCACAGTAACAGCAAGCAAGCTTTCCTGCCCTCCTCAGGCATCCCATTCTACCCTGTGGAAGCCATCAGTGAAAAATGCTTGGGATAGGCAGCTGCTGACCTTCTCACCACTCAGAACAAGTTATGCAGAACAGAATGCAAGGAAAGAAAAGAAAAATGCCCCGTTTTTATTTACTTAAGCGTTTATGACTTGCCTTTCTACAGAACGGTACCCAAGGTGACTGATAAAAATAAGAGGGGAAAATACAAGAAAATGTGCTGTTGACACCAAGGAAGGAGAGATGCCCCCATTTCACCAAGTTGCCCAGATGGCATTTCTTTTCTTTTTTTGCATTTTTGCAATAATGATGAGGACTAGAAGCTCATTTATCGGGATGTCAACTTAATGTCTTTACATCCCAGCTGCACTCTCATGGCTGCACAATCTTTACCTTGTACACAAACCCACATCTAAATGAAAAAAAATCATCAGGTCAAGCCAAGAGCAAACTTTAATATCTTCAACTCCAATCCCAACACCGTTCAGGAGTAATAATAATTTCATCGTCTGCAGAGAAAGAAGCACGGTTCTCCTTTCTTTGCCTCTCATCCCCCCCCCCGCCACCAAGTGTCACCAGAGAACTCAAACGGGGACGCTGACAGCCAGACTCTGGGTGGTTTCACCCTGTGCGCCCCCAAGGCCGCTAGATCAAGGAACTTCTGGCCTGCTATATTTTTCTGTTTTGATTAGGTGATACCGCTGGAGATGACCAGAGGGTGGTATCGCCTCTTGGCAGAAGTTAGGTGACACAAGGGATCAGCCGGGTCACACCTTTCAACCTAGACGGCCTGGGAGTCTGGCTCTGCTCTTACTTCTAGGGGCTAACGCCCAAGCCGTCATCAGGCTTCCCCGAACTCGCTCCCCCTGCTTCCCTGCTGACCAGCCTGGCTGTTTTGCCAGTCCGTTTCCCTGCCTTGCCTCACCAAACCGCCAGCCGGGACACTTTCCAAATGAACCTGGCGAGAGCTCCAGTGTGGCTTGGGCTCTGCTCTGGAGCGTACGCAGCCTAACAAGGAATCCACATGTAAAATTCACTGCTTTCTGATGACCGTTTAGAAGGGCGAGAAACATTTTTTTCCAGCGTGCTTTTATCACATCACACAATTTTTTGTTTGGGAAAAAAAGAGAGAAGTACACAACTCACTGTGGATTTGGATGGCAGTGTTAACCTGGTAGGCCCTCCTTTCCTTTGCTGTAACAGAACACAGTGTTTAATTTGCTAACTGAGCTGATTTTTCATCACCAGCAATCTCAAACAGTGAGCAGCTAACATGCCGAAGGAGCACTCTGCACCGCAGTTCAGGGATGTACCACTGGGTTGCAGCCTATGGGGCGCTGCAAGGTGTGCGCATGTGTGTAAAGTAAAGGTAAAGGTTCCCTTGCTCGAAAGCCAGTCGAGTCAGACTCTAGGGTTGTGGTGCTCATCTCCGTTTCAAAGCCGAAGAGCCAGCGCTGTCCGAAGACATTTCCGTGGTCATGTGGCCGGCATGACTAAACACCAAGGCGCACGAAACGCTGTTACCTTCCCACTGAAGTGGTAACTATTTATCTACTTGCATTTTCTTGCTTTCGAACTGCTAGGTTGACAGGAGCACATGTGAGTAGATGATGCCTAAACTATTTCTGCTACTATAATGATGCTTTGCTGGGATTTTAAAAAATGCCATGTCTCCTAATAAGTAAATCAATAGAAATACAACAAAATGGTAACAAGCAGGGTGCTTCTGCATGGAGCCCGCTTTTTGGGGGGGGGGGGTCAAGTGTGCCGAATCATTGCATGATTCATGACAAACATAGGTCAGCCTGACCCACATGATCCTATGCCCGTCTAGGCAGCAGGAGTGGGTGGATCGTAGCTGGTATACATACAGCCTTATGATGGAAAGGCACACACATCTTTTAAGGTGGATTAGGTAAGATTCAGGGACAATGAGGTCTATCAGTGGCTACTAGCCATGGTGACAGAAGGGAACCTCCACAGTCAGAGGCAGTCAGCCTCTGAATACCAGTGCCGGGAAGCAACGTCGGGAGATGGCCTTGGCCTCTATGTCTTCTTGTTGGCCCTCTAGAATAAGCAGTTGGCCATATTTGAGACAGAATGCTGGAGTCGATGGACCACTGGTCTGATCCAGCAGAGCTCTCCTTATGTTCTTACAAACGGTCATCCCGCCATATCTTCACAATAATCCTTTGGATATGACAGAGGGGGTCAGTGATCACAGCCATCCAGAGGCTGCTCTGAGCAGGTCCTCTGAAGAGGCAGCATAGAAATATTTTAAATAAATAAATCATACTCCTTTTGTTGAGGAGGACTGTGGAGGCTTTGTATGGGACTTGCAGTGAATAATAATAATAATCATCATCATCATCAGCTGTCAAATCATAACTGACTCATGGCAACCCTTCATGGGGTTTTCAAGGCAAGAGATGAGCAGAGGTGGTGGCCATTGTCTTCCTCTGCATAGCAACCCTGGTCTTCCTTGACTCTGCTGAGCTTCCAGGCTCTGATGAGCTCAGGCTAGTCTGGGCTATTCAGGCTGCTACTACAATACACACTATTATAGTGCCACAAAATCCCTGGGTTCAGCCGTTCCTAATCAAGGGCATCCCAGAAGTTTTAGGTCCTCTCTTAAAAACTTCCACAGTGCTCCTAGGGACTGTTTGAATTGCCTTTGGTTTCCCATTTTGCACTGTGGCAATGCAGTCGGCACACACACACACAAAGACATACCAGTTCTTTTAACTCCCTCTGTCTGTCACAGAGCTGCTCATACATTTTTTTCCCCACGTCGGTGCTCTCGAGAGTTGATATGATCTGAAGCTGGGTGTCTTTGTTGTCGATAATGTTGTATTCGAGCATCAGGCATAGAATCTGGCAGCAGAAAGATAAAGAGGTTGGCTGTGGGAGGGCTCCTTGCAGACCGTGCATCGAGGGTGACAAGCAGTGCTTTGAACGTTTGCTCAAATCATTTCCATCGTTTTAGTCGCCATGTTTTACCAACCTGCCCGCCCACCCCTTCCCTGAGGAGCACTGACACAATGGAGGGATTTACTCCATTTTATTTTCACAACGGGTTGGAATGAGAGAGGGTGGCCGGTCCAAGATTACAAAGTGAACTTTGTGGAGGGGGTATAGTTTCGAGCACGCTCATTTCATTTGGCTTGTTTCAAACCTCTGGTTCCCACCGTAAATGAAAGGGTTTGGTACCCTTCCGATTGGCACCCTCCATCCGACAGGAAAATATCAGTAGTACTTTGGGTATTACCTCCACCATAGTCTGGTTGCCTCTCAAAGCTAGCAGCATACAAGGTCCGAGTTTGTTTTCCGCAAGAGAGAGCAGGAACTTTTTCGTCTTATAACAAGAGCCCATTAAAATATGGACCTGGAAGAAGGAAAGAGAGGTTCACGTTAGAAAAATCAGGCTTTTTCAGAATGGTGGTACTCTTCTTTAAGAGATGCTGATGCAGATTCATCAACAAATCACTGGCTTATCATTCCCAACAGGGACGGAGTTCGGTAAATCCACTGAAAGGTTGTTTTTAAAGTCTCCTTCGATCACTGATCCTTTCAACCCTGCCCAGGGATTGTTCCCAGGGAAAAAAAAAATCAGGAGTGGGTCTGGAACTTGTGATTACACCCATTTGCTTGGTCCCTTTTCACTGTGGGGGGTGAGCCAGCTTGCACAAAACCTGTGGTCCACCCCCTCTGTCTCCCTGGGCAACAGTCTGGGAAGACTAGAGGAAAGGCCCACAGGCCCAAAAATGCATATTAATTTTGCTTGCATGTGCTCTCTCAAACATGTGTAGGCAAGGTGGGATATAAATCGAAAATAATAAATTAAATAAATAAATAAAACATGCTATCTTTTTCTCCTCCTAGTTGCAAGACTCTCCCAGACGTTCCAATCAGAAAACGCACTCTGGGATTTGCAAAAGAAAGGGTTGGGGCAATTTGCACAGGGGAAGCTGCTGATTTGCTTTCTTTCTTTTTAAAAACAACAACAACAAAGCAGCCAGACAACATTGATTCAGACACCCCTAGCAGAGATAGAAGACACAAGCTGTCTTCATATCCCTTTGGGAAACCTGCACATGACTGTCAGAGGCGGTCATTTCTGGAGAGACTCTTTGGAACTGCGCAAGCCCACGCCCTGTCCCGTTACCGACACATACCATGCTGGCAAACAGCTCCCCATCATCATCGCAAGCCACCCCGCTGGGGCTGTAGAGTTGAAACCAGCCATCCTTGCCAGCTCGAACGCTCAGCAAACACGAATGGACCTGGTGAACAAAGCAAAACGGAAGGTGAGGATTTCTCTCCACAGTGCAACTGACTCTCTCTGTCCTCCTGCAGAGAAGAAAGCTGGTAAATAAGACAGTGGGCATAAAGAAGCTCTTCCAATGGCAAGAGGCTCCTTCCGAAGGAGGAAAGAGCGTCAGCCAGCAGGAGGGATCAGTTGGAGTCCAACCCAGTACTGTTTACATTGGAGGGGTGACCCGCACATATAATTAAAAAAAATCAGCATTAAAGGTGACCGTACAGGAGCTTTCCCTTGCTCCCAATATGGTGCATCAAACGGGTGTGTGGAAAGAATTCTACAAATAGTGAGGGTAACATAACAACTGAACTGGTGTGAAGAGGGCGAAACCAGACCCTTACTTTGGACAATGGAATTAATCTGACTTGGGGCAGATCATATATTACTGATGTTATGACACCAACAGGGACCGTGTGAGAGGTGAGTCTGAAAGTGGCTCCCAACCTATACAGCCTCTCCTTCAGTGCATGCTCTCAGTCATCTTGGTGAGATCTTGTAGGGTTGCCTTCACACGTTATTGGATACTGTGCTACAGGTGTATCAGTTGCACCTGGATCGTTTGACTCACTCAGGTAAATCCACTTGCAAATGACTGTGACAGTGCAATGACAGTGCACTTTCCAACCACGTTTGTGGATGCAGCTCCAAATGGTAAACAGAGCAAAGCCTCAGCGTGTTTGTCTTGGCTATTTCAGCAGATCAGGGGAGGTTGGAAGAACCGCTTGTTTCATACAGGAAATTAAATCGTGTTGGTTAAGGGACCTGTACATCAACAACAGGTCTCAGACATTCAGGGCCGGGTGTGTGTTTACATAGGAGGCATGAGGTCATTTCTAATATGTCTGTCTAGATCCCCAAGGACTGATATTGTTGGGGCCAAAATCAAGGCAGCCAAGCAGAGAGGCCCCTTCCAAGTTGGAGCTACTTAAAGGATGAGCATTTTGACAAACAACACTCCTCTCCCCTTTGATCACTGGTCTGGAAAGAGACTTACTTCTTGTCTTGGATCTTCTGCGAATCTTTGAATGACGTATTTCAGCTCCCTTCAAAGGGCAAAAAGATAAAACAAAAGCAGAGAGAGAGAGAGAGAGAGAGAGAGAGAGAGAGAGATGACTGAGTGTTGGTCAGCTACAAAATTTATACAGCTGTCTCCTTTCATTTTGGTTACACTTAAGAGTGATGGATAGCCCCTTTTCCGGAAAGGGGCGGAGAAATTTCTGAAGAAGAAACTATGAAAGTCTTAAGGAGTGACCCCAAAGATTGGGTTTATAGGCCAGGGAAGAGCAATGTGAGTGCCTTGAACATTCAAGCATTGCAAAGTCGCCCCCCAAGTTGTTTGGCCAGACCTCCAGCCCTTTCCCATCTCCAGGATCAGCTCCTCCTACAACCAGGCAAGGTATTCATTCACACTAGTCATGCAGAACTAAAAATTCAGTTAAAAAAACCCCTACAGGTGAAAAATTAGCAATTCAGCTAAAGAGCTAGGCTAGAATTCTCTCTCTCTCTGTTAGTTTTCCAAGCAGATGGGGCTATTTTTGCTTTGAGGTGCATTCACACATACAGTTCTCCCCACCAGTCCTCAAAAGCGTGGTGCCATTCTGAATGTGCTGATCGCTGCAGTTTCTGTGTGAATCCCAGGAGGATTCAGAATCACTCCCCGCTGCTTGTAGTCTCCAAGGCTTTTGGCCCCACGGATCCTGATTTTAAATTTACTTTTATTTGAGAAGATTTAACAGGAACGTTTTTCTTTCAGGACAATGGGAGCCTTCAGAGCCTAGCAGGAATTACCTCAGTAACTGCCATGGCCGGCCTGCTCTGAAGACCCTCTGCTTCACTGGGCTTTCCCTCAAGACGACATTTTCCTTTGGAAGCCACATTGCTATGGCTGCCAATCACCAAAACCCAGCAACTATAGGGGTGCCGGGGTCCGCTCATTGCTCCAGTGGGGAGCGTTTCGGGGATGGGCAGGGAAGTCATGCAATGTCCCCCGATGTGATGACGTCACCTGGAAGTGACATCATGAGGGGACACTCTGGTATTTGGGTGCAACTCTACAGCTTTTCCCGCCTTCAAACCATAGAGTTGGCCCAAATACCAGTGTCCCAGAATAATGCCCCCAAAGTGATGACATCACTTCTGGGTGATGTCATCACCTTGGGGATGTCGTGTGGTGAAAGGGTTTCCCCCACCAGCCAGCTGCTCTGCAGTGGGGAGAAGCCCCTGAATCTGGGGGATCCTCCACCCGGACCTGGGGGCTGGCAAGCCTAGGCATTGGACACTGATATACTATGCCAATTGCTGATTTTTTATTTTTTTTAAAAAAGCTTCAAAAAGCACCCCCGCCCCCCGGGGGGGGGGGGGGGGGGGGGGGCTGCCACAAAGGCAGGAAAAATGGCTGCTGTCCAGGAAGGTGGGACTGAAAATCCAAACTTTACCTACCTGCAGCAGCTCTGTTGTGATCTGTGATCTTTCCCAAAACCATGCAGCTAAGCAGGTTTGGCAAAGATTACGGTGACGTTGAGGGAAAGCCAGGTGATGCACAGAAACGCTATGATGCTGTGGGGAAGCCGGGGGGGGGGGGGACCACTTTCCCAAAGCATCCGACCTGGAGCAACCAGCCAGTGTGGGAAGTGCCACTGTCTGCAGGGTCACGTGAATGCTACAGTTCTGATTCTACGGAACCTCAGAGCTAAGAAGCAAAAAGAACAGTACGCCATGAACCTTTGTTACCTAACTAAAACACTGTAAGCAATCATACAATCACAAGCAAACAAGAACTTACTTTGTGAACTTCTCATGTGCAAGAGCCCTGAAATGAAACACACAACGCCGTTAGCTTTCTTCAGGACCCCCTTTTTCTTCATACAATAACCATGACTATACAGATTCTGAATACAGAGTTGGGCCAAGGCTAGCCCGGTCTCATCAGGCCTTGGAAGCTAAGCAAGGTCGGCCCTGGCCAGTATTTGGATGGGAGACCAAGGATGGGATGGGAGACTGAGGAATACCAGGGTCGTGATACAGTGGCAGGCAATGGCAAACCATCTTTGAACACCTCTTGTTTTGAAAACCCTACGGGGTCGCCACAAGTCAGCTGTGACCTGACGACACTTTCCACCACCATACAGATTCTGTAAACATTCAGAACAAGAAGCATTGTATGAATTGGACTATATGAAAAGAGCAGAACACCCTGCGTTTTTAATTTACTATAAAGAAAGAAATGGAGGGGGGAAGCCTTTTTTTCAATGAGTCAAACAAACAAACAGCGCAAAAACTAAAGTCATAGATCAGTTACAGGGAATTCTGAACACTATCACCTTGTGTAGAGAGTACAGTTTCTCTTAATAGTTTCCTGCAATCTCGTGGGAGAATGTTCTTTCCACCACAAAGGTGGTTATCAAAATGGAGTATCCTCTTGTTAGACATTCCATGAGGCTGTGTTTCAAATGTGCGAGTTGCCTTTACACAGCACATATTGGCTTTTCACTGTTTGCTCTGGGTTTTAACTACCTCAGTGACTCACCATGGTTTTGATCTTGCCGCTTTTGCTGTTTTGTTAGGCTGCCTTGAGCTTGCGAAGAAGTAAGACGGGGGCGTAATAAATATTTTAAACAAATAGCCACACGTGAAAAGGGTCACTTGAAACGTGGCACTGGAGGGCAGTTTTACGGATACCGCAGACTGCCAAAAATAAAAATAACTGAGTTCTTGATCAAATCAAGCCTGAGCTCTCCCTAGAAGCTAAAATGACTAAACTGAGGCTATATTACTTTGGTCACATTATGAGAAGGCAAAAGAGTCACTGGAAAAGACAATAATGCTAAGAAAAGTTGAAGGCAGCAGGAAAAGAAGAAGACCCAACATGAGATGGATTGACTCCCATCAAGGAAGCCACAAAGTCCCTCAGTTTGCAAGAACCGAGCAAGGCTGTTATCTATAGGCGTTCTGGAGGTCACTAATTCACAAGGTCACCATAGGTTGGAAGTTATTTGATGGCACCTACACACACCACTTGAGAAGAAACGGACTCCTCTCCCAATGAAATGCCTACATTGTTTCATACGGCATTCCCACAGTAATCCCTCCTTCCTGCCTAATATTTTGGGTTTTTTAAAAAATCTTAGCTCTAGTTAATTGTTTTAATGATGTGTTTTTGTTAGTTTTAGTTGTTTTTAAGATGTGGTTTTATGATGTGTGTTTCAATCTGCCCGGGGGGGGGGGGGGCTTATGAGGGCAGGGTATACATTTAAATAAAGAAAACAAATAATGTACTCTCTTTATGGAAATACTGAATGGAGTCCCAGCCTACTTTACATGTTGCTGGCGCTTGAATTACATTGGAGGGGGGGGGGCTTTCCCATCCCTTGTTTTCTAAAGCTGCAACTCTACTCATGGTTGTCCAGGACAAAGAGAGACACAAGCACAGATGCAGCCAATGGAACGCCCTAGTAATATGGGAATGCTGCTTGGGAACAGTAGCCGATAGAAAAAGAGCATTTCAGGGTAGCTGGGGGAATTGAACCTACCTCACAAATGTGGATGGGTAATAATGGGGCAGAACCCCGAGATGGGAGAATGGGCTCCCCCCACTTCAGATGGCAGGTGGCGGATTCCAGGTTTTAATATTTCTTCACTTTTTTCTTTAAAAAAAAAAAACCCAACTCCACACAAGCAGAAAACTCGCACACAGCAGGAAAGGTCTAGTCCTCCACTTTCCTTGCTGGGCCGGTTTTCTGTTTCAGGGAGTTTATTAATATAATGGAGCATCCCAAAATGTGATCCCCCCCGCAATAATAGAGTCCAGGCCTGCTACTCAAGTTGTGTTGATGGGAACTCCCTCCCCCTCGTCCATGTGTCTGAAAGTAGAAGTGAAATGTTTCTAAACGCCTCGATGCAACTTTGAAAAATTTTAATCTGGTGACTGAGCCAAATGTTTTTTTACTGCATCCAATCACTTGCCTGTTGAGTCAAGTTGCCACAATAAACAGGCTTGCTCCTTTTGCTGGTGAAATAAAAATTTATAAAATGGGTCTGGGACACGCCCATACTTCTTCCCCTGCCTATGCTATGACGCCTTTCTAGAACTGCAGTTGAAATATTCTGCACGCCCTGCTTAGGAGGCTGGCTGTTTTCAGACTGTGTTGAAGTTCCAGGAAGACATCACTTAATTGTTTTTTAACACACTATTGTTTACCTAAAAACCATTCTTCCTTCAGGGATAACCGCAGCTAAATAAATGATGATCAAAGGATTTCTGGTTTGTTAGGCATCAGATTATGCTACAGCCCAAATAAGATTGCATTCAGAGGTCATGACAAACCTTCCCTCATGACAGGTGTCAGCTCAGCTTGTTGCCAGTGCCCGCAAGCTCCTTTCTCCTCCTCACATGAAGCACAGCACACCTTCGATTAAATTCCATTTTGCCCTGTTGTTCTAATGGTGTCCTGGTGTAGGATCTTGGTTTGTGTGAAGAAACCAGTTTGCCCAGGCACCGGCATTTGGACATTCCAGAATACTGGAATTTGATTAACAAAATCTGAATCCAGTAAAGGGTTGCCATCCCCCCGAAGGCAGGGTTTGCCCCACTTTTGGGGCCCCCAATCTGCTGAGGGAGACCTGCTTCTGAAGAGCCCCACTGCACCTGACATGATGACATCACCTGGACATAACGTAATTGAGAAGGCACATTGTGTGGGGGATGCTCTAGCATTTGGGTAAAAACTCTATGGTGACCATAGAATTTTTTTACCCAAATGCTAGAGCATCCCCTGAATGACATGCCTGGCACAAAGATGTCACTTCCGGGTGATTTCATTGTGGCGCATATGCGAGACCCTGGAAGCTGGGCTGGAGTCCCCCACCTGGACACAGGTAAGACCTGGCAACCCTAGTCCAGTAGCACCTTTAAGACCAACAAGAGTTCCAGGGTATAAGCTTTCAAGAGTCAAAGCTCCCTGGGGAGCTTTGTTGCTCTTTAAAGTACTACTGGATTCAAATTTTGCTTTTGCACTGCAGATCAACATGGCCACCCACCTGAAAACTATCTTCATGGAGTCTCTGGGGAGATGTAGACAGAGCAGACAATACTGGGTGAAATGGACCTAAGGTCTGATCCATCGGCCCAGGATCCAAAGCTGGTTTATCATTCACATTTAGTCCTAACTATGGTTTTATGTGATGCATAAACCGAAACATGCTGGCTTGATCCTGTTTTAATCCAGGTTTGTTCCTAAATGACCTGGTAGAGAGAGAAGGCCGTGAAACCAGCATTTGTTCAAGCAAACCAGAATTTGAGTGATCGCCTGTGAGCTCCATCCTGTCACATGAAACTGTAGTGACCTGAGCCAGTATAAGACATATTTATTTATTTATTTAATTAGACTTCTAGGCCGCCCTCCCCTGTGCCACGAGGCTCAGGGCAGGTAACGACGACTTAAAAACAGTATCATTAATTATTAAAACAATTTAACATAATAGCAATCAAAGATAAAATCAGATGGCGACATAGGCACTAATACAATTTAACCAGGTGAGGTTGCGCAAGCTGTGTGTCTGTAAAAAGCTGGAACACAGTGCAGTGAATGGCTGGGAGGGGGGCTGGGGGAGGCCAAATCAGATGGAAACTTTGCTGCCTCAACCGTACGCCCGGCAGAGCATGCCTTTACATGTTCATATGACGTCAAAGCAGCAACTGCCAGGTAGACAGGACCCCAAGCAGAGGTGAGTATTTACACTATCTATGTGTCCTTGGGCAATAAAATTTATCCTACTGAAGCTGTTAGTTTCCAACTGGAAACTGAAAATGCTGAATAACTGGTGTAGCTCTAGTTGAGGTATACATACATTCTGTTCCAACCCCCCCCCCCCGAAGATTAGCTGAAGAGAATATCCTTGAATATAACATGCAGCCCATTTGCTAGAGAGTATTGCCTTATCACGAAACCACACCTGCCATTTTCATACCAAATGGATTTTCACTTGGGTGAGTTTGCATCTGCCACAGGTTTTAGAAGAAACTTATCAAGGGTGGGTTCTCCAAAGGAGTTCCATGTGACAGATGAAAGCCTGTGAAGCGCAGGCAGAAACTGGCACCACTGGGACGTTCTGCAGTAAAAAAATTTAAGACCTTCTGTCGGCAAACGAACTAAAGCTGAAATTAACCTACAGGGAAATTCCATCATAGAAGAAGCTAATGGAAACTTTCAGTGACAGAAATTGCACACTCGTAAACAGGATTTTTTGCTCCGTCCCAATCCCAGGTGTGTTCATTAATTGCGCTGCAATTAAGGTACGGTCACATCTAATTAGCATTGCACATTAGTACAACCATTAATGGTCATTCTCGCAGAGGGCGTTGCATCATGATATCGATTCGTAATCTGCCCTGGGGGCCTTTTGCTAGAACAACTCACTCAAGTAAAACAATGCAGGGTGCTGCTCGGCCCGCCCAGCCTTCCCGAAGCTCACACAGTTGTGAAGCTAGGCCTTCTAAGGCACCAAAGGCACCGAGGGATGTGATAAGCTGGCAAATTGGACAATTACAGGCTGTAATGTTCACCCCTCTGAGATCTGCATTTCATAAACATCGGCGTCATTAATGGGTTTCAGAGGGAGGCTATCAACGTCTCTTCTGCGGTATCCAAAGAGTGCTTATGGAACAAAGAAAGTTTTTGTTATTTTAATGATGCACCCTTGTACTTGTTCTCCATGTACGTCAGCACAATCACTCGTTTTGCTACGGTATCCTACTAGATAACCAATCCCATCCACTAGTTGCTTTCTGGGAAGCAGTTTCAGTCCACTGAGAGTCTTGGGCTAACAGGATCCACCCCTAACTACTCCCTTCACCATGAGCAGTAAGTAAGTGATGAAGTGGCCTATACTGCAGTTAGGCTGAAAGGAGGAGAAGACAGAAAGAGATCGTCTTTCAGGAAGTGCTCTGAGCTCTGGCCTTTTGAATCAGAACTGTCAAGTATACCAATACATCAAGTGAAGGTCTTTGGTTTCAACTGTCCCCTTCGAACTTTATCCTTTCTGCTCAGGGTTGCATCTTCTGACTGGGAAAGCTAATGAAGCATCCCACACAGAGGCAGAGAAGGTGGCAGCAGTGGGCAGGAGGGGGAGGCACCAGCAGCATGCAGGAGAGCCAGTGGGAGGGGCAAGACTGAAGGGCAGCATTTGATTTGCTGGTAGTTCTAACAGTTGATGTCTGGAGGCAGTGAGGAGGAGGAGCCAGTGAGGAGGAGGAGCCAGTGAGGAGGAGCCAGACTGAAGCTGTTTGACCAGAACTCGATTTTCTGGTACACTTGACGATTCACACTTGGAGATAGGCTCAGACTGCATGTGAAGAAGGCTCTCAGAGCTCTCTTTATTGATTAAACTAGTTATATCCCCCCCCCTTTCCTCGAGGCTCAAGGCAATTTACAAATCACAGTTTCAAGTTTGCATCCATCTTCAAGCTCATTTCAACCCCCCTTTAACTTTTCAGACTTTGTTTTCAGGGCAACACCGATCAGTGTTAAGCATGCTCAACATAGGTCCTGGTCACACGGGCAGGAAAATGCGGGGGGGGGGGGAAGTGTGGCTGTTTGCCCCGGAGCAAAGTAACGTGCGGCAGCCCGATCACATGTCCCGTCGAGGTCCCGTGGCTAGGCCGTTAGGTGCCGATCACACGGCTATCCTGCAGCGCGGCAAAGAAGCGGAATGGCGTGATCACACCGGCAATCACTAGGCGCCACTTCCGTGGCAAACGGGAATTTTTTTCCACACCAAAATTTGCACATGCGCACGATCGTTTGTGCGCACCCTGTGGAGACTTACAAAAAAACCACATCCAGTGTGCGACGGGAAATGGACGGGCGCCAGATGCCATAGGATTCAAGCGGAAACGTGATCAGACGCCCACCCTTGCCCCGCATTTTCTGGAAACTAGTACATCGTATGTGGTAGTTTTTTACTCCACATCTTCGGCGAGAAGCCACAGGTTAGCCACGAGCGTACTACGCTTCCCAGATGTTGCAGTGTGATCGCGCACCGAAAATCCGCCTATCATCCGTGTCTTTAGCGCGGCAACTTCTCCATGTGAATGGGACCATGGTTGAGTTGTCCAACTGAAGTTCAGGGGGATGGGAGGGATTTTGCCTGAGGGAGGGACACTGAACACAGGGAGGGCTTATTCCTGATGCAAAAAGGCCAAATTCACAGAACAGGAAAGCCAGCATTAGGCCTCTAGTTCTAGATGGTTAAATGCAATTTAAAAGCGCCAGTCTCCCTCAACTTTGCATGCATGTTTATCAGATTATTCTGTATGTCTTATTTTAGTTTGTTTTTTATTGCAGACTAGCAAAATGCATGCCATTACAGAGGTGATGGAAAGTGAAATCAAGTTACAGCTGACTTAGGGTGACCCGGTAAGATTTGCCATTGACTGCCTCTGCGTAGCAACCCTGGACTTCCTTGGTTGCCTCCAACCCCACTACTAACCAGGGCTGACCCTGCTTAGTTTCTGAGATCCAAGGAGATTGGACTAGCCTGGGCCATCCAGCTCAAGCGCATTACACAGAGAGAAAAAGTTTGTGTACTGTTCAGCAG
>NW_015162478.1:810539-814576 GCF_001447785.1 Gekko japonicus
TCAGCAGGAGCTAACGATGCTTCCTGACCCACTCTCTCCAGCAACTGAACACTGGAAGCACTATGTAAATGATGATGATGATGACATTTGGATACTAAAATATGATCCACCAGCTGCTTCGAGAGTGGGATCCAGAGAGGCAGCACAAAAATGCCTTAAATAAAATAATATATAAATAAATAGGCCCACTCCTTAAATATCACAGTAAAGCCCTGTTAAGCAGCACTCTTTGGGAATGAGGGATTGGTTAACAAAGCTTCTACCAGGCGGCACTGGCAAATGGGCAGCTGCGCCAGATGGGTGGTGGTCATGTCTTGGGACACAGTTGACGTAGCTCTTTTCACTGTCGCCTGCTCAGTGCTGTTCCTGCTGCTCAGCAGCAGCACTAAGTAGATAGCACTGGGTGAGTCCTGACCAAGTCCCACTTGGCACTGACCACCACCCACTGCTTGCTACCACCAGGTGGTGTCTTCTGGCCAGCAGCAACAATGCCGAGATCGAAGCAACCATGCCCAGGACCTGGTGGGTCCTGGGCACTGTTCCCTCTAAGTTGTGCATGTGAGTGGCCGCTCATTAACACAGGAAGCCCTGCTCAGCAGCAATCTGGACCCACGCTGGGTCTTGCACTGTCCACTGCCCATTTTAAGATTATAGCAGTTATATTCTGCTCAGGATGTGAACTGCTCTGCTCAGTAGGGGGAAAAGTTAGAGGGAACATTGGTCCTGGTCATACCGGTTAACCGAGTTTTCGAGTTAACAAAAACTTTTTTACTGTATTTGAAAGCATTTCCCATTAACCCACATACTAATTATATCAGCTTAGGTAACTAGATCATTTAGTTCTAACTGAAAGTGAATACACATATGACTAAAAACACCCTCCCATTCAAATTAAAGTGGCCTTTCGTACACAACACAAAACATGTAGGATCAAGAAAGTACAATAGACACTGTGGTTCAGACATTATGTGTTAGAATTTTTTTAAACCAAAACTCAGTCTGAATTGTATGAAATAAAGTGCCAAATGCACTTCTGAAAACTCTTAAATTGGAACCTTAATGACACATTCTGGATTTACCCTACGATGGTATGAGGACTCATTCACCATCAACCATTGGAGGACTGATGCTAAGTTCACTAGCCCACAAACCAGCCCCATTTGTAGGCAACTCGCCACATATAACAACCGGTGGAGAGTATTCCCATCAAAAGATGCAGACGCCCTGTTCAGTGGGACCCTGACTCAAGGCATGGCGAAGGTGGCTTGCTGGAACAGGGTAACTGTTTGGAAACAGAATCCACTGAAATCAGTGGCATTTTCTGAACACACTTTGGACTGCGGTGTTACGTCCCAATACTACGTGAAGCGATGAAGGCAGCAAACGAGACCCTTTCGGAACAGACTTTCTGTCTCGAAATTTCTGCAAAACCCTCACTGAACATTATCATCCCCAAGATTTGGAAAAGCCCTTGCGTTTTGATGCCTGAGCTTTAAACTGTCATTAGAACCTTAAGATTAGACTGAAACTTAACAAATACTTAAAAAAAAATAGACCCAAAGAAACATCTTATTGTCACCAACTTACTCTTTGGGGAATGGGATGGGTTGAAGCAAACTGGCAAGAGCGGGTCTCCAGTCATCATAGTTTGATCTAAAATGAGAAAAGAAGAGACGCAATTAGTCTAAATATATGGTGCAGAAATCACAGGTTGCTTATCTGCTGTTAAAATTCTCTAGACCTGGACAGTCTATTACATACAGTGGATGTCAGGGCAAGAAGAGGACCCGTAACCAGTGCAAAATTCCACTGCTCTGCTCCTTTATGGGGCATGGCGCTCCTTACGTTGCACAGAACCTTCAGGAGTAGGTTCCTTGCATACAGACAGCAAACTTCTACACGGGAGCTCGAGAGGTTGCAGAACGAGGGTGTGCTACATTTTTCAGTGGGAGAATGGAAATTTTCTGCCTCCCCCCTTCCTACTGCAACCCACTGATCTCCACAGAATGGTTCTCCTTTGGGACTGGGGACCCTGAGGAACGACGTAAGGGGGGGTGTTAAGCAGCAGGAAGGGGGAATCAGTGGAAATTCCTAACACAGTCTGGATGCAACCCAACATGTGTTTACGTCTTTATGCTGACTAAAAGAAAGAAAATGAATGAAACCCTCATCCAGAACAAAACTGACAAAAGGAGGAATCAATATATCAAACTGTTTTATAATGCAGCACTGGCTTAAAACCGAGCCAATAAGACTAGCTCACTGCCTCTACGGCTGAGCTTCTGAATTCTGAACAAACTGAGGATGAACCCTCCCAACACAAGCAGCCAATTATTGCATGTTTATTGTTCACTTTTATTTAAAATATTTTGTATACTGCCTTTTCACCCAACTCAAACAACTTAAAACAAATAAAACATATAAACACATCATACTAATAAACATATAACACATATAAACATATAAACACATCATACTAATAAGGAGCTGTCTCTAGTTCCAGCTCCTGCCAACCTAGCAGTTCGAAAGCAAGAAATTGCAAGTAGATAAATAGGGACCACTTCGGTGGGAAGGTAACAGCGTTCCGTGCGCCTTGGGGTTTAGTCATGCCGGCCACATGACCACGGAAACGTCTTCGGACAGCGCTGGCTCTTCGGCTTTGAAACGGAGATGAGCACCGCAACCCTAGAGTCGGATTCGACTGGCTTTCGAGCAAGGGAACCTTTACCTTTACTTTTTCAGTGTTCAAAGTGCTTTATACGCAATCTTGCTGTATAAACAGCCTTATCAGGTATACCAGTAGTATAATTCCTGTGTGAAAATTTATTGGGTAAAAACTGGGTCACAACTAACGTAAGCTGGCAAAAAACAAAGATGTTACTGAAGCTGAATGGTATTCTCCCAAGAATTCTTAAAAGAACTCAGATATCAATGTGCCTTTAAGTCATAAAGTGTTATTAGATCACTATCAGCTTTTCTTAAAACAAGAAGACTTCAAGTGTAACACCATTTTTTCTTTCCTTTAAAATAAAAGGATCGAGGAAATTACAGACCTGTCAGTCTAAGTTCTGCCTCTGCTCTGAAAAATGGAAAGAACTCATTATTACAGATAGAATTGATACCCATTTAGAAGAACAAGCTTTGCCTCAGGAAGAATGGCATGGCTTCCCCAGATGGAAGTCTGAGTGGCTGTTTTTCAATCAGATGACACCAACACTGCAAGCCCCCTAGTGCTGTTTGACTACTAAAGGCCTTCAAGTTTCAAGTAAATTGGACCAAGGGGTCCAGTTCTACAAGCCCCTGAACAAGGTACCCCTAAACCATTCTTGTAGGGGTGAAAACTGAAAGGAAAAAACAGCCCTGGAAAAGTGTCCCGCCCCACAAGAGAGGGAGGGAGAAGGAGCCAGCCAGACCTGCAGTTGGTCCTGGCTTGCACCAGCAATGAGCTGCCTTCTCTCGAATAGACAAGACTCATGCCAGCTGGGAACTGCCTTCCCTAGGCTGGATGAAATGCCTCCCTCCCCACTTGCTCCCCCAGCCCAGGAAGCTTGTTAAAGAAGGAAAAAACCCAGCCTGGTATCCTTAAAATGATGGCCCAAGATATTCCCAAATATTTCTGGAAATATATGGGACCCAGATACCGGTATTCCAAGAATACCAAATGCCGAAATGTTTTTGGATCAGATATATCCAAGCACATATCCCTAATAACTTTGACTGAAGATACTTGTATATTAGTCTCAAAAATCTAAGCATCTTACAGAGAATTCTAGGGCACTTCCTAGTTTATTTTTGTAGGGCGCCAGCCAGGACTAATTATTGTTCCACATCAACTGAGAGCACTATAGATTGCAACCACACTAGTTATTTGTTGCTGGGAAAGGTCTTTTGGGAAGCTTGTTCACTGTTACTTGTGTTTTTATCAAATGCTGACACATACACTGAAGAAGAAGAAGAAGAAGAAGAAGAAGAAGAAGAAGAAGAAGAAGAAGAAGAAGAAGAAGAAGAAGAAGAAGAAGAAGAAGAAGAAGAAGAAG